>NC_080404.1:14287500-14615625 GCF_030265065.1 Corythoichthys intestinalis
TCTGAACCATTGAACAATGTTTAATAACTGCAAAACGATGGTGGCACAAACAAAACGTTTTGCAGCACAAACAAGCACAAACATAGCACAAACGATTTACAAAATTTTGGAATGAATTTGCGTCTGATGAGTGGCCAACTTCACAGAGGTATAAGCCGCTACTTTTTTTCCTTCATTTTGAATCCTGCGGCTTATAGTCTAGTGCGGCTTATTTCTTGATTTATTTGGGTTAATAGGCAGCACATACCTCCTAGCATGCATTGCAGCGCTACAGATGTAAATAATCAAAATTCATGGTTTGTGATAATTATTTATTCAGTTACTCTTATTTTTTTAATAACTTATTTTTTAAATTATTTATTCAGTTATTCAGTCATTAATTGCTTGTTATGGTATTTGGTAACACTTTGACAGCGGTGTCATAAGTGTCATAAGACCGTCATTATTATGACATGACACTATCATGGGAATTACTGAATGCTTATGACACATGTCATTAAGTGTCATCCGGCAAATTATGTTACTAACTCCATTTATGTCCAGCTCGGATCTTTTACATCCATTCAAAGATAATTTGCCGGATAACAGTATATGACATCTGTTGTAAGCATTCATAATTGCTCATGACAGTGTCATGTCATATTTATGATTGTCTAATGACAGTCTTATGGCGCCACTGTCATATAAAGTGTTGCCAAATACCATAACTAGCAATTATTAAAAAGTACAGTAACAGAAAAAAGAATGAGCACAGAACATGAATTATGATTGTTATTTACATCTGGAGCACTGCAATGCACGCTAGGAGGCATGTTCGAGAACAACAGTGTTGACAGCAGGTGGCAGCAGAGGTTGACCGTCTCCCCCAAGGGAGCAGTGATGGCAAAATAAAGCTTCTTGAAGCAATATCGCTTTGCAGCCAATTGGTTCAAAGCTTCCAGGTGGTTCACTTGGTGTCATTATGCCGCTGTCAAATAAAGTGTTACCGGTTAATATATTTTGGTATAAATATCCCATAATACAGTGAGAACATCTGCGGCTTATAGTCCAGTGCCGCTTATCTATGAGGAAATGCCGTTTTCTTGTCACATTTGGTGGGTGGCGGCTTTTAGTCAGATGCGCCTAATATTGCGAAAATTACGGTAATCCCTGCAATAGTTGGCATTAAACAAACTAAAAAAAAAATTTAATCGTGTCCATGCTAAAATTAAAAAAAGAGACTGGTTTCCCTCTCTAAAATTTACTTAAGTTTATAAAAAGAAAAGAAAACAGCATATGATTTTAAAAATAGGTGGGGTTTGACTTATGTGTGGTGGGTTGGGGGGACAAAACTGGAAACAGAAATTCCAAATATCCATCTTGCCTCCTCAGGTGTAGTTTTGGCAAAGCAAAGCTAAGGATCGTCTCTAAGGTGCTCGTCACATGATCTGTTCGAAAAATAATTTTGACCCATTATGAAATACTTTGTCGTTTGTTTTATTGCTTTACAACTTTTATAGACAACATTTTACCGACTAGTTCTTTATTTTGAATTCATATATAGGAAAGTCAATTACATGCAATGAAATTACGTTAAGCAAGAAATTGAGTAAAGCAACAACAACAAAAAAGTCAGTCTTTCTTCTATCAATATTTACAATACAAGACTTACAATACAATATAATCTGATATTGTATATAATTTTAAATATTACAAAAAAAATATTGCCAGATACAATATCAGATACAATTTATAGGAGTCAAATTAAAAATGTTTTTAAATTATTGCTGTGCATTTAGATGATCTTAAAACTCTTCTATACTTGACAATACTGTTGATGCTTTTAAACTCTCCAACAGTCATCCTATCAGGCTCTAGAGCACCACCATTAGGACGAACAAACATCAACACAAGCAGGCGGTTTAACAACTTTACCCCATTCACTTTATAGGACAAAAAAACTATTTGGATTAGCAAAGTTATTTAAATTTATCTAGGTCCAGTCACTCACAGAGCATATTAAAACCAACTGGTACCCACACACACACTCAAATTCTTGCTTATGGAACAACTAATCTTCAAGTAACATATCTTATGATCTTGATTTAAGAAAGCTGGAAGTAGAAACAGCTGCTTCCTGCTACTAACTGGGCTGCTCAACAATAAAAGAGAACTGAAAACATAAGTGGCAACTTTACAATTATGCGTCTGAAATTTTAATTCAAAGTTTGCCAATCATGTCAGGGTTGTCATTTTCAATACTACAGTAAAATCAGTTGTATATTGTACAGTATGAGTTTGTAGGTTCAGCAGAACATTTATTTTTCCAAGTTCTGTGGTGCGAAACCAGCTATATCATTAGGTACATCTAAATTATATTTCGAGAAGAATAAAAAATACAGTGATCCCTTGCTACTTCGCGCTTCAAACATCGTGCACTCAGTCTATCGTGTTTTTTTTTTCCAATTAAAAATATAAAAAAAAATACAGATGAGCTGTCTCGAGCTGATCGTTTAGTCTTCCTCTCGCTCCCTCCCTCCCTCTCCCTGCTCTTAATTCCCCAGGCAGGCAGTGCACGTGCACTTGAGTTGCGTATTAAAGTTAACGATGTTGACAGATGTCTGTGTTTGATCTTGCCAGAGTCACGTGCTTCAAAAGCGCCGCATACATCAATCATCGTTAAACTTTTAAACAGTTGCTGTGGCAACTCACTGTGTGTAAGTGAAAGGATTTGAGTAGACTCACTCAATGAAGTGCTGCCTTGGAAAAGACAGGCTCTGTGTGCGCATTGTGCGGGCGGGGGGATAAGGAAGTGCGCGCTGTAATGAATGTGTGCATGTGGCGACGTTCGAGGCAGCCGGACGTGTTGTGTTTACGGCAATAAACGCCACATCTTAAAAGTGATCCTGCGCACCTTGTAATTTTTACATGTCACTCCCGGAGTTACAGCCATGAGAGGAAACAGAAGCATTTAATAAAGCCAAGCATTTTTCTACTACAGTACAGTACTTTATTTTTGTTTAAAAATCATTCGGTGGGACAGTAACATGCTTAAAACTTATCATAATTATTACATTTAAGTGCTTAAAACCAATTTATTTTAAAAAATATATATATATACTATACAGTGGTACCTCGTCATACGATTGCTTCGACACACGATCTTTTCAACATCGGACGTAAAATTTGACTCGCCATTTGTTTCTACGTCCGACGAAATGCTCGAAATATGACGATTTATGCCAGCTATTTCATTGTTTTCCCACAAGGCGGATGCACAGCAGATTTTCTTGGTAAAGGAATCAACTTAGGTTCCAAGAATGTTATGGCAGGTGGTGAAAAAAGAAAAAAGGTGAGGCTTACCGTTGAAATGAAGATGGAATGATGGACAAATATGAGCGTGGGGTGCACGTCCGTCTACTGCTTGACAATACTCCTCCGACCTCCGCCAGTTTTTATAAGTTAAGGTGACAAATATTATTGTGGTACCATCGCCAAAGAGATTGCAAGCTTGGTCAGGTTTTAATAATTTATTTCAGAACTTGTGCAACGCAACACGCCAACTGCCAGCAACAACAGGATGTTAAAAAGAGAAAGTAATATCTCAACTGCACTGTCTCACTCTGCCGTCAGCCCCACGGTACGTTCAGGTACACCACGCAAAATACATCCGCCACATTAGAATCTGATTTATTACATAAGTACAGGTATTATGATTATTATTATTACAGTATTACTATTATTATATTATTCCGATTTTTATTCATAATGTATTTGTTTTGCTCCTTGTAATTGCTATTTGCAATAGTAATAGTAGTATTTATTTAGGATTTATTGTAGGTTTTCGGGCTGCGGAACGAATTAATGGGATTATCATGTATTCTTATGCAGGGTTTCCCCTAGGATTTTTTGAAACTGTGGTGGTGGGCTGTATCGGAGTCGGACAGCCTCACCATGTTGTGCCACGGCAATTTTTTTTTCATGCTTTTCCCCCCAATAAGAACCATAACAAAGATATATTTGAAATTTCATTGGGCAGGCTAATGTCGTAGCTCTCAGCTACGGTACATGTACGTAAAATGCGTAGCTGATTACAGCTACGTTACCCTACGTAATAATACCAATTTTTTTCTCGTAGCAATAGTAAGACTTACATTTCGTACTGGCTCAGGGGTCGGCAACCCAAAATGTTTAAAGAGCCACATTTGACCAAAAAAACAAACTGATACAGTATGTCTGGAGATGCAAAAAATTAAAGGCCTTATATAAGCCTTATAATGAAAGCAACACCGGCTGTATGTATCGATATTAGCTATATTAACCTACTATAAAAATGACTAAGTTGGATACAAATACATTATTGGCCTTCATGATTAAATGTCTATTTTCCCTGCAGTGGATCCTATAGAGAATGACACACCAAGTGACTACTCTGTTGTACGATGACACTTCCAGTTCAACTTCATTATAATATTAACGAATTGAAAGAATGTTTGTGTCATGTTTGTCCTCCTACTGATACCATATTAAAACAAAAAAAAAATAGATTTACCTCCCCCATCTTTTTCCATTTTCAAAAATCTTTGAAAAAGCTCCAGGGAGCCACCAGGGCAGCACTAAAGAGCCGCACGCAGCTCTAGAGCCACGGGTTGCAGACCCCATTCGTAGTCCTTCTTTTTCCTTTTATTTGGCCCTAATACGTACGACACACACAACAATAATAGTCCTTCTGTCAACGGACCCATTCGAAATTCTAATAGCCGTGTAAAGATTTTTATTAGTTTCGGTGAGAAGGTGAATAGTAGGGCTGCAGTTATCGATTATTTTAGTAGTCGATTAAACGATGAACAAGTTAGTTCAAATAATTGAGTAATCGGACATGGAACATAAAAAATTAAAATACATGAGCTGAGCCTCAAATGGTATAAAAAGATAAATAAATGAGGATCTATGTACAAAAAAAGAACAATCGGCTAACTTACATAGCAAAAGTCTGCTAGCTTAAATGATATAAAATGTGAACATTTTTTTTTCCAATGCTCTTAACAAATAGTTCAGACATATTCCCACGAAAAGGACAGATAGATATACCTATAAACTAAATTACGAATGCAGTGTATCCAACCAAATCAATAAAACTAAATGCAAATACTTTCAAAATAAACAAAACCAGTGAATAGTTTTTTGTTGTTGTTTGTGAACTACATTTCCACACAAACGCACATCGAGGTACCATTAACTGAGCAAGGAGAGGTATGAGAGTCATTTTTCAAGTGTCCCAGAGCTCGCGTAACTTGAAAAACAGCGCATTTATCAAAGTTTCATCAGCCGTGATTGCGTATATCCGTCTGCCGAAACAGCCTGATTGCACAGATATAAGTACGCGTGCCCCTCGTTGTCAAAGTTAGCGCGGCAGCGCTCCCCGCCTCTTGGCGCAAATTCATTCAAACTTGGCCTTCCGTCTAAGACGGGCGTCCACCGTTCACTTTCGCCGAAAAGTCCGATCTCAACCGCTGTAATGACCTGGATATGGGGAAGAAAGAGAGGAGTCGGTATTGGCTTACCCACGTTATTGTGGTAACAATAATAAAGAAAAACAATAACAAAATACCAGTGGGCTGCCGTGAGATGCGACTGCTATCTCTCGCTACCTCGCCCGTTCGCTCATTCTTCCTACCCGCTTCCCCCTGCATCACAGCTCCCCAGTCCGATTGTCTCTTAAGGGGGTTGTGCTTAGTTACGGACATTACAATACACAATGAATAGGTTGCCGCTAAACTCTTCACACTCAGCTGCCGTTAGTCTGAAACGGCCTTAAAATAAAAACTATTTAAAAAAAAAAAAATCAAGTCATTTCCAAGGCGTGGCGGCTTTTATTTTGGTGTGGCAGTGCGCCTCAATCTTTTGTGTGTAGGGGAAACACTGTTATGGGAAAATCCTGCTTGACATACGATCATTTGGAAGTACAAACAAGGTCCTGGAATGAATTAACTTCATATGTAAAGGTACCACTGTACATATATTTTTTAAAATTATACTTTAGGAAAAAAAAGTGAAAAAACATGTCTTATACAGATTTTTTTCCAATGTTACATCTGAATAAATACATTGAACACACACACTTTTTTTGGGGGGGTGGGCTAATTCGCGGTTTCACTAATCGCGGGGGGTTCTTGTCTCCATTAACCCTGAAAAACGAGGGATCACTGTACTTTCATACATATGAGAAGTTATATACGACAACAAAAGTGCAGCCATTTGCTACAATTACTTTCTCTAAGGTCCTGCTTTAAAAAATAAACTTCTGAATTAGAATTTTTGGAAAGGTTTAATGCATAAATTGTGAATCTTTGTCTAATAGTGTCTGGTTTGGTCAACACTAACTACAATGTCGTTGAGCAAGGCATCTTACCTCCAAACCGGAGGCTCGCCTGAGCTTTCGTTTCAACTTGGATGTAGTTGGCGCAATCGTAATTGAATGTTTGGGCTGGACGCGAGAAGACCATGTGACGGGGAGAGGTTGTCCCATGTGATGCGACTGATTCCTGGCGGACGGTGCTCGTCTGTTATGGCTCCTCCTGCCCCAGTGGTAAGGCCGAGACGTAACAGTAGCGCAGGGGACCGGGAGTAACCCGACCGCCGTGTGATTTTCCGGAGCCCACCGCGGAAGATGACAGATCTTGTAATGCTCCTGGGAGAGACATAGACGTTGCGTTCGACGTCGCCTCTTCTGCTGTGAAGGCTTCGACATTTCTTCCCCATTACCAACACCCCAAATGAACTCCGTCAGAGCCGTGAGCAGAAGACCAAGGCGAGTGTCGAGGCCGCGCCCGGTGCAGCCGGAGAGGAATCACCAGGAAAGAGGTAACCTCAATATTAGCCAGGGTAGCGTTAGCGTTGACTAGTCACTCTTTTAGTACTTATTTCAAAGTAAATTCATCAGATTGAATTGTGTATTCGTCAGTATTGTTTCAGATGCAAGGAATGTCAGTTGTTGAAACGACAGGTATTTGTAGTAAGCGTATACATCGGCTTGTGTTGTCAGGAAACACCGAGGCTTTCGTGTTCCCAGCCAGCCTTCAGGCCGCGCTTTGTTTTGCTTAATTTTTTTGCAGTGCGTGGGCATTTATTTCAATTTACTTGTCTTACAGTATGTTGAAAGTGTGTTTTCCCACCGTCTAACGTTTGCTGTGATGGTAAAATGACGAACTCAAAGCGGAGGTTGCTTGTTTTACGAGTGACAAACGTAGGAAATGGTACACAAAGTGGTTGTCGTAGCAGACTCACTGAACAAGCGGTATCAGAAGCTATGATTAGCATGTTTGGCTAGCTTGTTGTACTCTGGTGTTTCGTACCAAGCCCTTTCATGTCAAATAAGGAATCTCTCTGGAATAATTACTATGGTTTGATATTATTTGCAGTTACGTAAATTGACTGTGTAATGTAGGAGAGAACGTGCTGCGACTGTTAAACGTAAACATTAACTGGTTATGTCTTCAATTGTATATTGCTCGATGAAATTCGATTGATGGAGAACAACAGACCATTTTGGGGATTGATTGAGTTGTATAGCAATTAAGTGCTAGTGGATATCATTAAAAGTCATCACTCAGCTAGACTGGTTTTATAATGTGTGCTCATAAAATATATTGAAGGACATTTATTACCCATTAAACATTGTAACAAGCTGTTTACACGGTCGCCTTTGCAATTTCTAGCTTCTAAAAACTAACCCGATTGTTATAGTGTTTGTGGTGGTTACTGGCACAGTAGCCTGGGAGTCATCTTTGCAACCAGAGCAACAAGCAGCAAGGCTTTGCATCTCTAGCTAACAACCCCATCATTGCTTGGTGTGTAGTTCTGAGTGAATGCTCCATTTAGGTTTGATTGAACCCCCTTCTTGATGGGATCTGTATTCGTTTCTGGGGCATACAGAGTAGGTAATTAAATCTCTTTGTTCCTATGATAGAATCATTACTTTGCTTTAATGCTGTAGCATTATGGGAGCCACATATACTTCATGTCTGTCAGGTTCCCATATATGTATGTTGACTAGTTTCACTAGATTTAATTTCTATCATTTCCAGATGAGGACGTTCCTGCAGATATGGTTGCAGAAGAATCTGGTCCAGGAGCTCAGAATAGTCCGTACCAACTTAGAAGAAAGTCTCTCCCCAAGAGAACTGTGTGTCCGACAAAGACAAACATGGAGGTACTAGCAACAAAATTGCTATGTGTGCTTAATAAGCTCAGTTTTATCTACTAATGTTTACTTTGAGATGTTCTTCTTACAGGGTGCTTCCACTTCAACGACAGAAAACTTCGGACACCGACCCAAGCGACCAAGGGTTTCAGGAAAATGCCAAGATATACCATGTAACTATACACACTTTTTGTGTGAAGTCCAGTTTGTGTGTGGGTGACTAGATAGCACGTTCTCACAGTTCTGAGCTCGAGAGGTCAACCCCGGATTATTGTCCTCCTCTGTGGAGCTTGAATGTTCTTCCCTAGCTACTACGGTGTCCTCTCACATCTCAAAAACATGCATGCAAAACCAATTTGTCTGTAGGTTTGACTGAGAGAGTGACAGTTTGATTGTATCAACCTAACCTTAAACCCTTGTGATTGGGAACTAGTTCAGGTTTGACCGTGCCTCCTGCTTATAGTCAGGTGGGAGGGGCTCCTGTACTCCCAGAGCCCTCATCAATATATTACAGAAAATGGATAGTTTTGTTGTTGTTGTATTATCAGGCTAAATTCCACTCCATCTATAAGCAGCATACATGTGTAATAAAAAAAAACATTCTTCAAAACATTTCCCATTGGATTATGGGTAATTAATGTCTTATGTTAGTTTAGCCTTGAATAGAAATTAAATGATCAAGATGGTGAGAGAAATTGAAACATGAACATACAATGAAGTATGAGCTACTTTTGCTTCCCAGCCCCTTCTGCTAAAAACAGTCCAAATTTTCAACAGTGATAAACTATCATTAAAAATCAAAACACCTGCAAGTATATTTTCATTAAATATGTCTGAATTAGGGTGGCTTTCAGATGAGACTGAATTTTTTTTATTTAGAGAATATAGCACCTAAAAACTTCTTGTTATTTTGCCTGCTATTGGATCATTACTCCGAACACATTTTTACTTCTATATTTATTTATTTTTTCCTCCTTTCAGCAGCTCCAGCTGAGCAGTATTTGCAAGAGAAGCTTCCAGATGAGGTGGTGCTAAAGATCTTCTCATACCTACTGGAGCAGGACTTGTGCCACTCTGCACTTGTGTGCAAGCGCTTCAGCGAGCTGGCAAACGACCCCATCCTCTGGTGAGTCTCTGATGGCGTACATCATTTAAACGCCTTTTTTACAAGGATGTTCTGAACATGTTTTATGTGTTTAGATCAATTCATATTTAATAATAGTCACCCACTTGTTTCTGTTATGGTCATGAATAGAGATGTGATGCCGATCGATCGGGTCCGATCACGTCATTTTCAAAGTATCGGAATCGGCAAAAAAATATCGGCCATGTCTTTTTTTAATATGTATATATTTTTTAATTATTATTTTTTTCTAATTGTATTTAACGGTACAGACATAATATGTTACACTCATCCAGAGTCTTTAGTTTAGGCTTAAGGTAGGGTTATCAAATTTATCCCAATAACGGCGGTAATTAGTTTTTTAAAAAACGTATCACGTTAAATTAATTAACGCAATTAATGCATGCACTGCACAACCCACTCACGCATTGTCGCGCTCAACCTGTAATGACGCCGTTTTACCTATATAGAGAGATAAAATGCAGCGTAAAATGAGTAGAGTGAATTTTGGCAGCCTTTGGAGCCTTTTTTGAATTGGCTAAAGCCTTACAATCCCTCTTCCTACGATTAGAAATATCATGGGAAGCAATGTGGGGAAGCAAGGTAGCAATTGATCTTTTTCTTAACACCTTATGTTATTCCCAACGCAGAGAAGATATGTCAATTGGTAGCACTACGCACAGTCATGGTTCCACTTCCCATCATGCATTTGGGCATGGCTAAAGTATCATTTACTGAAAGCTCAACAAATACACTAGACTGCAATATTTAGTCACAACATACAAAGTCACAAGTCTTTCTATCCGTGGATCCCTCTCACAGAAAGAATGTTAATAATGTAAATGCCATCTTGAGGATGTGTCATAATAAACAAATACAGTACTTATGTACTGTATGTTGAATGTACAGTATATATTCGTCCGAGTTTTATTCATTTTTTTCTTAATGCATTGCCAAAATGTATATGATCGGGAAAAATTATCGGGAATGATTGGAATTGAAGCGGGAGCAAAAAAAAAAAAGCAGTCGGATCGGGAAATATCGGGATCGGCAGATACTCAAACTAAAACGATCGGGATCGGATTGGGAGCAAAAAAACATGATCGGAACAACCCTAGTCATGAATTGTTCCGTATGCAGCACTAATGCTTTCACGATAGTAATAAAATTGACTGTATCAAGTACAGTGCTACCTCGACATATGATCGCTTCGACACACGATCTTTTTGACATCCGATGTAAAATTTGACTCGCCATTTGTTTCTTCATCCTGACGACATGCTCGAAATACGACTACATGACAGCACCGCAGACAGACGCATGGTGGATATTTTTGTGAGAGAAATCAACACAGGTTTCAAAAAAGGTTGGTACAGGTGGTGGAACAAGGAAAAAGGTTACCCTTACCATTGAAATGAAGATGTAAATGATGGAAAACATGAGCTTGGACTGGCTCAACAATACAGCCGTAGAATGTGTACGATCTCCACGGTCCTCCTCCGACCACCGTTCGCCAGTCTTTATAAGTTAAGGTGACAATTGTTATAGTGGTAACATCAGCAAAGAAATCGCCTGCTTCGTCAGGTTTTTATCATTCATTTCAGAATTTGTCCAACACAAAACGCCTACTGTCCGCCGCAGTTGACTGTGTTCTCAGAAAAACATTAAAAGTGAAAGTAAACTCTCAACCGCACCGCTGCCTCTTTGTCACGTCAGCCACGCGGTGCATTCAGGTACAGCAAAAAATGTCCGCACATTAGATCCCGATTTGTTACATTATTACAGGAATTATTAGTATTATTATATTATTGTTCCGATTTTTATTTATTTGTAATTGTTCAAGCAGTATTTATTAAGGATTTAGTGTAGGTTTTTGGGCTCTGGAACGAATTAATGGAATTATAATATATTCTTATGGGAAAATCCTGCTTGACACTCGACCATTTCGACTTACCAACAAGGTCCTGGAACGAATTAACTCCGTATGTAGAGGTGCCATTGTACCTCCATACAGAGTGTACTGAGAATGTTGCATTTTGAATGAAGGTTTCACTTAATTTTTTTTATCCAAGTATACTTTGCAACCCTGTACCGCAGATTGAATGGTTTTAAGCAATTATGCATCTTGTTTCAGGAAAAGACTGTACATGGATGTTTTCGAGTACACGCGACCCATGATGCACCCAGAGGCAGGGAAGTTCTACCAAATAAATCCAGAAGAATATGAGCAGCCAAATCCCTGGAAGGAAAGTTTTCAGCAGCTGGTATGTTATAATTTTATGAGCATTCTAAATCTTCATCTTGTCATTTCTATTTTGTTGTTTTATTTAAACTATATTCAGTTTCAACATGTGCACTCAATGTAGCATTGTAATGCATGGTTTATGCCTCTGCGTCAGCCTGACAGCATAGCTACGGCGTAGAATCTACGCTGTCAATGAGCATTTGAAGCTCTGCATAAAAGTGTTGCATTGCGCTGTAGGGCACCGCCCAGTCACGAGTGGGGTGTATCTTTATCTCTGTGTGGTTTTGCGGGCTTTTGCGGGGCTTCACATAGCACTCCTTGTTTTTTTTTGTTTTTTTTAATGTCAGAAACGGAGCAGCTGTTTCTTGAGCTGAAGCTCATCGAAATAAAAAAAAGAAACGCTTTTACTCCAAATTTTGAAATGCAGGTCAAAAAACGTTTGTGGAGGTAGTCTGTCCAGTCACTGAACCAGTCGAGGCAGGCAACGGGTGAATTTGCCACACTTCTTAACTTAGTGAGGGGCATTAACAAAGAGGTAAGCTTCCGATATTTTCGAATGTCAGCGGGCAGATTTGACGATCTTCTTGGGTGAATTCAACCTTTAATATCGCACCAGCAAACGCACAATATGCTTGTTGATGACGTTGACGACGATTACGTTTAGAGCTGTCCCGACTAGTCGACGTTGTCGACGTCATCGATGACGTAAATGCGTCGACGGGCAAAACATACCGTCGACGGGTAATGACGGGTTAAAAAAAAAAATACATAAAGTTTAGAATGGCAGGCGTTCGAGATACAAGCGGTTGTTACTGGCACCCCCAAGGGGGCCGCTGTTAGTTCAATGTGACCGGCGTTGTCAGATTGAGCAAAGAGGAAGAAAGTGGGCAAGCGAGCGAGAGAGAGGGAGCGAGATCGGCGAGTTGGAAAAGTGCGCGGGTCGCGCCGAGTTGAGTGGCTTCATCCCCCACGTTTTTGTTTTGGTCAATAAAAGTATCCTTAAAGAGCCATCCGACGCCTCTCGGTGTTTTTATGCACGCCGCCGCCTTCCCGAGGAGGAAATCGGACGAACCCAGACGAACCGACGACAACGAGCCAAGTGAATCGCCGGTGAGGAGTTGAAAACACAGCCAATTTCCAAAAAGGGCAGAGATGGTTACACGTGAAAGCGGCATAAAGCCAAAAAAGCGGAGCAGAATAACCAGAGCCTGGGATTATTTCAAGGAAAATATGGAGGGTGCCACTGTGTGTACTCTTTGCCAAGCTGAGCTCGCATACCACGGTAGCACGTCGGCTATAAACGAACACTTGAAGCGCCGTCACCCAAGGATAATTTTCGAAGACAACAAGAAACAACAAGCTAGCGGATTGTAAGTCCATACAACTCTCTAACGATATTTTAAATGGAAGTTGCCTTTATGTGCGTCGTATCAACGCGCATTTTTATATAATAAAATAATTAATATAATTATATATTTTTTAAAATTATTATTAAATTTATTAGGATCATGGAAGCTCCCACTTTGGGAAAATATATACATGTATCCTGTATACACAAAATATAAAAAATATATATGGAAACACCACTGGCCTGCTTACTGTAATCCATGAATGCACTAATGTTAGTTATTTAATATTATAAAGTTTTACATATACAGTGGTACCTCTACATACGATCGCTTCGACACACGAACTTTTCGACATCCGACGTAAAATTTGACTCGCCATTTGTTTCTACATCCGACGACATGCTCGAAATACGACGACAATGGCAGCACCGCAGACGAATGCATGGCGGATTTTCTTGTGTGACAAATCAACACAGGTTTCAGAAAAGGTTGGTACAGGTGGTGAAACAAGGAAAAAGTTGACGCTTACCTTCTAAATGAAGATGCAAATGACAGAAAAATATGAGCGTAGGGTGGGCATCCGTGAAATGGCTCAACAATACATCTGCACGGTCCTCCTCCGACCATCGTTCGCCAGTCTTTATAAGTTAAGCTGACAATTCTTATTGTGGTAACATCTCCAGAGAAATCGCCAGCTTCGCCACGTTTTCATCATTTCTTTCACAACTTATTCAACACAAAACGCCTGCTGTCTGCCGCAATTGACGATGTTCTCAAGAAAGCATTGAAAGCGAAAGTAAACTTTCACCCGCTCCCCTCCCTCTTTGTCACGTCAGCGCCGCGGTGCCTTCAGGTACAGAAAAAAACGTCCGCCTTATTAGAACCCGTTTCGTTACACTATTACAGGAATTATTATTATTATTATATTATTAATCCGATTTTTATTTATTATTTATTTGTTTTGCTATATGTAATTGCCATTTTAATAGTACCAGCAGTATTTTTTAAGGATTTAGTGCAGGTTTTTGGGCTGTGGAACGAATTAATGGAATTATAATGTATTCCTATGGGAAAATCCTGCTCGACATACGACCATTTCGACTTACAAACAAGCTCCTGGAACGGATTAACTTCGTATGTAGAGGTACCACTGTAGTAGTATACTATAAAATTAATACTATATACTTAATTTTTGTTACTGTGGGTATGTGTGCCTTACATTCAAAATAATTGTGGTAATATTTCAGTGTGCCCTCTGCATTATCTTCAAGTTAAAACAAACAAAAGTTGAACAGTTTTTCCCCTCCCCCAAAAATGCGGAACGCACACCGGAAAGAGCATCTGAACTCTCACAAAGTATTCTGAAAATGATTGGGACATTGCAATTCATTTTAACATTGAGAACAATATAGACAATGACATACCGCAAAAAGAGTAAGAATTGTTTTGACTCCTGTTAAAAAGGTGAAGTCACAGTGTTCCCGTTTACATTTTTTTCGCACAAGTTTATGCCAGCAGCATTTTAACCTCATTGTTTGTGATTTATTATTGATATTTATGTTATTTATTTATATGTTAATAAAGAATTTAGGTGTTCCAAAATGTTTTTTTGAATTAATAAGCTTTAACAAAAATTTCATTATTAAATTAGTAAAAAAAAAAAAAAAAAGAAAATTATTAGATTAGTCGACTAATCGTAAAAATAGTCGGCTGACTAATCGGTAGGAAATTAGTCGTTTGGGACAGCCCTAATTACGTTTTGTGTGGACCAATCACAGTCCTTGCCGTTCATGTAGCAATGTGTCCCCGCGAGGAGTTGTCAGGATTTTTGGGAGGCACACGTCAGGTTATGGCGTAGGGTCAAAGCATCTTAAGCTGCTGATGGCGTAGCTATGGCTTTGCCCCGACACAGAAGCATAATAGCCCTTTAATTGTGACGCTGCCGGTCGCTAATTAAAATGAATGAAACGTACGCTAACTGCAAGAAGGAAACAAGTCTCGTCAGCTTGTAAAAATTCATGAATAAGCTTTATCAGGATTCCCACGGGTCCTTAAAATGTCTTATTATGTTTTAAATTTAAAATCCAGAAAATCAAGGTTTTTAATTGTCTTAAATTTAATGGAAAATTGCAGTAGGTATTACATTTCCAGAAGATTTGTGTTGCTACCAAAATCTTCCTTTAGAATAGTGTTAGCTCACTGGCTGCTAGACATCCAATTCATTTTGACTGGATTGGATGTGCCATCAATGGCACTGAAACTCTTTTGTGGGCATTTACTTCCTGTTTATTTCAAGGCATTTAGAGGTCACCTCCTGTTGATTTTGAGTCACTTCCTATTCATTTAGGGACATTCTTGAGTCATTTCCTTTCCAGTAACCCAAGATCAACCGACTCTGACCTGTAAATGTCCCAAAATCAACAGGACGTGGCCTGTAATGCCAATTGATCAATAACGAGCAGGAAATGATGCCCCCAAATTAACTCGTTGCCTGGCATTGGCTGCCCAATTCAAACGGATTGGACGTCTTCTAGTGATAAACTCATTCCAATTCACAACAACAGAATAAAAAGAGCTTGTTTTTCTGTTTATTAGTTTGTAGAATATCCTAGAATGATCAATAGTTGTTGTATCGTCATATCATGAGATCATCATTATCCTGAGCCTTGTATCGCAAATCATATTGTGACTTATCCAGAGGTTCCCACCCCTAGTGCAGACTTTTTCGTTCAGGACAATGGGGGTCAAAGCTGTCGAGTCACACATGATAGGGGAAAAAGCCGAGTTACAGTGAATTTTTTTTTTCTTAATCAGAAATTGTTGTGACATGTTTCGGTCTTCAATCATATTTTTAAGGTCTGTGACATTTACAATGGTGCAAGAATCCTGTTAATTAATATACAGTGTCTTGCAAAAGTATTCGGCCCCCTTGAATCTTGCAACCTTCCGCCACATTTCAGGCTTCAAACATAAAGATATGAAATTTAATTGTTTTGTCAAGAATCAACAACAAGTGGGACACAATCGTGAAGTGGAACAAAATTTATTGGATAATTTAAACTTTTTTACCAAATAAAAAACTGAAAAGTGGGGCGTGCAATATTATTCGGCCCCTTTACTTTCAGTGCAGCAAACTCACTCCAGAAGTTCAGTGAGAATCTCTGAATGATCCAATGTTGTCCTAAATGACCGATGATATGGAGATAGAATAGTGCCAAAAGAAGTGAGGTTGTAAAATGAAAATTCTTCCTGTAAAATGACCATTTTTAACTAAAAAACACTTGTATTACCGACTTTTTCCTTTTGTAATAAACATGAAAAAAACACAATGTAAAAAATACATTATACAAGTGTTTTTTTTCCAATTACAAGTGATTTTTTTTGTTCTACGGGTGTTTTTTCTTAGCTACAGGTTAAAAAGTTTTGTCTCACCCTTGTCGCGTTTTATGAGACAAAAAAAATACTCGTAACCTAGTTTTAAAATAAAAACATACCTGTAAAATGACTCATCTTAACTAAAAAACACTTGTATTTTAACTAAAAAAACACTTGTATTTCCAAATTTTTTCGTTGTGAAATAAACATGAAAAAACAATATTATAAAATTTCTTCAAGTGTTTTTTTTCCTCATTTACAAGTGATTTTTTTTGTTCTACGGGTGTTTTTTCTTAGCTACAGGTTAAAAAGTTTTGTCTCACCCTTGTCGCGTTTTATGGGACAAAAAAAATACTTGTAACCTAGTTTTAAAATAAAAACATACCTGTAAAATGACTCATCTTAACTAAAAAACACTTGTATTTTAACTAAAAAAACACTTGTATTTCCAAATTTTTCGTTGTGAAATAAACATGAAAAAACAATATTAAAAAATTTCTTCAAGTGTTTTTTTCCCCCATTTACAAGTGATTTTTTTATTTTTCTACAGGTGTTTTTTTCTTTGCTACAGGTGAAAAAGTTTCGTCTCACCCCTTGTGGCGTTTTCTGAGACAAAAGTCACTTGTAACCAAAGATGAAAAAATCTACTTGTACATCGAAATAATATGTTGTAAAACACAAAAATATCATTCCAAGTCGTGGTCAAAAGAAGACGTTAGTTAAGAAAGAACACAATCTAGTGAATAGTTCTTCGGGTGTTTTATCTTTAATAATCTACAAGTGTTTTCTGAGCATGTACAACTAAATTTCGGCCCAAGCATGTGATGTGAGGCAAAATTCAGACCAATCGGAACGGCGATTGTTCAGGAGGAGGGCGGGACACACCATTGCCGACCTGCTCCTTCTTGCTTTATTCATCACGGCAGAGTACGACAGAAATGGCAGAGCACGCTCAGGTAAGAAGTTCCGTGGAATTAATGTTTTCTCATGAATGTCATTCAGTTAAAGATTTATCAAGCGTATATAATCATAATTCGTGTCAACATCAAGTGAATTTCGCCTTCCTAAGAAAGGCACGAAAATCGACGACGAGCCAATTATACGCTTGATAAATCTTTAACTGAATGACATTCATGAGAAAACATTAATTCCACGGAACTTCTTACCTGAGCGTGCTCTGCCATTTCTGTCGTACTCTGCCGTGATGAATAAAGCAAGAAGGAGCAGGTCGGCAATGGTGTGTCCCGCCCTCCTCCTGAACAATCGCCGTTCCGATTGGTCTGAATTTTGCCTCACATCACATGCTTGGGCCGAAATTTAGTTGTACATGCTCAGAAAACACTTGTAGATTATTAAAGATAAAACACCCGAAGAACTATTCACTAGATTGTGTTCTTTCTTAACTAACGTCTTCTTTTGACCACGACTTGGAATGATATTTTTGTGTTTTACAACATATTATTTCGATGTACAAGTAGATTTTTTCATCTTTGGTTACAAGTGACTTTTGTCTCAGAAAACGCCACAAGGGGTGAGACGAAACTTTTTCACCTGTAGCAAAGAAAAAAACACCTGTAGAAAAATAAAAAAATCACTTGTAAATGGGGGAAAAAAACACTTGAAGAAATTTTTTAATATTGTTTTTTCATGTTTATTTCACAACGAAAAATTTGGAAATACAAGTGTTTTTTTAGTTAAAATACAAGTGTTTTTTAGTTAAGATGAGTCATTTTACAGGTATGTTTTTATTTTAAAACTAGGTTACAAGTATTTTTTTTGTCTCATAAAACGCGACAAGGGTGAGACAAAACTTTTTAACCTGTAGCTAAGAAAAAACACCCGTAGAACAAAAAAAATCACTTGTAAATGAGGAAAAAAAACACTTGAAGAAATTTTATAATATTGTTTTTTCATGTTTATTTCACAACGAAAAAATTTGGAAATACAAGTGTTTTTTTAGTTAAAATACAAGTGTTTTTTAGTTAAGATGAGTCATTTTACAGGTATGTTTTTATTTTAAAACTAGGTTACGAGTATTTTTTTTGTCTCATAAAACGCGACAAGGGTGAGACAAAACTTTTTAACCTGTAGCTAAGAAAAAACACCCGTAGAACAAAAAAAAATCACTTGTAATTGGAAAAAAAACACTTGTATAATGTATTTTTTACATTGTGTTTTTTTCATGTTTATTACAAAAGGAAAAAGTCGGTAATACAAGTGTTTTTTAGTTAAAAATGGTCATTTTACAGGAAGAATTTTCATTTTACAACCTCACTTCTTTTGGCACTATTCTATCTCCATAGATGATGATAAATAGAATCCACCTGTGTGTAATCAAGTCTCCGTATAAATGCACCTGCCCTGTGATAGTCTCAGGGTTCTGTTTAAAGTGCAGAGAGCATTATGAAACCAAGGATCACACCAGGCAGGTCCGAGATACTGTTGTGGAGAAGTTTAAAGCCGGATTTGGATACAAAAAGATTTCCCAATCTTTAAACATCTCAAGGAGCACTGTGCAAGCCATCATATTGAAATGGAAGGAGCCTCAGACCACTGCAAATCTACCAAGACCCGGCCGTCCTTCCAAACTTTCTTCTCAAAAAAGGAGAAAACTGATCAGAGATGCAGCCAAGAGGCCCATGATCACTCTGGATGAACTGCAGACATCTACAGCTGAGGTGGGAGAGTCTGTCCATAGGACAACAATCAGTCGTACACTGCACAAATCTGGCCTTTATGGAAGAGTGGCAAGAAGAAAGCCATTTCTCAAAGATATCCATAAAAAGTCTCGTTTAAAGTTTGCCACAAGCCACCTGGGAGACACACCAAACATGTGGAAGAAGGTGCTCTGGTCAGATGAAACCAAAATTGAACTTTTTGGCCACAATGCAAAACGATATGTTTGGCGTAAAAGCAACACAGCTCATCACCCTGAACACACCATCCCCACTGTCAAACATGGTGGTGGCATCATGGTTTGGGCCTGCTTTTCTTCAGCAGGGACAGGGAAGATGGTTAAAATTGACGGGAAGATGGATGCGGCCAAATACAGGAACATTCTGGAAGAAAACCTGTTGGTATCTGCACAAGACCTGAGACTGGGATGGAGATTTATCTTCCAACAGGACAATGATCCAAAACATAAAGCCAAATCTACAATGGAATGGTTCAAAAATAAACGTATCCAGGTGTTAGAATGGCCAAGTCAAAGTCCAGACCTGAATCCAATCGAGAATCTGTGGAAAGAGCTGAAGACTGCTGTTCACAAACACTCTCCATCCAACCTCACTGAGCTCGAGCTGTTTTGCAAGGAAGAATGGGCAAGAATGTCAGTCTCTCGATGTGCAAAACTGATAGAAACATACCCCAAGCGACTTGCAGCTGTAATTGGAGCAAAAGGTGGCGCTACAAAGTATTAACGCAAGGGGGCCGAATAATTTTGCATTCCCCACTTTTCAGTTTATTTGTTAAAAAAGTTTAAATTATCCAATAAATTTTGTTCCACTTCACGATTGTGTCCCACTTGTTGTTGATTCTTGACAAAAAATTAAAATTTTATATCTTTATGTTTGAAGCCTGAAATGTGGCGAAAGGTTGCAAGGTTCAAGGGGGCCGAATACTTTTGCAAGGCACTGTATTTATTATTAAGCATTTTAATGCCACACGGTTCAAAGGGAGTGTAAAAAGTAGCAGCCTATAGTCCGAAAATATGGTACAACCACACAATCTGTACGTTTTAAATTGTAACTGTGTTGACTAACGCTGTTAAAAAATGTTGACCCCATTTAATGTAGTTAAAGTTAGAATGCTTTTCTGCGTTGCTTAGTACAGTTCTGCAAGCACAATAAAGAACATAGTGATAACGAAATGAAAGATAACCTTTTTTTTTTTTTTTAAACTCTGTCTTAAAACATTTTGTCCCTCTTTTGCTGTGTCAAGTCCTCTGTGTTTGGGTGGCTAATGTCATGTGAAAGAACAACACTGCAGGCTATAACTATGGCCTTCTGATTTGCCAGGTGCAAGCGGGACACTGTGTCTTTAATTTTTGTTCGTTTGAGTTACCTTCATGATTTCATTGAACAAAAAAATTCAAATATATTTTCAGGATAGCTTCCCCCCCGTTCATCTTAATACTGTCAAACCACAAATATTATGTCTTTGTTGTGCGAATTCAGATTGCTTAAAATGGCATATTGCGGGATGGTCTGTTTACAGTACAAAGGCGCTCACGTTAAGCCAGGTTTTGCAGAACACTTCTACAGCAATCCTGCGAGGTACAAAGGGAGAGATAACATGTTTGTAAGTGACTACCTTTTGTTTCTTATTCCATGTCTGTACCCAATAATTAATCTGACTGATTCTTCGTTTCCCCTTTAAGTACTACGACACCATAGAGGATGCCCTTGGAGGGGGCCAGGAGCCCCACTTTGATGGCCTCATATTTGTTCACACTGGTATTTACACAGATGAGTGGATCTACATTGAGTCGCCTATCACAATGATTGGCGCTGGTATACACCTTACTGTTCTCATTTTTTGTTGTTGTGAGTCAGCACTGTAGTTTGACCTTTTTTTCTGTTGGTAGCTCCTGGAAAAGTGGCAGAGAAAGTCATCATCGAGAATACCAGGGACTCCACATTTGTGTTCATGGAAGGCTCAGAAGACGCTTATGTCGGATACATGACTATAAGGGTAAGAATACATGTTTATTATTCTTGTGTTTCCTGTTGTCAAAGACGGTGTGATCATCAGGACTCTTGTGTCCACTACAGTTTAATCCTGATGATAAATCCGCCCAGCACCATAATGCACACCATTGCTTGGAAATTACGGTCAACTGCAGCCCAATTATTGACCACTGCATCATACGCAGCACATGCACAGGTAACTAAACCCTCTCTTACTTTGGTTCAAGTACATTGGTACCTCAGCATACGACCGCTTCGACACACGATCTTTTCGACATCCGACGCAAAATTTGACTCTCCATTTGTTTCTACATTCGACAACATGCTCAAAATACGACGACATGACAGCACCGCAGACAAACGCACGGCGGTTTTCTTGTGAGAGAAATCAACAGGTTTCGGAAAAGTTGGTACAGGTGGTGAAACAAGGAAAAAGGTGATGTTTACCATTAAAATGATGATGCAAGTTATAGAGAACTAAGAGCGTGGGGCGCGCATCCGTGAACTGGCTCAACAATACAGCTCCACGGTCCTCCTCTGACCATCGTTTGCCAGTCTTTATAAGTTAAGGTGACTTATTATTCCATTATTATTCCATCAACTTGTGCAATGCCTACTGTACCCCGCAGTTGACGGTGTCATGAAAACATTGAAAGTGAAAGTAAGCCTTTCCTCTGTTTGTTACGTCAGCCGCGTGGTGCGTTTAGGTACATTATTGGTTACATTATTACAGGAACTATTATTAAAGTATTATTCTGATTTTTATTCATAATTTATTTGCTTTTCTATGTTTACCTGCCATTTGTAATAGTACCAGCAGTATTTATTAAGGATTTAGTGGAGGTTTTTGGGCTGTGGAATGAATTAATGGAATTATAATGTATTCTTATGTAATAACCTGCTCGACGTACGACGATTTCGACTTACAAAGTCCTGGAACAAATTAACTTGGTATGTAGAGGTACCACTGTATATTTCATTATTTTGGTGTCAATGAGGGATGCCCCGATCCAATCACATGATCGGACATGGGCCGATCGTGCCATTTCTTGCAGGGGATCAGAATTAGGTGAAAAGGATCAGGTTTTTAATTTAAAGAAAACAATGCTTTTCTGCTTCATGCTTGTACAGCCTCTCACTCTCTCTCCTGTTGCTTTTTTGGTCAGCAGTGCAGCTGAAGTTTGCTAGTTAAAGTTAAACCATGATTGACAGGTTTGTAGCTGTACGATCAAAGGCACGAATGTGTCAATCATCGTTTAGTCAATCTTTGTTGTCTAGATACTGTTGTCAGCTGCGTGAGCGTCAAAGCGTGAGTGAATTTGAGTGGACTTATATGAATGATATGAATGCTATGGAGAGTGATTAAAAATGAGGCGTTAAAGGTGATGCAATGAAATATGTGGGTGCCCCTACATTTTAGGCTAGTGCTTCTTAAGAAAAAAGTTGGTGCACCAGTGCAACCAATACAAAAAGTAAGTGTGGAGCCTTGGCAATATATATCGCAATGTATTTTTTTCCCCAATATCATTCAGGCCAAATTTATATATTTTGTTTTTACTTTTTAAGAGCTAAAAAGTCACAAAATAATCCAGAAATACAATGACATTGCCAAAAGATACAAAATTAGATAAGATTTATACTATATATTAGGGGTGTAACGGTACATGTATTTGTATTAAACCCTTTCGGTTCGGGGTGCTCGGTTCGGAACGGAGGCGTACCGAACGAGTTTCTGACGTACTGTAAAGTGCGCGTTAACGGGCGGTAATTAATTTTTTGAATTAATCACGTTAAAATATTTGACGCATTTAACGCAAGCGCGGAATGCCCGCTCATGCATCCCATAATTCCACTGTTACGTCCCACGGATGGCTCGCTAAAGGCGTAACATAAAACGAGCCACACACACAAGTTGCAAGTGGACACAAATTTATTCACACAAGTCGAACTCGCAATGAACAAAATGCGGAAGAAGCTGGCTTCAGCGTGAGCCCAGACCAAAACAACAAACAAAATGAAACTACACTTAATCTCCACACGCTATGTAAACACTGAAATACTTTTACTGTTGTCATAGCGAAGTTCAAGAGTGTCTTTCTTGCGGTCTTCAGGTTCGTCATCAAGTCCACTCGCTGATAAATATAGGCGCAGTCTTTGCTCCCATTTCCGCCAATTTTCTGGGACGTTCCCAGTAGGGGTGGGCGATATGGCCTTAAACACGTATCACGATAAATTGAGCAGTTTTACCTCGATAACGATAAATGACGATAAAGTCGCCCAAGCGGACTGTTATGTAATTTGAAAATCTGAATCAATGCATGAAATACAGATTAACAGTTTCTTGTTGATTTAGTTACCAGCATTCAATTTGATATATTTAACAATTGTACATGCAGTCTAAACATTAAGTTTATAAAAATGTATTGTAAACAATAAGAATTCAAGTATGAGCATTTATAACAGCGTGTATGGCTTGAACAATGTACATTGTCAAAATCAACATGCCTGTGCAAACATGTCATTGTAACATAAATGACTTGCAGCTTGAACAGTACACTTCAAAAAGACAATTTATTGTCAATGGCTGCTGTGACATAATTATTCATTACAAGTGTTTACTTTATGGTTTCAGGCGAAGCCCCCCCCACCCCCCAGAGCATTTTTTAATAAATGCACGCATACATGAACCCCAAAACTGACAGACACACATTAAAGCTATATTGATCTTCTGCAAATGAAACACTTAAGATTTTATGATAGCAATAATGACACAGAATTAAGCACATACAGAAAAATAGCTGGGGCCATTTCTCGGTCATATTATAAGTTTCACCGTTGGATTGTGCTTTATGCTGAATGCTTTACCATCACAAAAGCTATCAGAGAAAACACACACAGTCAGATACAAAATGACGCGACATAGTAATTGCTAGATGCAGTCCGTGCCCAGTCCACTCATTAAGTTCAGCTGTTTCGACAAGGTTAGAGCTGCTATCAGACTCCATCACGTTCATTTGCAGCGTTAGCCGCTAGCGGCCGCTAGCGTTAGCCTGTGGCCTGGCTACCAGTAGAAAGCACTGAAAGCACCATCTCCGGAAATCGTGAGAACAAGGGAGGACAGCGGGTGAAAGCCCGTCTGGATGCCACCAAGAGTCTACTAAATGTCGGGTGAAAGTTTGGCGAACCTCCCTTAAGCCACACTGCATCACGTTTTGCTTGTAGCGTTAGCTGCTAGCGTTAGCTAACCGGGCTTCTGTTTGATTGGCTTCCTGATGATCACGTGACTCCCTACGTAAGTACATTGACTGCTTTCTTAAAGGGGAATGAACATAGACGAACAACACAGAGTCAAAGCGGGATGAAAAGACTATTTTCTTGTTTTTTATTAATTTACCGACGTGGTCAAAATTACATCGGTCATCGTGAAGAATTTCGGTGACGGTAAATTTTCGGTTTACCGCCCAGCTCTAGTTCCCAGTCAACAGCAAGGGAGCTGGTTGTGTGAACGACTGCATCATCGATGAGCCAAGGAACGAGCAACTCACAGACCGAAGTGCCGAGCAGTTTAGCAACGCTAGCATCGTGGGGAGCTGAATGCTTAGCTGGGCTTGTTCACGTATTATTACTTCTTGTTGATGCTGTACTGCACTACTTCTGACACCATGTCATATGCTGGTGATGTGAAGTAAACAACAGACGTGACTTCTGCGGCATCTATTAACTTTTTCATTGCACAACAACACCCGCGCGCTTCACCCTAGCGACCTAGATGCGCTGTGTTAGTTCACTCCAAGTCCCATGCCATTGGCTGCGTGAGCCCAGGCGATCATGGGACACGTAGTCCATATACTACAGCGAGGAGTGGAGGTACGCGGCACGTATGCTGCAAATGCGAACTCTTAGAATGTTGACATAAGTTGGCACTAGGAGTGGGAACCTAGGGGCACCTCACGATACGAAACGATTCGCGCTACAAGGCTCACGATAACGATTATCTCACGATATCACGATACAGCGATTATCGATATATCTGTCAGAAATTTGATACAGGATATTCTACGATATAACTGTTGAAAGGAAAAAAAAAATTTCAAAATAGAAAAAGTACTGTTTAAGTCCGTTATTAAACAGTGACACCTTTTCTGTACAACATTGTTGTAAAATATGAATCTACTGCAAATTGTGTACCTGCACATATAGAGGAAACAAACCACAACCACTGATATCTCTTGGAGAGATCATGATGAATGTTACCCTTAATTTCTTTAAAGTTTTAAATCTTTTTAAAAAAAATAAGAGTGCTGTAGGTGTCAGTCAGCAGTTGAGCTTGGAGTGGGGCAATGATAAAATTGGTGGGTCTTTTCTTCGTATATGACCTTTTTTGCCAAAAGCATTGGTTTGAGCACTTCCACCATCTGCTTCAGCATTTGAGATGTCGGACTCAGTCACAATTTTCGTCACCTTAAAAACAACAAAATAAAACAAAAAATATTAGTTACTTAATAGCTTTTTAGTTGAAATCCTGATTTTTTTTTTTTTTGTGTTGGAAGTATTGAGTGAATTAAAAAAATATGAATTGAATGTATAGAAATTAAAGATGCAATAATTACCTATTTTTAATATGTAGGCTACATTAATTATCATGCACATCACCTTATACGTATATCTTGGAAGTTATTCAAACCATTTTTATGGCTTATTGCATCAAAATGGCAGTGATAACAGTTTGTGTAGTAAACTAGATGGAAAGTGGTTCTCAAATAATATCAGATAAATCAGTAAATTCATGTAGGCTTGTTCCATATTCATTTTCATCCAGTTTAGGGTCCTGGTTTATTTTATATCACTCAACACCAAATGTCATCAAAATAATACATGTAAATTAAAAAATCAATTACATTGCAAAACTTTCTTACCTCAAGTGATGAAAGCAAAGCAGTGAAGAAATCCGTGTCCACTTCGTCACCAGCTGCCAGCGAACCTTATTTTTGTTAGACAATTCTTGCATACAGCACAGTCCTTGTTCACCTTACTTCCTTTCTTTCTTGTTGGTGTAAAATCTAAAGTGTGTCCACATGTGTAATTTGTAGCAGTATTTTTTCACTTTTTCCTCCACCGTTCCCACGAAGCTTTTTTATTTTTTTCAACCTACTTGGAGCTTCCTCTCTTCTTCTCTAGACAACTTGTGCACACTTTACCTTCACCGCCACTCTTGAGCGCCCCTAGCGGACCGCCAAGGAATTGCTCAAACATTGAGCAGTTTACAGCATCCAGTGGCCAAAATGTCAAATAAAAGTATCGATACTTGGCGGGAGCATATCAATAACCGATCGGGTTGCAGAATGTTGCGATATATCGCTGTATCGAGATATTGTCACGCTCTTAGTTGGCACCCTTCCTCGGGTGGCCCATCAGCAGCAGTGACGTCGTCTTCCGCCCGGCGTCAATCAGAGTACGTCACGTTGCGAGGGAAGGAAGCCAGCTGGCAGACGCGACGAAAAAAAGAATATAAATGGAACAACTCTCAGAAAATGTAACTAAGTTGGTTTGCCTCAGCGACTGGCTGATGGATGAGTAGAGAAGAGGGCCCCATTTATGTGTACACTACACACTTTGCACACATTATAAATAATACTGTTTTTGTTACTGTTCTAAGGCTCTGTTGTGTGTTTGTTTTTGCAGAGAAAAAGACAATGTCTTCAATAGAAAGAATGTTAATGTTAATGCCATCTTGTGGATTTATTGTTCTAATTAACAAATACAGTACTTATGTACAGTATGTTGAATGTATATATCTGTCTTGTGTCTTATCTTTCCATTCCAAAAATAATTTACAGAAAAATATGGCATATTTTAGAGATGGTTTGAATTGTGATTAATTGGGATTAATTAATTTTTAAGCTGTGATTAACTCAATTAAAAATTTTAATCGTTTGACAGCCCTAATTCAACCCTTACTTTTCGAGGCTGTGGTCATAAAGTTAATATGAGAAACTTGAAACGGTTCAATGTTGCAACTGTTCAATTTTGCACATCAGATATTTTTTTAAACAAAATGTCTGAGCCAATGTTATTTATTTTTATTTTGTTTTTCAAAATATCTACATTTGAGAATATTGTAGTTTCTATTTTGGAGCAGAATTCTAGCTTTGTATAGGCTAATGTTCCTATTGTTGAAAGCACAAAAGTGTGTAATAAACAACTAGCAAATTTATATTTTGCATTTTGTTTTCTTACTGTACCGAAAATGAACTGAACCGTGACCTTAGATTATTCTCGATTCGGCCGTGGAAGATCCGAGTACGATTCACAAACATCCAAATTCTGATCATTTAAATATACCAAATGAAGCGGAACTAAAACACAGTCAGCGCGGTCTTCGGGACGCAATGAGGAAAGGACCGAGAGTAAACATCGTGCTCAAATCACGGCTCTGGCTCAACTCATGCTTTTAGATTAAAAAAACAATAATACCTGACTACTTCGCCAACATAATGCTACGGTAGATTTTACATGTATAAAGAACTAGATGTGAAACGACAGACTCTGCGGCGTTAGCAGCACATGTACAGAAAATTAGATGCGAATCGACAGACTGGACGGCGTTAGTAAACAGCCGCCATCTTAAAGCAGTAGACTTCTCTGGAAGGCTGTTGTAGCGAACCGTCCGAGTGAACCTAATTAACTTTTTATCTAAAATACTCCTAAATCAGCAACATTCTGACTTGAATCTATCTTTAAATGAAGAAACAGTTTTAAAACTTTCACATGTCGAAAGTAGACAGAAGGGATATTATGGAATAACAGGAGCAATTTCAACAACTTTAACGGTTGATTCACAACATTAAATTAATTGAACGTAGTTTAAAGCTGCTGAAACAGAATGGGGACTTGAGTATTTTATTTACTGTTTTGAACTGTTAACCTCTTACTGAAATAGTAGTTTATTTATGCCTGAAAGGAATTTTGTATAATTTTTGTAACTAATGTACGAAACATTAAAAGCAGCTAATAGTTGGGGGGAGGGCGCATCAATAATCGATTTATAATTGAATCTTAGCCTCTGAATTGTAATCGAATCGTTTGGTGCCCCAAGATTCCCACCTCTGGTACTGTAAAATGTTTGAGACTTTTGTTCAAATTAATAAATTAAAACAAAAAAAGAACATCTTTTTTTTGTGTGTCTGATCGGGACTCTGTATTGGCAGATTCGCAAAATCAGATGAGTAGGTCTCTGGTGCAAAAAAATGTGATCAAGACATCCTTAATGTCAATATTCTGCTGTTTCAGTGGGGTCAGCTGTGTGTGTCAGTGGCCAGGGTGCTTGTCCCACCATCAAGCACTGCAACATCAGTGACTGTGAAAATGTCGGGCTTTATATCACAGACCATGCACAGGTAATGTTGCGTTTCACTTTTTTTCGTACCTTAATATCCATGTCCAAGACGACACATCTAAGAAAAGAATGAACTTTTTTAGGGAATATATGAGGACAATGAGATCTCCAACAATGCTCTCGCTGGCATATGGGTGAAAAATCACGGTAACCCAATCATAAGAAGAAATCACATTCACCATGGCAGAGATGTTGGTGTTTTTACGTTCGACCATGGAATGGTAAATCGCAATTTAAAACGGCAACTTGTAAGCAGTGTTCTGGTGGCTTTTACAACACTGGTTTTCTAAGTTAAATTTGTGGTCTGTTTCCAGGGTTACTTTGAGAGTTGCAATATTCATAGGAACCGCATCGCTGGGTTTGAGGTGAAGGCGTATGCCAACCCGACAGTGGTGCGCTGTGAAATCCATCATGGTCAAACGGGGGGCATCTACGTGCATGAAAAGGGCCGTGGACAGTTCATTGAAAATAAGATCTATGCAAATAACTTTGCCGGTGTGTGGATTACTTCTAATAGTGATCCCACAATAAGGTCTGTATAGCTCCCTCACTGGTAAAATGGCTACATATGTAGAAGTGTGTTACATGTGGAAATATTTTGCTCTTTGATACAGGGGAAATGCTATATTCAATGGTAACCAAGGCGGCGTGTATATTTTTGGTGACGGCCGAGGTCTCATTGAAGGAAATGACATCTATGGGAATGCCTTGGCCGGGATACAGATCAGGACAAACAGCTGCCCTATTGTCAGGCACAACAAGATCCACGACGGCCAGCATGGTGGCATTTATGTGGTAAGATATAGATGTTGATTGAAGTTTCAAAACTATGCATATTTTAAACTTGCGGTATTTTTAATGCTTATGTTTTTTCCCTCTTTGTGTCACACAGCATGAGAAAGGACAAGGTGTAATCGAGGAGAATGAGGTCTACAGCAACACACTGGCTGGAGTGTGGGTCACAACGGGCAGCACCCCGGTACTGCGGAGGAACAGGATACACAGTGGCAAGCAGGTATGATTTCAACCCACCTATACAGGGTTTTAATATGTTTTAGAAAGTCTTAGATTTGTAAGAAAATGTATAATCTTAAAAAAGTGCACAGATTTTTGTCTTAAAGGGATAGTTCAGGATTTTTGACATCAGGCTTAATCTTTGAACTAGCAAGGGTTTAATTAGTTGGTGGCGTTGATTTCAGCAACTTCTGTGTGGTTTGTTAGTTATTTGTTAGTTTCAAGGATCCGGAGTGGCCAAGCTAGCGAGAGTCAATTGAGCTGACTTAGCATGCCAACATGAAAAAACAACATATGCACACATTAAAATCATCGATGACCCATACAATCAATGGTGTTGACTATTTTTCACAGGATAAAATTATTAAAACTTACCCTTGCATGTCAATAATTGCAGTATGAACTAGGCCTGAACGATATATCGTTTAAACATCGCCATCGCGATGTGCGCATGCACAATAGTCCCATTGCAAGAACGTGCGATAGTTTTTTCATTTCATTTTTTAAATCCACAAACGTTTGTTTTGAGGAAGGAGCGGGAAGGAGAGCGCACAGCCTCTCATTCCCTCCAGCTCGCAGTCATCAGCTCCTCCCCCTCCCCTGCTACAGCGGAGTGGAGGGAGGAGGGGCCGAACAGCAGAGCGGAGGGAGGACGGGCCGTTTTCAAAGTGAAAGCAAGCAACACGTTGAAGGAAGCGAGGGGAAGACTGTCTCCAAAAGGAGTTTTGGAAGTATTTTGGCTATCGACAAGAATATAAGCAGGGGTGCACATCAGTGGTCCGCATGCGTACTGGACGTAGACAAACGCGCTGGCCCTCAATGGCTTACATACGCTTTTGCGTACCGATGGCTGACCACTGTATTTGCGACGGACACGAGAAAATACCTTCTCAAAATGTCGAAGAGGCAGGCCCCACTGAGTAATTATTTCCGTGTTCCCCCACCCCCGTCAAAAGACAGACAACAGAGACGTCACCGGAGCTACCGAAAAAAAAAGGACTTTTGCTGAAAAGTGGCTGAAGGAGGTACCATGGCTAGAAGCAAATGATGCTCGCACGGAAATGCGGTACAAAATGTGCCGTGAGAATCCCAATGTCGCTGATAAGAGCAGCGCATTTTATGTAGGGTCAAAGAATTTCAGCCATCCAAACTTTGAAAAGCATGAAAAAAACAGAGAGCATGTGGCATTTAAGCAAACTATCGATGTCAGACAATTGGCGGAATAAAGGTAATGAACAGCGCCATGCACTGACAAACCCGTTTTTGCTCGCATTTTACAAAGCTAAACATGCACGTTCAATGAGGTCTTATGAGGAGGACATCCCACTTTTACAAAGGCTTGGAGTTCATGTGGGAGTCGCATAATGCCCTTTATTTTGAATTGGAGCTTTTATGTTTATTTCTTTACATTTCACTTCAAAGTAATGGCAATTTTGTTGTGCCAGTTGATGTTAATCAAGCATTAATTGTTAATATAATTAATTAAAGTTAATTAGCTCTAAGTAAAGCATGTCATAATTTTATCGCATCAGGCGGGTCGGCTCTCAAGCTCAATGAGGACCAAGTCATATCTTCAGGTCCTCCTCTGAGAACCTGGGCAAAAAAAATATGTGCACCCCTGAATATAAGGAACAAAAAACAGCCCTGTCGACAGTGCCTCGCCTCAACAAGAAGTAATCCGTCGAACACGTGGGACCATTTAAAACGCAGGTATCTATGCATTCCTGCTACGAGCTTCCCATCAGAGGCTTTTTAGTACAGGTGGGAACATTGTCACGTGCCAACGTTCTTGTCTCAAGCCTGCAATGGTGGATAAACTAGTAGTCATGGCCAAAAACCTATGAGACCCAGTTGAGAATTGCTGAGCAAGGAAGGTGGACGATATGCAGACAAATACATAACACAGCTGCAGGAATGTCTTTTCTTATTTTTATTCATGTGACAGCCATCAGGAAGGCAGAACATTTGGGAGTTAAAATGGTTCTGTTATTCATCACAGTTATTTGCAGTTATTCAGTTCAATTATTTACAAGTTCAATTGAGTTTCTGTTTCTTTCATATTTAAATTAATTATAAAACGTATTTTTTCAAATAACTATATATAGTACAGCTGCACATAACGTTTTGATACTTAATATTTTTGTTTAAATATTTTTACAACTTTGTTGCTGTTTTGCAGTTTTATATTGTTATATTTTGTGTAAACAACTCAGGGGACTAATGCACTTGCACTTTTATTTGACATTTAACATTTAAGTTCAAATATGTTGACAACTTTGTTGTTGTTTTACTTAGGTTTTTATTTATTGTTATAGTTTGTGAACAACTCTTATTTGTCATATTTAATATTTTTGTTCAAATATGTTTACAACTTTGTTGTTATTTTACAGAAGTTTTTATTTATTGTTATATTTTGTCAAAACCTTAGGGGACTAATGCATTTGTTGTTATTTTACAGAAGTTTTTATTTATTGTTATTTTTTGTCAAAACCTTAGGGGACTAATGCACCTGTTCTTTTATTTGTCATTTAATGTATTTGCTGCTGTTGAAGTGTCAAATATTGTGTTCAATAAATTATCTATTTTGTGCAGACATGGCTTCCTAGATCCCTTCATACAGCAATCTTAATCATTCACAAATGAAACGGTATTATATGAACAACACCATAACCATTACACTGTGGTCACGGTGTGTCATGCAAAGTATTTCCAAACAGCTATTCAAGTCATCTAGTGAAAATTTCTTAAAAAAAGATATATATATATATTTTAAAATATCGCAATATATTGCACACCTCAAAAAAATCGCAACAATAGTTTTTTCCAATATCGTTCAGGCCTAGTATGAACAGCAACATTTGTAATCCAGCAGTGGAGCAGAGCGGAGTGATATCACATCGTTTTTTTTCAACGCTGATTTTTTAATGTCCTAGCCAGCAGCAAGTAATAAGTTTATATTGTTCCTTGCTCTTCATAGGGAATTTGTGGAAACTTTCCTTTGGCCATTTCTTCTGTCTGCTTCCACAGCATCTAAATGCATATTTCGCCATGTTGCCGGCTGTCAGTTAACTCAGCAGACTAATGCTGCATTCAAGGAAGGTGGGAAGTCAGAATTCCAACTTCTGATCTGGAAAATTATCATTGGGAGGCCTCCACTATTTGATCGCTTATGAGAAGGCAGGTTGGCTGGAAGTCAAAATGTCTTTTGATGGCCAAAATAAAAAACCACTTGTCGCGATTAGCCATTTTTGCTGTTTACATTCGCGTGGAACGCTTTGAGGTTGCAACTGGTACCATCTGAACGGCACACGTCCAACTTTCCACCCTCCTCGAATGCAGTGTGAGCACGAGTGGCCGAAGCAGTCCTCTCCATTGTGGTCATATTACGCGTGTAAAAAAATAGTCCTGCAGAAGGAAATTAATTACGGCAGTTTGGTGTGACAATATTTTGGCCGCATGGTTGTTTTGGAACAATGGTCTGCGTTCTGAATTTATTTGACTATGTTGGATCTGTTCGTAGATCTGTATCATTTATTTATTGGCATGCTAGGAAGGGACCATTGACTCGCGCTAGCTTAGCCACTCCGGAGCCCTGAAACTAACAAATAACTTACAAACTGCACAGAATTTGTTGAAATGAACTCCACCAACTAATTAAACCCCCGCTAACTCGAAGATAAAGCCTAATGTCAAAAATTCTGAACTTCCGCTTTAAGTCATTTTTTTAACTGATCTTCGATTCATATTTTAATGTACTGTAATACCTGACACATAGACATAATCAGACACTTCTGATTTGAATAGAAATTAAATGCCGTTATCAGAATATTGAGTTTCATCTACAACCATTCATTGACAGGTTGGTGTCTATTTCTATGACAACGGCCATGGTGTTTTGGAAGACAATGACATTTACAATCACATGTATTCTGGAGTTCAAATAAGGTTTGTGTAATGATAAATGTTTTAGTTTACTTAGGTTCATTCAGACATCTGAATCGTGTTCTGAAAGTGATCTTATTGTGTTGATTGCCTTTTCCACAGAACTGGCAGCAATCCCAAAATAAGGCGGAACAAGATATGGGGAGGTCAAAATGGCGGCATATTGGTTTACAACTCAGGTGAGAAGTCTAGTCCTTCCCTTTGGATTTTCTAGTCTCGATCCCACTTTCCCTAAAATTGAAACTGTTTTGCAGGCCTGGGCTTTATTGAAGACAATGAGATCTTTGATAATGCTATGGCAGGAGTGTGGATTAAGACAGACAGCAACCCCACCCTGCGAAGAAATAAAATCCATGATGGGAGAGATGGTGGAATCTGTATATTTAATGGAGGAAGAGGTAAGTCGTCGGCGATATTTTGTCTCATAAATTATTTCAGATACGCGATGTTATTGTCATTTTTTTTTTAAACCAATTCAAGCACTAATGTAGTGACAATACATGGTAATAAATCGCCCATTCAAATTCAATAAATTGTTATTTTAAAATAAAACACATATTAAATAGTACAAAAAACACACACACACACACACAATGCATAACAAGTCATTTGAAAGCTAGCTAAGAGCAGAATTATATAACAGGTGAGAAACCCAATGCTGTTTTTGTTTTCTGCCAATTAGAGCCTATCAAAAGTGTTAATTTGATCCAAGATGACTGTCACCTAGTCCTGCAAAGTGCACGTTAGCAAATTTGAAGCCAAATTATTCATTGCCAATCACATTTTACATAATAGGCGTCATTTTAAAGATATTCTTAGTGTAGAATCTGGAGTATCTGAGATTAACTCCAGAAATCTTTATTTACATGTTGAACATGGCATGCTTTTATATTGAAATGTTCACCGGACGTACGTTCCCTAAGCCGCTAACTGTAAGCATTACACTCAGTTAGGGAAAAAAAAAAGTGCTTCTCTTTTCGTCATGCATGTGGTGTCGGTAATAGATTTTTTTCCTTTTTCCTCCCCCCCTGCATCGTTTGCAAATGCTGTAAACCAGCGTGTTTTTATGTTTGAAGTGTCACCTTTTAACCTTAATTTTGCGTTATGGAGAAGACTGCCAATGTTTTATAACAGGCTAAATGTGTGTAAAGTGATTCGCACATTGTTGTTTTTCCATTGGCCTCAATGTAGCAATGCTAACGTTTCACAATGTTGTTGTGTTTCTTTATTCTGGGTTAGTCTCTGTCTGACCTTTAATTCAGGGTGTTGATGACTAATAAACATCTGGGAAAGGAACTGCAGTGTATTATGCAAGCCACATGCACATGTGCCGAGTGCACGCAGGACACATGAATGAATGCACGCACACGGCCATAAATCGCAGCCGGGAAAATTACCACGCTCATGTTTGTTTGCGGTGCGATAAATTGACTTATTGCATATTGAGACAGGTTTATTTAAAGTATTACACCCAGTGAGACTTTTTCCACACATTTACTTCCAGTATTATTATTATTTTTGTTGTACATAGGCATCCTCAAATTCCTGGAAAAAAATCTGTAAAGTAAGATTTTTCTCTCTTATCCAAGGTTTGCTTGAGGAAAACGACATCTTCAGAAATGCCCAAGCAGGTGTCCTCATCAGCACCAACAGTCATCCCGTCTTGAGGAAAAATAGAATATTTGACGGTTTTGCTGCAGGTCAGTCAATCTGGAATCCATTATCTAGGATTGAGTGTTAAGAAACGCACCGTGCATTCGAACTTCATTTGCTTGTGTTTACCAGGTATTGAAATCACCAATCATGCCACAGCCACTTTAGAGGGTAATCAGATCTTCAACAATCGTTTCGGAGGGCTTTTTCTTGCATCTGGTGTCAACGTTACAATGAAAGGTATTAGTTTAAACTGCCACACTTTCACAAGCAACTTAAATGAATCGTGCCATATTCATCCTGCAGATAACAAAATTTTGAACAATCAAGATGCAATTGAAAAGGCTGTGAGTAGAGGTCAGTGCCTGTACAAGATTTCAAGTTACACCAGCTATCCAATGCACGATTTTTACAGGTAATTCCCTGTTTGAGAACTAGATGATGATGTCACCTGCTGTTTTTGTTTTGTTGACTTTTCACGGCTCCCATTTGGCTCGCCACAGGTGCCACACCTGTAATACAACAGACCGCAATGCCATCTGTGTGAACTGCATCAAGAAGTGCCACCAGGGACACGACGTGGAGTTCATCAGACACGATAGGTGAGGGTTCGTGAAACTCTTAATACTATTGAGACTCAACTCTTTGTAGATATTAATCAGAAGTAAGTGTTACATTTACTTGAGTAACTAAAAATAGTTCGACCATATATATACCATATAATAGTTCTACTTTTTACTTCAGTAGATTTTAGAGGTGGGAATCTTGTGGCACCAAACGATTCGATTAGGATTCAGAGGCTACGATTCCATTATAAATCGATTATTGATGCACCCCGCCCCCAGGTATTAGCTGCTTTTAATGTTTTGTACATTAGTTACAAAAATCGTCTCAGGCTTAAATAAACTACTATTTCAGTAACAAGTGAACAGTTCAAAACAGTAAATAAAATACTCGAGTCTCCATTCTGTATCAGCAGCTTTAACTACATTCAATTAATTTAATGTTGTGAAGCAACCGTTAGAGTTGTTAAAATTGCCCCCGTTATTCCATCATTTCCCTTCTGTCTCTTTTCGACATGAAAATTTTAAAACTGTTTCATCATTTAAAGATAGATTCAAGTCAAGATTTTGCCGATTTAGGAATATTATAGATAAAATAGGTTTGCGTGGAAGGTTCGCTACAAGAGCCTTTCAGAAAAGTCTACTACTTTAAGATGGCGGCTCTTCACTAACGCTGGCAAGTCTGTCATTTCGCATCTAGTTCTTTTCATGTGCTAACGCCGCAGAGTCCGTCATTTCGCATCTAGTTCTATATACATAAGATATCTACCGTAGCATTACGTGGATGTAGTTTGTATGAACCAACTGTCGTCCGCAGTCAGGTATTATTTTTTTAATCTAGCGGCATAAGTTGTCGGTCCGTTCCTCATTGCGTCCCGAAGACCGCGCTGTTTTATTTCCGCTTTATTTGGCATATTTCAATAATCGGAATTTGGATGTGTCTGAATCATTCTCGAATCTTCCACGACTGAATTGCGAATAATCTAAGAATCAGAAATTTCGCACGCCTCTATTAGATTTATAAAGGAGAAACACTACTCTCTCCACTACTCACTCAGTCTCACCAATCACACGCAGCAACAATAATCACATGACTCCATTATACCAGTGAGACGTAACGATACAGATACATCACCACACACAACACAAGCTTCCAGTCCAGTCATATGATCATGTCCATGTTCTAACATCGCAAGTGGCGTCTTTAGAACGCTGTAAAAAAAAAAAAAAAATACAAAAAAAGTATTTCACATATAGCGCTGCCGTCAAAAATAAAAGTGCGGATTTCAAACTTTTTCCTTGTTTTGATTTTGCATTGTTAAACCACAGAAAAGTTTTACTTTCATGGTAGAAAATGTGTTTATCCACTAGAGGACAATCATGCTGTTGGGACAGCAGTTGGAGTTCTAGGATTCTGGTACATTTTTGGCCTATTATTGTCATCTTACAGGTTACAGTATAATAATATTGACAGTTCATTGGCAAAATAATGGAAAAAAACTAACATTTTAGCATCATATTCATTGAACATAATTGTTAAAGGGATCCTCTATTTTTAAAACAAGTAATTCTTATAAGATAAATGTTAGTATGAGTTATCATAATTAGATATTAAAACCCCTCTTAATGTTTTTGTTTTAATAAGGTTTGTAAAATTATTTTAAGTGATAGGTCGCCAATCTTGTTACGTCGCAGTGCGTGACGTCACTGGCCCTGATGCCAAAATTCCAGCGAGTCAATAGTTAGCTTTCCCAACATGTCGTCAGTTCTACCCTTCCTATTTGAACCAGATATGAAAAGTGAAGAGCAGGACAGCACTGTCGGTCGTTCACAAGACGAGCTTCAGGGAAAAATGCGTGCAGCAAATACCTGATCAGACAAAAGTTGGGCAAAACTGGTGATGCACTCGCTGTCTCAATGGCAACAGAGCGACAGAGTGCTATTGGGAACTCGGGTTGGGAGCGAGAGTGTTGGGAACTCCAGTTTTATTAGCAGATATTCAAGGCAAGCATATTGTGTTTTCAAACATCCCAATAAAATTATGTAGATTGTTATCATCCAGAGCTGTCGTGTGCTTACAGTACAGGCCAAAGAGCACACTTTGTGTAATCCATGTCCTGTACATTGTAACGCGTGGTAGCTAGGATACGTGTATAAAAGTACCAAAAAGGGGAAAAGCTTTCACTTATGCACATTTATTCACAAAAAATATTTCCACCTTGACCACTCTTCACTGGGGAGCTCAGCAGTACGCAAACCCGTGTTCCCTGACGAACTCCAACATTGTTGTAAGGTCCATGTCAGTCAGTCGTCACTGTAGCGTGCCATAGTGCTTTAATTATTTAGTATGATTTGGGGAAAACTCCCACGAAGAATAGTCAACAAAAAAGATCGCAATAGTAATCCAAATCCGCGTTTTTTACTCACTCGAAGAACCAGGAATTAAACCGATCCCATGGCAATGTTCCAGCGCGATCAGGCCGTCGATTCCACAAAATAGACTGATCCGAAACCAATATTGCAGACGCGGTGGGACCTTGCTTGACTGAGTGTCCAGGATACATGTTCGGGCGCCAGTTGCAACGCTTGGTGGGTAGGATACGTGCACACAGGGACCAAAAAGGGGGAGAACCTTCCACTTATGCACATTTATTCACTAAAAATAATAATTCCACCTTGACCACTCACTTCACCCCCCTTGTTTCCATTTGACTGGAAATTGCATCCAAAAGCAGCACATCGTGGCATTTTACTTCGCGAGTTTAGGCAGCAATAAGCAATTGTTGAACACGCTACACATTTGGAAAGATGCCATTGACGTCATCACTGCGAGCCCGCAAACCATGGCGTCAACTAACGGTCAAAACATGTACTAAATATTATAAAATATTGCCATTGATTTAACATTTTATGTGTTTCTAACAACATATTTTAGTACAAGAGAACAATTGTGGTTTATTAGAGCCTACATCTATTTAAGTTAGAGGATCACTTTAAAGCATGGCACGAGGGACAATCTAATGAAGTTGAGCATCGCGTATGGTCGGCACAATCCCCAGACCTCAACATTATTGAGCATTTATGGTCAGTTTTAGAGATTCAGTTAAGACGTCTCTTTCCACCTCCATTCTCTATAAAAGAGGGTATTCTAACTGAAGAAGGGCTTAAAATTCCTTTGGAAACAATTCACAAGATGTATGAATCAATATCTTCAGAATTCAGGCTGTAATTGCCGCTAAAGGCGGACGTTTTTGTTGATTTTTGAAGTGTTTCAACCCCTGTAGATGACCTAATGCTGAGGAAAAAAAATATGCTATTGATTTAAAAATAAGACATCATAAGGAATTGCTCAGTACTTGAGTTTTTTCGAGTTCTTGAGTAATATTATTTTGACCACCCCTGATATTAATCCAGCTGCTTTCTTAATACCGGTACTAGTTTTTCAAGTCAAAGATGGATAGGTAAAAATTGCTTTCATCCATTTAATGTGATTGTCATTTTCCCCATCTCATCACCTGCAGGTTCTTTTGTGACTGTGGTGCAGGGACACTGTCAAATCCTTGCACATTAGCCGGAGAGCCGACACACGACACAGACACCCTCTACGACTCAGCGCCTCCTATAGAGTCCAATACGCTCCAGCACAACTGAGCCTCAGACCACAATCCCAGTCATGCCTCAGCATTAATGAATGCCTGGGACCATTGTTAAGGAAGAGGAAACCTAAATTTGAATACAGACTCTCGCAGAGCATTTACAATGTGGGGCAGGGTTAAAAAAAGAAAGACCTGGATGTAAAAAAAAAAAAAAAAGCCTAGCCTTTCTTTTTTTGGGGGGTAAAACGAGACATCAATGGGAAAAAACTGCAAACCAGCAGAATGGCTCATGTTGGAGTAAAGATACAGTCATGTACAACGTGACAGAGACGTTTTGATGGAGGAAAAGGCCCGAAAGGCCACTATGCTTCCATCTCTTGGTGACCGAGCTGCTCATACGTTATGTATGAGAATATCTGAACTAGCACTTCCACCCCTCAACTGTTCATTTGATTTTAATGCTTTTTGTGTAGTTTTGTATTTTCATGCAAAGACCTTACTGTACTTGAATGTCCTTATTTTATTAAATGTATTTTTTTTGTTTTATTATACCCCAGAATTGCTGTAATTATACTCATGTCGCAGTATCTAACTTCTTTCTGTGAAAGAGAACTGAGAGGGAAACACTAAGCAGTTTCTCCTGCAACACTGGCTCATTCGCAACAAAGACTGAAATGTACTTTGACAAGACTTGTACGACTTCGCATGTATTTCTCCCCAGTGAACTGTTCAGGGGTCTCTCTGTGTATTTATAGAGAAGGCATTAAGAAATTAGGTCTGCTCTTTCACGGCTATACATAGCAGTTTTAATTTGAAACCTTTCGCAATGAACTTAAGAGTACCTGTCAACAGGCTTATTATTCTACCTTGTACTTTGCCTAATTGTTTCCAGTTTTAGGTCGCAGGTCTTGTGAAACGCCTTTCAGTTTTTCTCTCTCATTGATTTGTCAATGTTGCAGGAAAACCCAAGAGCTGAGACCAGTATCTACATACAGCACTATATTATTTCATTATCCCTCCCCAATTCATGTGTAATGGTGATTGTGGGTTCTAATTCAGACTGAAATGTATGCATGTATCATAACACCTAGACTTAATATATTGTGAAGTATTCAATAATCGTTATGTAGGCGTTAGCTTGAATTAAAAGGGTTTAATTTCCTAGGTGAACATTTGTCTTTTTTTTTTTTTTTTTTTTAATAAACTTTATTAGATCACAAAAATGTTTTTTTTTCCTCCTCCCAAAAAATAGGCCAACACCAAACTATTCACACTGCTTTAGGCATGTGGTTTAAAATAAAATGACTGCATTTGCAAATGTGCTCTATGCACAAATTGGTTGCAGTGCATTTTGAGTGTGGGGTTGTACCAAAGAATGCAATTGAACTGGCTGAGTGAGAGGAACCAAAACAATTAGGTTTCCAAATTACATGGTTTGGATCATCTGAACAAGTGCAACTAAACGGGACTTGTCCTGGCTGGTGTCTTCAGCAAACTGGCAGAGCTTCCTGTAATAAGTGTAGGGAAGATGTCAGTAAGATGTGTAACAAAAACGAAAACGAAAAATACCCCAACTATGAACATACTTGAAGAGTCTCAGGCCCATGGTGCTCTTCTCAAACTCTCTGGCCTTTCTGTGCCCTGACTGGATGACACTTTCTGGCAGGTTGGCAAGCCGGGCAGCATTGAAGCCATAGCTCTTGGGACACGCCCCTGATATGAACTTGTAGAGGAATGTGATGGTCTCTTGGCTTGGATCCTCACACTCATTTTCCACCATGCATGCCTGAAAATAATGTAGCAGAACACGTATAGGACGCCCTCAATTATAACTTTGTGGCATTAAGATTTTGTTGTCACTAAATGACTTTCATACATTACGGCCTGCTTTATGCTTCTGCGTTCTCCTACATCGTCATCGGTGTTGTTAATCTTACTTAAAAAAAATAGTTATAAATTACTTCTTCCAAAAATTGAGTTAGTGGCTCAGTTACCTCATTGTAAGAGTAATTAATTACTCAGCAAATTGACGTTACTTTTCATGTTCATATTAACTGAATTGAACTGATTTTTTCATTAAAAACGTAGGTCACACTTAACATTTTTTTTTCTAATTTCTCTTATTCAAGAATAACGGTATACAAACTTGCTGTGAGAAAATAGCCTTTATGTTTTTCCTGTTGTACTGAACAAATATGTATATATCGTCACACGCCTAATATGTGTATATTTTTCAATATGCAGGGGAGCCTCTGAATCTCCTGCCTCTCCTTCATTGTTCATGGATACGTCATTCAACAAAAGTTTAGGGCAAGTGACTATTTTTGGTAATTAAAAAAAATTATTGTTGCATCTATGCATCTACAAGGACAACACCAATTTGGTGATGATAATGCACAATCAACTGTATGTTTGAAAAAAAAAAAAAACATAGTTGCCTGAAAGTATAAGATGATGATTTCCACCCTAAATGCTCATGCTAACGTGAATGCTATGCTAATGTTCCAAGCCAATCATCCTCCACACTGCTCTTCTCTCCTTGGCAGTTGTGAGCTGTTTTTAGTTACGAGGCACCGCGCCCCTTCACATTCTCAGTAACAGCAATGGCATTGCAAAGATGGGAAAATTAATTAATTAGATTACTAACTACTGACAAAAAAATAATGCCGTTATTAACAACAGTGGTCGCTATTGCACCTTTAAAGTACTGCGTCAAGGGAACGCGTTGCTCTGTAATTCACCACCAAGCCACTTGAGGTGTGTGGCTTTGTCTTTGTAGAGTTTTAGGGGACTCTTGTCAAATTCCTTTAGTTTTCCTCCGGCCACTGACAGCAATGGCAACGGAAATGGAACGTGTACAGGTAGTACCCGGGTACAAACAATATTCATTCCTACGCTGGCGACTTAACCCGAAATAACTATCCAAAAACAAGTATAATACGTCATTGTACTGTTCTTGTCAATATGGCGGAGCCAAGTCCTAGCTAGACAGCAAACTAAACTCCGAAATGACTATGGCAGATGTCCGTGTGGCTTGCTGACTTTATTCAGCTGCTCATGACATCAACACTTGCAGAATAAAACAAAACAAAACAAAAAAATTTAATCAGTTTCATCTTCAATAACAGAAATTCAAATTTGTGTTTATAACTAGCTGCGTATACAGCAATAACAATCCACATAAACAATTAGCACATATCAGTTACCGTCCGAACATCATCTAAAACAATCACATAAACTCGCCCCAAGTATTTGATCACAATTGAAATCACACAATAAACAGTGCAAAAGGTGTTATATGCAGGTGTTGCCTCTGTGGTTCACAAGCAACAAATGTACGCGCAGGTTTGCAGCTGTCAACTCCCCCCCCCCCCTCACTCTCACTTGATTTCTTTGTGGCAGCTAATTTGCTCTTCCACGTGTGTGCACGTGCGCTCTTCTTCATGTGCGCACATACTGTACGTTCCTCATGTGCACAAATACTAGTACGTTTTTCATGTGTACATGCGCTCTTACTCGCGTACAGAAGTACTACCTGCACTGTGCTTCCTGCATCAAAAGTCAACAAAACATATGCCAACATTCTTAAAGTTTTTTAAAAATCACGTAAGTCGGGTACATCGCAACCTGGGGGACTACCTGTATTTGCAGCTGCAGCTAATCACTATTGATCAACAAAATGTTAATACAAATGTTGAAGCGTAGGCGACACTGAAGACATTTACGAATGCTTGAAAACGGCGGTGTTGTGCTGAACTGGAAATAACGTTCTAAGCGAACCACACACAGTCCTTTGACGTTCATGTCACGACGCGTTGACGTGACGCGTAGTCAGGATTTTTTGGAGGCACACATCAGGCTCGTAAATCGGGTTTGCGTTAACGCCGTAGGTACGCCATCACCGAAGCGCAGTGTTGTAAGTAACGCCGTTAAAGTATGACGGAGTTACTAACAAGGTTATTTTTGTCAATAGTGAGTATCTAATTAATTACTTTTCTCATCTTTGTAATGCTGTTACCGTTACAGAGAACGTGAAGGCAACCGTTGCTAACATTTGGGTAAATGACGCAGGATACAAGGAGAGAGAGCAGAATGGGAGGGTGGAGGAGGGACAGGGGTTGTGACACCGTTGCAAATGCGATGCTAGGTGGCTCAGAGCATTAGAGCATTCGCGTTCTCGCTAGCATTTAGCGTGACGAGCGTAATCTTAAACTCTCGGGCAATTTTTGTTGTTTTTTTTTAACATACAGTTCGTGGCGTTCAGGTGTGTACAATTAATTAAAAATAATGGACTGTTTTCCTGTTGAGTATGCATTATCATCACCAAGTAGGTGTTGTCCTTGTAGATGCTACAATATAATAATACTTTGTTTTTGTTTTTTATTACCAAAAATAGTCACTTGACCTAAACTTTTCTTGAATGACATATCCATAAACCATGTCCATTTTTTTTAATCAAAACAACTACAGCAAAGATGATAGAAGATAAAAAAATGTCAAAAGTGTGACCTGTTTTTTTTTTGGTGGAGGGAGATGAAAAAGACAGTTCAATTAAAGTCAATTAGTTAATTTAAACATATTGATGTGAAAGACGTTGTACAATGGATCATGTAATAACAGTTACCTTGCTGAGTAACTAATTACTCTTACATTGAAGTAACTGAGTTACTAAATTAGTTTTTGGGAGAAGTAATTTGTAACTGTAACTAATGACTGAAACGCAGAAGCATAAATAATCTTTTACTGTATTTGCTGCTTTATTGCTGTGTTACCGTAGAAATAGATGTAAGTCGCTAGCTGTAAAGCTATTACCTTAAAGTACATAACTGAATGTCAAAGATAACATACCATGTGGCCAAGGCGCACTGCAGGATTATTGGCATAATCCTCCACCAGGGAGTGGTAGTGTGTGGAAAAGAGTGTGCGACAGCAAATCTTTTCAGCAAGCTCCTTCACCACAGCACATGCGATGGCTGTGCCGTCATATGTGGCCGTGCCTCTTCCTGCCCACAGAGTGAATGAATGAATAATGACACAAACACAAATTCACTGTGACGAGTTAACGTTTACCTAATTCATCCAGTAGCACAAGTGAGTGTTTAGTGGCATGGTGTAGAATACACGCAGTCTCACTCAACTCAACGAAGAAGGTGCTTTCTCCTGTAGTGGACCACATGATTTATATACAGTTGAAGCACAGAAAATGTCTCCATTTTTCTACTTCACCTGCCATGATCCGATCCGAAGCACCCAGTCGAGTGAAGACTCGATCGACTGGAGTGAAGCGCAGACGCTCGGCAGGAACGAAGCACCCCAGTTGAGCGAGCACAATCACAAGTCCACACTGCACAGAGGACAGATATATAAACTTCTTTAATGACACTATACGGAATTTTTAATGTTGAACACTTTGGGTGAACACGCACCTGTGACAGCAGTGCCGTTTCACAGAGCCTCCACTCGGCAAAAACACTTTTACTAACCCACGCGGGACTTTCTATTAACAGTAAACAATCGTGTTTACCGTTTTTACGTTTCTGGTACTGGTGTTGATTTGATGGAACAAACGCTCGTTGCTTTATGTTTGTGCTCGTACAAGCATGCGCGCCATACATTAGCTTAACATAGGCTGCAGTTACACTTTAGGCAAGGTTACACTTAAGGTGGCAGTCCCGAGTAAAAAAGTGACAAACTCCATATGGGTGTGACAAAATATCAAAATGGTGACATATCTTGATATTTTGCATCCCAAAAGGTTAGCGATATGCTCGTGCCAAGAATTGAGATATCGTTTTAAAAAGGTGTCAACGTTAAAAAGAAAAAAAAAAAAAAAAGAAAAACATTAGGAACCAACGAGTTGCTACCAAAATCTTCCAGCATAATAGTGTCTCAGTTAACTCTATGTCTGCTATTGACGGCGCTCGACACGCAGTCCATTAAGTCAAGAAAGGGCGAATGAACGTTCGTTGATTCGAAACCAGAGCATTCACAGTCACTTTCCGATCTTAGGGGCATTTACGTGTCACTTTCTGTTCATTTGAGGGCATTTACACATCACTTCCTGTTGAGTTTGAGTAACTGCCTATTCATTCCCGGGTCACTTCCTGTTCTGTAACCCAAAATCAACAGAAAGTGACTGAAAATCAACATGAAATGGCCCAAAATTACCTTGTCGCCTGGCATTGGCGAGGGGTTCAGAAACGGCAGAAGGATGAAAATAGCTTGTTTTTCTGTTTTGTTTTTCAGTTTCTCGTGGCAAGACTATGACTTTAATCTCAAAGTCCCTTTTTTTTTTTTTTTTTTAATTAAACTTTTTGTTGGCACTAATTAATAGTCCGTCATAATCGTCCTCCAAAGTGCTAAAACAAGACAAAAAAAAGATGATGAAGATGATGTTTTTTTTTTTTGTGTTATTTAGTGTTGTGAGACTATGGTTTGATATAGATTATTACACCGGAAAGAGAAAGCTTTTTGTTAAAGCTGGATATTCCACAGAAGAGGTATTATTATTTCAGATTTATTTATTTGTACAGTAAGAATTGAAAAGACTGCTATTATTTTGTTCAAGGATGATTCGCTAATACAGAAGAGGCATTATTTTTTTTTGTCATTGTTTCATTCCAGTTTTTTTACATTATTATTGTTCCTTTATTTTAGAAATTATAAACCTTGTTGAGTAGCCTCTGAGAAATTGGATTTATATGTTTGGTTTAAATAGCTATTATATGTTAAACCATAATTATACCTCAAATGTATGATGCATTTGTTGATAAGAATACATCAAGCATGTAATTCAGGACTTCAAAATAGGGAAAATTTAAAACAAAGAGCAAATAATAAAGTACAACGGTACATCGACATACGATCGCATTGGCATACGATCCTTTAGACTTCGACGTAAAATTTTGACTTGACATTTGTCTCGACGTATGACGACATGCTTGAAATACAACGATTGATGACGGCGTCGCAATTTCATTGTTTTTCCACAAGACAGGCGCTTGGTGGATTTTCTTGCGAGAGAAATCAAAATGAGTCTCAAGTGCTGCAACGATTAATCGATTAACTCGAGTATTTGATTAGAAAAAATATTCAAATTAAACTTTATTGCTTCGAGTATCCGTTTAATTAAAGTGGCGTTGTAATTGTTTGTTTTGAAAGTGTTTGCAGTTTTATTGATTAGGGTGGATACACTGCCCTCTGGTCTGACTCATTTCACTTGGCTGACCCCTGTTAAGACCAATGTAAGTTTTTGTTTGAGCTAATGTTTTTTATGCATTCGTATTTTAGTTTGTAGGCATATTTAGCAGTTTTTTGTGGGAATATGTGTCTGAACCATTTGTTAAGAGTATTGTAAAAAAAAAAAAAAAAGTTTAGCATTTTATAGCATTTAAGCTAGCGGACTTTAGCTAGACTAGTATATGTTAGCCAATTGTTCTTTTGTTGTACATAGATCTCATTTTTTGTTTTTTATGCCGTTTGAGGCTCAGCTCAGGTATTTTAATTTGTCATGTTCGTGATCCGATTACTCGATTATTCCAACGAACTCGTTCATCGATTAATCGACTACTAAAAGAATCGATAGCTGCAGCCCTAAAAACAACGTTAGCATTTAAGCTAGCGGATGTTTGCTATGCAAGTTAGTCAATTGTTCTTTAGTTGTCCTTAGATCCTCTTTCATTTTTTTATGCCATTTGAAGCTAAGCTCAGGTGTTTTAATTTATTTTTAAACGGAAGTGCAACTCTGCATAGTTCGAAGAAACACTCGGAGAATTTTATTTTGTATTCACATTTAATGCTGTGATGAAAGTAAACCTTTCGCCATCTCGTAACATTTATTCTGCAACGTATTAACTGTTCCTAATCTGATGGTTCGATTATGCGAACTAAATAGTTGATAGATTAATCGACTACTAAAATAATCGCTAGCTACAGCCCAACTGTATATGAAAGGTATCCAGGAGACCAGGTCTCCGCACACCTGCGATGGGTCTTTTGCGCATATCGCGATGGCGTTGTTCAAACGATATATTGTGCAGGCCTGGTAACAGGCACCTTGTCAATATCAGACACCCATAAGTCACCCACCTGTCTCATGAGTGTAGACTTCCCACCCATATTGGGCCCTGTGACAAGGACACAGGAAGCATGACTTTTTTCCTCATCATCTTCCTCGCTGACACAGCGTATGCCGATGTAGATGTCATTAGGGATGAAGTCGTCGCCAAAGAAGGTCTTGGTAACACACGGGTGACGAGAACCGACAAGCTCGAGGAAGGGTGCAACTCGCTCATCGCCATCCGGCAGAACCACCTCTGGCCTAGCCATTGGTCCATCTCCCCCCTGGCTGTAGCGTGATAAGGCCATCAGAACATCTGAAAAACAATTACCCCGATGTTAGCTTAAGAATAAGGCCAGTTCACTGTGCAGTCCAACCTTGGTGGGCAAATTCAATTTATTGAGAGATTAATTGTTCTGATTTAGATGAACAGAACTAATCCGAATTAGCCTTAATATTAAGAAAATCTCTATACGAAATAGTTAACATTTGGAGTGAACAGTATTCTGTGTGTCAGAAAAGCACATTCCGTGTAGATGCTGCGATTAGTCACGATTTTTAGCAAAACATTTTCCGTCTCAATAGTGCTGTGGAAGTTAAAACAAAAACAAATGTCCATACCAAGCACAGCCATGCACTCCACCGCAGTCTTCCAGTTGCTATAGTTCTTGTCAAAGTTGTAGAAGAGCCTCCTCATGCAGTCTTTGAGGGCAGAGTCTCTCTTCTCCTCAAATCCTTGCAACTCATAGAACAGCTGCTCAGACTCCTTAGTCACGTAACGCTTCCAACCTTTTTTAGTCGACTTCACCTCATATTCTTCTGGAATATTCCTCTCAGAGACGCTGTCTGGCACCTCCATCTGAAAGCGATTTCGCCCAGTTCCCCAGTATGCCATGTTTTTACAGCCGATTCTCTTTTTCTGTCTGTCCAGATAATCCTGCAGTTTTCGCTCGCAGTTTTGGATCCCGACCAGAGCCTGGTCATAATCTGGGTCGAAGCCCTCCTTTGGTGTAATGACACCAGTGGTACGAGCTTTATTGTGGTCGAATGCTGTTTTCCAGCGCTTTAGTTCACCGGACAGGTCAGGAAAGAGACCGCCATCATCACTCTCAAGGCTGACTACTCGATGCAACAAAGTGGATTGGAAATCCCCAGTTACTGATGCAAAGACATTGACAATATCCTGCATCGTTTGGAAACCTTCGAGTGCTGAGAGAAAATCTGCTATTTTTCTCTTGCTGTAAGTGACCTCCTCGTAGAGAACCGCCCTGCTGTCTGGGTGGTCATGACCCTTCAAGGGTGTGCCAATGCTATGAATTTTACTCAGAAGGCGCTCCAAATCTGGAAGCTTCTTGAGCAGGTCTGAAACTTCAGAGACTTGGGCTTGGGCAGCCATCAGATCTTCCAGTGCATCTAGTCTGTCCCTGATGGATGTTGGATTACAAAGGGGAGCACAGAGCCACTGCTTGAGCAACCGCTTTCCAAAAGGGCTGGAGCAGGTGTCGAGGCGCTCCAGTAGCGTTCCCTCTGTGCCTCCAGAGCCATTCTGAAATATCTCAAGGTTCGCTAAAGTCACTGCATCCAAGACCATGCGCTGACAAGTCTGAGCAAAGAAACTTTTTTGTCCAACAGCCTTCTCCATTTCAACATCAACAGGGATGTATTCTTCAAAGTTGGCCATGGAAAGCAGCTCCTGGTCTACCAGACACTTCTTCAAGTAGAAGATGCATCCACCCAATGATGACAGCGCCAGCTCGTAGCCCTCTTTAGGCGTAAGACCGAGCGAATCGCTGTCAGATGTCATTTTTTTAAGAACAGCCGGTAGATGACTTCTCCCTCTTCCCAAGTCCTTGACTGCACTGTCTTTAAAGTAGTCTTCCTCCGAAAGGGTTTTCAGAGTCTTCTGAGCATCCCAGAACTGAGTGCTTGAATTCAGCCCCTCCTGCAGCGCTGACGACAGGGAAGCTTTAAGTATTTTGCGCGTTTCATTAGATGGGTTACCTTTTTCAAAAAGCACTTCAGCAGGTGCATAATGTGCTATCAGGGTGCGTAAACGTGAACAGTGCCGGTCATCTGGAAACTGGCCAACCTGGAAGAAGCCCACAGAGGTATCTACAAAGCACACACCATAGCTGCGGCAACAACCCCCCTTTCCTTCATCTTCAGATTTCTCCTTTAAACTTAGCAAAAACTTGCTTTGACTCTCAGCAGGAGTACCATCCAACACGCTGTAGGTTTGGGTGCCTCGTGTTATGATCCTGCATACTTCTCTTTTCACAACGCGGTCAAACTTGGTGGGCTTGACCAGGGTCTTACATCGTGCTTCCATCATCTCTGGGGTTTCTGTCTGCTCCACACGCGCCACCTTGTAGCCCTTCTGGACCAACACATTTGAGAAGCGTGCGAAACCAATCTCTGGAAAACCAGAATGTGCCCATGTACCTTTCATGAAAGTCAATCCGAGCTCATTGACTCCAATCACAGCGTCCATGTGATAAAGTTCATAAAATTTCCCCACCTTGTAGAAAATAACGGTGTCAAACATCTGGGATTTGATAAGCCACCACTGCCGCATACCAGGAGTATTTCTGTTGTTAAAATCTTCTGGCACATACAGTGTCGTACAATCATAACCGTCATCTGTCACTTTCCGCCTTTGACCGTCTTTCCTCCTATGATCCTGCAACCACTCCAGCTTCTCGTGGTCCCAAATTGTCGCTCCTCCACTTGTGCCTGACCCATTGGCTTGACTTTCAAAGCTTTCAGGGGCTGAAAAGGCGGATAGACGAGACTTTGTTTCGATAGCTATGGATGCTGTGGGCCGTTTCCGTACACTAGAAGAGGTACTGCTTATATTTGGCTTTGTCTTCACAGGCTTCTCTGGGAGACGTTTACGCTTCACGGGTTTAACCGGGCTTTCAGCTTCAGACTCTTGCGTACTCTCTGCTTCTTCGGCCTCACTGCTCACTGTGGCTTCTTCCTCCTCATCTTCACTGCTGCTCTCAGCTTGGTCTGGTTTGAATTCGTCATCCGATCCCTCGCTATCTGAGGCCACGATTATGCGGCGGCGCTTGGCTTTATTTTGCTTGGACCGGGTTGGCGGTGAACAGACTTTGGATGACTTTATTTCCATATCTTTCTCTTGAGCTTCATCATCATCTGTCACTGTAGATTTCTCAAGCTGATAAAAGAATAAAATGTAAAATCTGTTAGATTAACAGGCATACAATGATTGTCAAAAATACTGTTAGCTTGTTTACATCCAGTTAGACAACTAATGTAATTAAATTGTGTCACCTCCATGTCTTCTTCCCCCTCCTCCTCCTCCTCATCATCATCATCTGAAGGATCTGTGCAGAGAGGCATCTTTAATCGTTTTTCTCGGCTATCGAACAAGACCTTGTCCGCAAGCTCCATTGCACGGCGGATTTCGGGCTTCCCGCTGAAAAATAACCCTCCACTTTTAGCATCACTACTGTCAGAACCTGGAACACAATGAGAAGACATCCCACATCAAGTGGTCTGAGTCTTAGTTGGAGGACCAATACTACAACAATAGTAGAAGAATAATACTAGCAATGGTCAACCTTGGTACTCTCTAATGTATTTAGTGCTGACCCATCCCCGTGTTGGCGGTTCATCAAAGAAATGGACATGTATGCGTTGTTCCCGGCCACGGCCCCGCATCTGCTGTCCAGTGAGTGGCTGAGGTACTACCATGCATGGCCACCATGGGTGCCCCTCTAGCTTTGCCCACACGAGAGAGCCAGCACTGAATGAGCATGTGGAGTTCCTGAAAGTAAAAATGATATTCACAAATGATCTTTAACCCGACATTCGTGCCACCATCATTCAGTGTGGAGTCCGTGGATTGTACACTAAGTTTCTATGGTGATCAACATTAACTGAATAACCAGAATTAAAAAAAATATCTACCGCAAGAAATGTCTTATGGGCTCTCTCAAGCAATTACACATGTCAACGTTGAGTTGTTAATGGTTTTATTCTCATGAATAACTGACTGGTGGCGGGTCATCAGTGGCGTCGTTAGGCCTATTTTAGGGGGCTTCAGCCTCCCTAAATAATTTGGTGTTGTTTTATTTAATAAAAAAAATACATTATATGAAGCTGACACAATATTAGTTTAAATCAATAATCATATAACCTTTTATTATTAACTTAAATATGATCGTGAATCTATCACCCTTACTTCATAGAGTAAGGTAGAGAGCCCCTTCTGTGCATCGCTATCCAATCCATTCCACTTGTTCATATAGAGAATGCCAACATCTCTGAAAATCCAGTCCCTGTGACATTGTTAGCAGTTGGTACTACCATTTTTCTTTTTTAATTTCTCGCAGTCAGTCTCTGCGCAAGTCTTTTTACCTTTGTTGTTTTGTGGTGAAAAGTTGCATCCCAGCTCTAAAATAACACTGCTACTTAGCTGCTGCTAGCTAGTTCGTCTGAAATGCATTGTGAAGGTCCTTGTAGACTTAAGTGTGCACTCTTGTTACTGCTATCTTTGGGGTGACTTCCTTCTGGATCATCAGCTGTGTTTCTCACTTTACGCATAGATGAGTACAGGAGCTAAGCTAATTCATGTATGATTATCATCAGTGGATAGTCATTACTTTTTAATTTCTTTTTTGCACACTCTTCCCATTTGCCATTATCTTGATAAGCTTCAAGAAGGAGTCACCTAAAATGTTTTTTGACTTCACAGATATGCCTTTTCAGGGTTAATTTGTGGAATTTATTGCTTTATCAATGGGGTTGGGACCTTGTCCAAACTTTCGGCCTGTACTGTATGTATGTATGTAATATGTTATGTATGATGTTTGGATATATGTTTGTGTGCATAGTATTACTTAAATTCAAGTAATAGTAGTTTTCAGGGTTTGAAATTACAACCATTTTTGTTACATAAGTGCAAATGTAATCTATGCGGTTTACAAATATTTGGGAACAAATTATTAATGTGTTGTGAGTGAAAACCATGGCGTTAGCCTCTATGATTTTATATGTTTATATGTATAAATTATTAGTCTTTGTAAGCTGTTTGTGAAGTTTTGGGCTTGTACGCTATGTTCACTTACATCCTGTGAAACTCTTGGCCAATGTTCTTAATCTTACTTTTAAAAAAGTAATTAATTACAGTTACAAATTACTTCTCCCTAAAAGTAATTGCGTTAGTAACTCAGTTACCTGAGTGTAAGAGTAATGAGTTACTTGGCAAAGTAACTGGTGATAATTTTCTTTTTCCCCAAAAAAAAAAAAAAACAACAACAACAACAACAACAACAACAACAACAACAACAACAAACAGGTCACACAATGTGAAGTTTAAAGGGTTTTTTGGGATAACTGGCCCCAGCCCAATTCTTTACCCTAAACTTAACTAGATACAGGGGTATTGCGGATATTGCGATAACTAGATAGTAACCTTTGCTTGCTATGTGTGGAAGTCATTTAATGTTGTGAATAAAACTTTAAAGTTGTTAAAATTGCTCACGTTATTGCATTACATCCCTTCTGTCTACTTTTGACATGTGTAAGTTTTAAAACTATTTAAAGATAGATTTATGTCAAGATTTTGCCGATTTAGGAGCATTTTAGATAAAAAGTTACTTAGGTTCGCTAGGAAGGTTCTGTACAACAGAGCCTTCCTGAGAAGTCTACTGCTTTAAGATGGCGGCTGTTTACTGACGCATCTAGTTCTTTATTATACATGTTGCTAATGCAGCCGTGTCTGTCATTTACATCTAGTTCTGTATATATGTGATATCTACCGAAGCATCATGTGGGCGTAGTTAGTAGGCTATCGGCTACAGTCAGGTATTATTGGGAGAGATTATTGGAGCCACCTAGCAGAGTAGCATCGCGTTTGCAACAGCGTCACCCTCCCTTGCCTCCTCCCCACTCCTGCTCTGCTCTCTCGTCTCCGTGAGTCTCAGACTTTTCTCGCGTCAGTCAACCAACATGGTAACGCACACCTTTCCCGACTCAGTATGGTAACAGCGTTGACAAGATGAGAAAAGTAATTAATCAGATTACTCACTACTGAAGAAAATACCGCCGTTATATTCTAACGCCGTTATTAACAACACTGTTCCTAAGGGGCTAAGCCCCCGCTATTCTTAAGACCTAGTGACGCCCCTGCTGGTCATTGCATTTGTAGAGTACCATTTTGATCCGATACTTAGATATCAAGAGACGATTTAATTTTTCAGCAAGCGTGTGATTTCAGCATGCAATATCTGCGTATAAGAATAATCCATAACTAATCAATTAAATGCTGAATTCGTCAAAACGATACACAAACCATGCCAGGATATTAAATAGCCATTAAACTATGACAAAATGAACTCACTCATTTTTGGCTGTTGACTCCTTTTCACCGAAGAGTTTGTTGAATCCTCCTTTCACATTCTTGGTGACACTTTTAGGTTTGACTTTAGTGGCTTTACTCGGGAGTTGCTTAGCGTCTTCTTTTGGGGACGAGTTGGCTTTTTCGACCGAGGACGGCAAATCGCCCTCGGCGGGTTGAGCACCGGGCTTCGGCTTGCACACCGCCGGTGGAGACTTGGTGAAGAAATTGAAAAGGGAGCTTTGCTTCGCCATGAAGGAACCTTGTCTGTAATCCTTAGCAGTTGCTAACATGGGCTCCGTACGCCATAAACACGCAGCACGAGCTGTGGGTTCGCGGGAAACACAGGCGCGTCAGGGAGAAGGCGCGGCTACCAATGCCATCCAATGACAAACGAGGACTAGGAGTAGGAGTTTGGAGGTCAATATCATATGTATAAGGCTAGATGTTATAAGGTTGAGTCGGCGGCGTAAGTAACTGACTGTCATCTTGCATACTATGGGGTTACTTCTCGGGCGCCTAAGAGGACCTACGATAATACTAAACTACTCTTAATTTAACAGACGTTTTATGTTTATAACGAAACGTATTGACGTGGCTTTAATTCAGATTGGATGTTGGAAAATAGTTTAAATTACTTTTAAGTGCGCAGTAAGTCTCCCGCATCTCTGATGTTTATGAGAAACCAAGCCGTTTGAAAATCGGTTGACAATTTAGGAATCTATCGATATTTCAAATTACACGCTCCTTTGACTGTAATCGGTCTGTCAGTCACGTGCCCAAACTAGCGGACACGCCCCCATGCGCCATTTTGAGTGCACCGCGGATGTAAACAAAACAGAACAGGAGTAGCTCTGACGCTTCATTACTGCCTCCAACTTCATCGCTGAATATAAAAAAGTCCCTCGTATACGGTATCAGCGCTTAAATTTTAAAAACTATAAATCTCTCGAAGCTCACGGACATTTAACGAATGGCTCGGTGCAGGATCTCCGCATTTCGACCGCAGGACTGCGACAACACAGTCGTCACTCTCGTTGCTCCTCTTAAAAACATGATACAGCTCTTACTTAAACATTGTTGAACTTGAATTGTACCTTGAATATCATCTTAAACATCGCATGACTAAAACAGGTGAAGGAACTGTCGTAATGACATGCAAATTCATGTATATTGCACAATATATTGTTTCAGTGTTGACATTGCCATGCAAAGATGTGCAATTCTCTCAATGCAGGACTTATCATGTGAAGAGGGAAACATTTACTTGAACACGTTATTCTACAACTAGTGTTATTTTATTTCATATGCACGTTTTATATTTCCTTGTATTGCTATTTTCTGTTTACCATTGTGCTTCTGCTGTTTTGAGAATTTTAGTAAAAATTAAATACAGTATCTAAAAAAGTAAAACTGTCAACTTCTCGTTTTGTTAGCAAACATCGGATTTCCTATTCAGTGTTTATCTCCACAAAATTGTTTGAATGTAACTAGTAAAAAAAAACAAAAAAAAAAAACAGTACTTTTCATTATCAAAACCAACACTAGTTCTTTATGTACCTAAGAAAGGCAAAGAGTCAAGAAGACTTCAAAATTGTCACTGACATACTTTATTAAACAGGTTTGTCATCTACAAACATATATATATATATATATAAAAAAAACAACTTTGCTTGTACAAACACTATGAAAACTAATTGTACTAAACTACTGTTGGGCACTGGCTTGTCAGGGCACAGCAGACAGTGACAACCTTATCCAACATTGTGGCTTCGTCACCTTCACATGGAAGAATCATGTTTATGGGTATGGTTCCTGTTAAGATATTATACTTCTGACAAACATTTCTGATGACCCTTTTAACATGGATTCTCAGCTGCTCTAGCTGCTAACTGACAGCGGCCTTTTGTAAATGCTGGGAGTTTGACATCTGAACACTACATGCCCACATTCTTGTATGTCAAAAGTTCCTCTGTCAGCCAAGACAATGTCCCCAGGTAACAAATTGTCAAGAAAATCACTATTCATGTTTGTCACTTGGATGACCTCCGCAGCCTTTTGATAAGAAACAAATGGCTCCCTTGGGTGCAATACATATTAAATACTTCATAGTGTGGTGGTGCTTGTAGCTGGAAAACATTTGGGCACGGGCTTTCAGATTTGATGGGTTTTCTGTGAAAATTTCAAAACAGTCAATAATCACAGTCTGTGTCACATCCTGATTGGTGTTGTGCGTCCCATCCTCTGTGATTAGCTGATCACCTTCTCCAGCTACATGTGTCCCCTCTTCAGTCTGTAGCTGACCACTTTCTTCTCCAGCATCAGGTGTCCCCTCCTCATTCTGTTGGTGACTGTTTATTTCACCAGGCTCAGATGGTCCCTCCTTGGTCTGCAGCTCTTCAATGTTTGCATCCTGCTGGACCCCCATCTCTGGTGCTTGCAGTGTCTCTTTCCGTAGCTGCTCACGCCTACTTCGTCTTGCAGAGTGTGCAGGGTTTGTCGGTGTAACAGATGTGTGTCCCAGATGGTGCCCAGTCTGGGTCAGTCTCCATCATTTCATAAGCTGGTTCACCTGCAATTACATTAGGTTTTATTTAGCAAGCTAGGTAAGATTGGATATTTCCATGGCATTTTACAATCGTAAACACTCAATCAGACATGCTACCATCCCATCAGATCTCTCAGATCACAAAAGGAAATCTCACGCGTTGATAAATATTTCTGTGCATTTCTACTGTTTACCTTTATCTTTCAAATCATTCACTCTATGTTTTTATAAACGATGACTGAATAAAGTAAACACTGATTTATCACGAACGGATTAACCCATTTCCACCGCCCTCCCTCTTTCCCTGTAGTTTACAAGTGAGGCTAGGTAGTTAAGGTTAGCCAATGAGAAAATAGCGACTTTAGAAAGCAAAAAACAGCATATTCAGTATCAATACTTAAAAAAAATACTCCGACTTGCCTTTATGAAAATGCCGAGCACAAACACGCAGGAAGGGAGATATGGTGTCGAAAGTGATGCCCTTCCGTTTCGTTCACCACTGCGACCCAGGCCATCCGACGCCGCTTCGTTAGTTCCTCAACCTGCTGCCCATAACCTCTTTTCCAGGAGGGATAACGAAAAAAATCTTACGTTGTGGTCAACTTTGCTGCCATTTTTGTCATGTGATTTAGTATGGCAGCCTTTCACACAACACGAGTGTCCCATTTTATCAAAGACAATGATAAAAGCAAAGACGATTCACACTGCTCAGTTGTTTACAATAAGTGTGCACTCAAAATGGCTATTCGACCCACAATGCACTGCGGCTTCTGCAAGCGTTACGTCACCTGTCAAAGACGGCTCTGACGCAAAATGGCTGACAAGTGACGACGCGCTTCCCGTTTTTTTTTTCCCACAGCGCGAATCAGACATCTACTTTATATGTGTTATATCTATTACTATGACCCGACCCGGCAAAGCGTCGGATTTGACACACAGTGGCCAAAAATTTGAATTGCACCCATGATCACATGTTTCTTTGTTAGTTGCTTTAATTTTCTATTTATTCTAATTGAATATGTCCTTAAAACATAATAATGGAGGGTTCGTTGATTCTACAAAATACACACTCCGACACCACCTCCTTTACACCTGCAGCTGTCATTGTGTGCAATGTGTGTAAGCGGATTTTTACTTTAGGGTTTATTAGCAATAAAAAAAATAGTGAACAAACAACTAAGAAGCTTTTCCTTCAGTGCTGTACTAGTTCTGCATATCCAGAAGAGGGCAGTAGAATAATATCAGTGGCCCAAAATGTAATTTCTTTTGCATACAGTTATTAGTAAAACGAAAACTTTAAACTTAAAATAAATTGACTTACTATTCATTCTTAACTTTGATTGATCGTGAATTGTTTTTAGGCTTATCCTGGCATAATAAGGGAAGAATAATACAAGGGCGTAGGTTTGGTCTCAACATTTGTAGGGACGCTATAACAGCATAAATTACGTGTATACTTTTTGCTGGGGACAGGACATTAATACAGTAAAACCAAACAGATTAGGTGAATGGGGGGTCAGGGCTGCATTCCCCAAAAATATGCTGATGTGTTTCATATGTAAAAATGAAAAAAGTTGCAATTATTATTTTCATGGGAGAAAGTCAAGCCTCTTGCTTAATGTATTATTATCTGAAAATAATGTCTGCATAAGTTGTAAATATTTTTTAAAAAAAATAAATAATATAAAAAATAAATGAATACATCTTAATTAATTAATGGATGCAGTAATAGGTATTTGGTTTCAAAAGTGTGAAGTCACAACATGCTCTAGCCTTCTTTCCTTCTAAACCAGGCCGTTTACAAGAAGAAAAGAAGCAGCATGTGTTTTTTTTTTTGACTGCCAACACTTTCCTGTGAAACACAGACTGTGTCCTGGGACCTCTCTCACTTAGCAGCGTCTTGCTCACGTTTTGCTGGTTCTATAGTTTCCATCAGAGTTCACTACATTTCTCCCAGTAGAAAACACACGGCAAATTTATAATTAGACCGTAAATAAGTCTGTCAATCTTACTTTCAGCTAGCTATTTTTCTTATTTCAAGAAATCTGAGTTAAGTTTACTTGAAGCACTGGCAGAAAATGTAACTTATTTCTAGTAGATTTACACTGAAAACGATGGAATTTAACCGTTTTAAGAAGGTGTATTTTTGCAGTGTACTCGAGTTTTGCAGGTTAACAAGTTCACACAGTTTAATGCTATGCTAACTCTGATGCAGGTCGGACTGTCAGTAGCAATATTAGTGGCGTGTTAGCCACCGTCCACAATATTGTCGTCTTTTTACTAGGGCTGTCAAAATTATCGCGTTAACGGGCGTTAATTAATTTTTAAAATTAATCACGTTAAAATATTTGACGCAATTAACGCATGCGCTAAATGACCCGCTTGCACATTGCCTCACAGATTACAATGAGGCCGTTCATGGACATTAAGAGTGAAGAGAACGCCACCGGCCGCTTGGGGGCAGCGCCGTTCCATACTAATGTTTTTCCTTCTAATAGTGGGAGAATTAGTAGTTGTGAGACGTTTATGCTGTTGCTTTGTGCTCCACACATATTTCGGTAAGTTTGCTTTCTTTTAGTGGCAATTATGTGTCTCTTGTTGTATTTTGGGTAAGATATGCACAGAGATACAGTATATCTGTTATAAAGGCGAGTGGACACAGGCGTTCTTTGGGCTGCGCCGTTTATTGGCATAAGCTTCTGCAACTCCTTCACAACAAACAGAAGTATCATTTAGTGAAAGCACAACAAAAATAATATTGCTATCTCTCAAAAAAAAAAAAAAAAAAGTTCACAAAAAGAAAAGCACTTCAGTCTGTAGTAATGAGGATCTGTTCTCACACAGCTAAACAACAATGCAAAGTGAACTGGCATTACTCAGAGTTTGGTCACTCAATTCTTATTATTGTTATTTTTATTCTTCTTATTATTATATTAACTCTACTTTTGATTGAAAATTGTACAAATTTTATTAAAACGAAAATATGAAGAGGGGTTTTAAGTAGGGCTGTCAAAATTATCGCGTTAACGCGCGGTAATTAATTTTTTTAAGTAATCACGTTAAAATATTTGACGCAATTAACGCACATGTCCCGCTCAGACAGTATTCTGCCTTTTGGTAAGTTTTACAGCAAGGTTTTTTGTGCTGTCTAACAGCGAACTCTTGTGGTCGCTTTGCGACATGGTTTATTGCTTTCTTGCCAGTTCAATATGGCTGCACGACGTCTCGGGCTGACACCTACGTTGTAATGTTGTGCTTATATGATCCTTGGACAAGATTTGTCCGCAAGTATGGTTGTTGTAAAGAATGTACATATTATGTTAGTAAGCGAAATGTTATATTTTTTGTATGAGACGCTTTTTGTTTATGTTTAGTGAACCTGTATAGCGTGCTAAGCTAACGTTGTTGCTAATGCAATGCTTGTGTACTTTTTTTTGTAGTTTCACTACGGTCTAAAGAGGACAGTGGTTTGAGGCCATTTTATTAATAGATCAGATGAAAAAGGAAGAAGTCTGATTATTAAGGCGTCATTCACTAGCTGTCTAGCTTTGGAAAAAGTAGACGCTTCGGAGTGAGGACAGCATAGACAGATTTAAATGACAGTAGAGTGAAATGCCCACTACAGTCCTTATGTACTGTATGTTGAATGTATATATCCATCTTGTGTCTTATCTTTCCATTCCAACAAATTATTTTACAGAATATATATATAATTTACAGAAAAATATGGCATATTTTATAGATGGTTTGAATTGCGATTAATTCAGATTAATTAATTTTTAAGCTGTAATTAACTCGATTAAAAATTTTAATCGTTTGACAGCCCTAGTTTTAATATAAAATTACTATAACTTGTAACTTTAACATTTATCTTTTATGAACCACAAGTCTTACTATCCGTGGATCACTTAAACAGAAAGAATGTTAATAATGCCATTTGTGGATTTATTGTTATAATAAACAAATACAGCACTTATGTACAGTATGTTGTATGTATATATCCGTCTTGTGTCTTATCTTTCCATTCCAACAATAATTTACAGAAAAATATGGCATATTTTAGAGATGGTTTGAATTGCGATTAATTGCGATTAATTACGATTAATTAATTTTTAAGCTGTAATTAACTCGATTAAAAATTTTAATCGTTTGACAGCCCTACTTTTTACATTACTTACAGTGACTGCTGCTGGTGGTGGTGGCCGAAAAGAACTTCTAATATCCCTCCTCTTCGAAGGAGGCGGAGGAGGCGGCATGTATTTCTGTTGAAGTTGTGTGCATGCGCTTGTGTTGGGACGGGGTGTAATGGGGGGGTCTAGTCATCAGCCAATGAAACATGCGATTGAGGGGGGAAAAAAATGGACCGGCACATTCAGCATGAAAAAGGGTTAACTCTAAGTCTGAACATAATGATAATAAATCACTCAATGGTACGGTCAATTCTAGCCATACAACTTATGGAAAGACAATCTAAATGACCTATATAACTAAAATCATTATATAATACAAATAATATTGCTTAAAAGTTGGTAGGGACAATTTGAGCATCCTGAAAAGTTGGTAGCGTTTTGTCCCTACCGTCTCCATGCAAACCTACGCCCTTGGAATAATGACATACAACGTGTGGTGCAACCTGGGTATATCTTGGGTGATGTGACGTGTCGCAGCCTTTTTTTTTTTTGGGGGGGGGGGGGGGGGTTCTTACGATACACCCCTAACCCCAAGGGCGTAGGTTTGCACAGGGATGGTAGGGACATAACACTACCCACTTTTCAGGATGCTCAAATTGTCCCCACCAACTTTTACGCAATCTGATTTGCATTATATAATGACTTCAATTATATAGGTAATTTATCTTGTCTTCCCATGTTGTAAGGATAGAAATAACCATACCATTATTGAGTGAATTACAGTACTTTCAATATGTTCACACTTACATTGACTCCTTTTCCTTTGCTGAATGTGCTAGTCCATTTTTCCCCCTCAAACGCTAGTTTGATTGGCTGATGACTTGACCCCTCCACCCCCTACGCACACACACACACGTTCACAGCTGGTGTTCTGTCAAAATTCTCACCCTGATAATATTTTGCTCCCAAAGCTTTTGTGGTGGTGAATATGCACTGTTTTACATTCAGTTGGACTCTCAATGTTATCCAAAGGGGCTAAATAAACAAGTTACATCATAAACATACACGTGCAACATGAACGGCGACACGGCGAAGACGTTAACAGTGACAGAGTGTCGTGCAGCTGAGTTGTGGGCAGCCACATGACAGGATGTGTCTGAGGAGAACTTTTCTACATGTCCGTCCATGATCAAATGTAAGTAAATATGCCTTTCTTTATCGAAAGTTTGTAGTATCTACTTTGGAACCACTGCATTCATTCGCAGCCGTTTTTAACATAACGCACATCCGCAGAACTGTTTATTTTTTCATTCCTGGATAGTTAAGAGATGATGAACAAATTTGTATTCCTTGTGTATGCTAATATAATTTGTGTTTAAAGTTGCTTATAAAATCCAGACACTTATTCTGGAAGTTTTCAAAATGTTTCGTTAGTAGTTTATGAAAACAAATGTTTGAATCGAACGGTGTATCACCTGAACCAATACATTTGCACTGCAAAAACCCACCTCCTTAAAACTGGGGGAAAAAATAATAAATAAATTCCCTTGTTTTCATTGTAAATCTATTAAAAATAAGTGAAATTATCTTCTTGTGCTTCAAGTAAATTTTACCAAAATTTCTTGAAATAAGAAAAATAGCTAGCTGAAAATAAACATACTCATTTTAAGCACAAAAAAAAAAAAAAGTTTGTATATTTCATATTTAAAAAAACTTGTTTGTCAGAAATGTTCTTAATTCAAGAACAGATATTGTTCACAAGTCAAAAAAATATTGAAAGATTTTTTTTCTTGACACATTAATCTGTTAACTAGCCTTTAACACTCAAAACAAGATGGGAGAAAATTATTCGACTAGATTTAAGAAAATTTATCAGATAAAGACATTATAAATTTGTATTGTGAAAGTTAGTATAAGTTGATACAGATTTATTTTACATGAATCATTTAGCCTCACAATTAATTAGGTTCATATTGGTGAGAAATGTATCCCTGACCCCCATTCACCAAATATGTTTGGTCTTATTAATGTCCTGTCCCCAGCAAAAAGTGTACATGCAGGTTATGTTGTTATATTGTCCCTAACAATATTGAGAACAAACCTACGCCCTTGCCTAACCCCACAAGTCAGGGTGATTAACAGACACTTGTCTCAAGGGCCTGATGTACTGTTGATACTAACCTGCAAATCCTCTGCAACCCACTCCAATACCTGGCCCTCCACCTATTCTTTTGACACTCAATCACCAGGTCAGCATACTTGGCCCTGTTCTATTCCTTAACTTCCTCCATCTGATTTATTTTTCAGGGACAGTTGGCTACACTATCTGCTAACCCAGGAAACCAAGAATGTACCCAGTAATATGATATTGTTCTTACTTCTCTTTGAAAAGTGGTGACATAATGTAATTGAAAAAAATAAATGAATAAAATACTCAAGTGTCCACCCACATCTGAAATTCTGGCATATGGTTTGTTGGTGATAGAAAACATCTAATTAAGAAAGGATTATGGAACCTAACACTGCAATTGTTACATGAGAATCCATTTGGTAACATTTCTCTTTGAGAAGACACGAAAGTCTTCCTATCGCAGTGCTTTCATGGTAGGCGTAAACATTAAATGACTGTCATATGTCACGTAAAACAAAGTCTCCTAATTAAATTTTTGCCGCTAAGCAGACTGAAGAACACAGATAATACAGCTGTTCATATGGTATATGAAAAACAACAACATAAGCATCTCACACCCGTTAGTCACTGCATTTTACTGCCAACACAGAATAAAGTGGCTGCTGAGTTGCTTAAGGGTGACTCATTGTTTCTTCTGTTTGTGTTTTAGTTTGTTGGACAACATGATAAAATTCCAGAAGAATTCTATCTGGTAAAAATAATAGTAGTCTCTAATCTTAATAGAATGCTATATGGGATTAAGTGAACCCCAGAGCGCAGAATTTAATGACTGCAAAAGTATTTACTCAATGTATATGTGACAGATTGTGTGGTGTTGTGGTGTTCATTTTGCTTGAGTTAGCCTGAAAATAAAAAAATGGATCAACCAAGGCCAACTTGTTAGTAATGACTGTTAAATCATGTGCAATGTTTCCACTGCCTGTTCAGTGCAATTTAAGACAAAAACAACTTGGGGCCAATGCACACACGATGCATTAAGTATTTATACTCAGAGCACACATACATTACTTCCAAAGACACACCACTGTCAAATGATTTAAATTAAATGAGGAAGAAGTGCGAGTAAAAGCCTTGGCTGATCTTAAATTTGCTCAGTCAACTTGCAACAAGATGGATTTGTATGCAAAATTTGCAGTTAACTCATTCATCATGAGTTAGATTTACGGAAGATAATTTAAATCCCTCGCACCCTTTTTCGATACGGGGTGGAATAGCGTAAACATGGCCTTACGTGTGACTTAATAGAGGTTGTGAATAAATCACTTGAAGCTACACTCTTCGCCCTTTACCATCATGTTGATGAGAGCAATGTAATAATAAAAAAACCCCACAACACATTCAAGCAAGTAGAACGTTTACAGTTTAATGAATAATAGTGACAATTGTGTTTTGGGGAAGCATCAATTGGTTGTTTTTGCTGTTTACAGCATGGCTCAGTCCCTATCCGCTGTGAATAGAAGGGATTTGTGCACCCGCTTTAGTAGCATCCAAGCAAATGCCGTTATTTTCCAGCTGCTCCCATTTGCACAACAGCAGTTCAATTGATTAAACAGATTGATATCCTGGAAGTTTCCCAAATGGGTTGGGTCCCAATATGTATCTGGAATCAACTTTTATTTGACGGCAGAGAAATACGACATTTTATGGCTCAAACAGACACAATTTCCTGCCCCAAAACGTTTTGATTTACAGTATATCTACAGTAGATTAAATTAAGGTATTTTGTGTCCTTTACTGTTGGTCATCGTATGGTATTTTTTTATTCTTCCATGTTTTTTTTTTTTTTTTTTTGCTTATAAACAGAATTTGTTGTTACGGAAACTTTCAATTTGGCACCTTATTTTGCTGCAAATTTGCAAGACTTTATCAAACAGTAGCACACATCACTCTCATTATTTTTAGACTTTCCATAAGAATTGTACATTAACATATATGATAACATTTCAAGCATATTTATTTTAGTGCAAAAGTCGGGGCCGCCACAAACTGTGGAGCTATGGGAGTCAGCAGATTAGACAGCAGCACAAGAACTCTTCCTTTGACAAGATTGAGATAGAGATTGAAGGAGGTTTTGAAAAAAGGCAGTGCTATATCTTCTGCACAGTGTTGAATGGTCAATTTCGCTCTTATTGAGACAAATTTTACTGCAGATTGGGGTTATGTTTTCCACCACCCACACATCCAAAGCAGGAAAATATGACACTATTGCAGCAATTCTATGACAGCAAGCATGCTATTAGTGCAGGGGTGTCCAAACTTTTTGCAAACGGGGCCAGATTTGGTCTGGTAAAAATGTGGGGGGCCGACCTTGGCTGACGTCTTTTACAAAGAAGAATATATTTAAGCAAATTTTAGCAACCCATTCTGTGTGTCAAATTTGCTTTATTATTATTTTTTAATTAATAATTTCAACTATCTCACAACTAGCCTTTGTGGCGCTCTCTTTCAAGTCTCAAGCTCTTGCAAAATACTACTGCTGTGAAATTTAACTAGCTTCAAGTTGCTTCAATTTCTCGCTGCGTATCTTCCCTGTAATCTTGTCGTACATGTCAGCGCGCCTTGTTCGGTAATATTGCCTCACATTGAACTTTTTATAAACAGTGACTGTCTCTTTGCAAATGAGGCAGACAAAGTTGTTGTGTATTTTTGTGAAGAAATGGTCCAATTTCCACTTATCCTTAAAGCGTTGGCCGTCGCAGTCAACTTTTTTTTGTTGATTGTCGCCATTTTAGAAAATTGGACGTAAAGGGTAACACGGGGTAATAATGTTGCTTAGAGTGCTGCTGCCTTTTAGTGGATAAATGAGGAGTAGCATTTAGTGTGTAACTACTTCATATGCTGGTAGCAGTACTGCTGATTCATTGATAAAGTGTGTGCGGGCCAGACATGATTGATTTTATGACAGTGTCTGGGGGCCGGATGAAATTTGACCATGGGCCGCATTTGGCCCCCGGGCCGGACTTTGGACATGACTGTATTAGTGTGCACGTCCTTTAGTTTTTTTCCCGTACTGGTTTTGCAAATATTATGACATATCAATTGAAATGCAATCAATTCCTCTATTTCATGTGAGTAAAAGAGGTGTTCAAAGCTTCCCCTTTCAAGCCCGATCAGTATTCATTTGACTTATCAGATGCAAACTGCTCCGAGGTTTTATTGCATTTGAGCTGGCTGTCGCTGAAGAATTTATGCAATAATAAACAACTCTGTATGCTGATTTGAGGAAGAGATCATATGATGCTTCATTAGCTGATTTGGTGAGTTTCCCTTATCTATTAACCCCTCTCCATGCTCCCAATCTATCACCATGGTAATTGAAAGAGCAGATGTCAAAGGATAATTGACTTGTCACTCTCAGGATGTTCAGTCTTGCGTTTACATGTAAATGTTCTGTTTAAACATATGACTTCACATTGCTCCCATGCTGTATGTGCACTCCCTAGGTACCACTAGAGCCATATAGAAAGAGAGTTGTGACACTCCCATAGAGCTCCATTATACGGTTTTACTTTCGGGTACTTCCAAAAAATGGAGCCACGAATAGTTCCAAACATGGCATCAACGAGGGAAGACCCCATTTATTTGAATGGCTGTCCATCAAGTATATTTGGAGGTAAGTTTATTAAAAAATGACCTCTTATGAATTTTCAACTGTCAGCATTTTATCAGAGGAGCTTAATGATGTATATGTTGAGCTCTATTTGTATGTGCATGGCGTAATTATATGTACTGTATATATTTTAGTTAGTTGACAAGCGATTTTCTCCTACTTTTTAAGCTGACTCTGCTAACTTGGAAGGTATCACCAAGGATAAATTGATTGTCTCTTTTAAATTGTTAACTCTTTCAGAGGTCTTTTGTGACACATACACTTATTTGTTTTCGTGAGTATTGGTAGACAAACGACTTTCATGTGCTTGTTATCTCGATTTTGTAAGCTTTAAGGGTATCACCCTCATCAAAGAGTACCAAATTCATGCATGACAACCTGTATTCTTTGGATCAAAATGTTTGACATTATTGTATTTTAGAGATGTGTTAAGAATGAAAAGTGATGTCAACAAATAATAACACACAAAATTGTAATAGAAAACTAATTTAATGTACCGTATTTCCCGCACTGTAAACCGAACCTATAAGCCCCCAATTTTTTCAAAAGCAGGCAGTGCGCCTTATAATCCAATGCGCCTTACGTATACATGGATCTCTTTTATGATCCTGCGTCATGTTAAGCATTTATGCCTTTTTCCATGTCTGCAGGCTGCACGGGTGCGAGAGGGACTGTTCTCCTAAGGGTTTAGACTAACCAGCAACACCTGTGGCTCATTAGTAGAGGCTTTTTAAGCCCAGGCCAAACATGCACCAGTTGCCAGACGATTCAAGCACTACCAATTAGTAGCCTCACTCCTGAAAAAGGCCAAGCTTCCCGAGTACTCCTTTTTTAGTGTGTTTTTGCCACTTATGGGGATTTTTTTTTGACACATTTGTGAATAAAAAACAATTCACCTCTGCAACTGGGGTCCCCGGCTTTTCCTGATCGGTTCATAACATAATCATGGCATGACATTCCTTTAGCGCAGCACCATCTAGTGGATGTATAACGCAACCCCAACCACTACTACTACTACTACTGCGCCTTATAACGCAATGCGCCCTATATAAGAAAACAGTTTTAAAATAGGCCATTCATTGAAGGTGCGCCTTATACTCTGATGCGCCTTATAGTGCAGAAAATACGGTATACAGTGGGGAGAACAAGTATTTGATACACTGCCGATTTTGCTGGTTTTCCCACTTGCAAAGCATGTAGAGGTCTGTAATTTGTAGTTCTCTTCAACTGTGAGGGACAGAATCTAATTAAAAAAAAAAAAAAAAAATCACATTGTATGATTTTTAAATAATAAATTTGCATTTAATTGCATGAAATACTGTAAGTGTTTGATACATCACGAAAATCAAACTTAATATTTGGTACAGAAACCTTTGTTTGCTATTACAGATACCAAACGTTTCCTGTAGTCTTTGACAAGGTTTGCACACACTGCAGCAGGGATTTTGGCCCACTCCTCCATGCAGATCTTCTCCAGAGCCTTCAGGTTTCGGGGCTGCTGCCGGGCAACACGGACTTTCAGCTCCCTCCATAGATTTTCTATCGGGTTCAGATCTGGTGACTGGCTAGGCCACTCCAGGACCTTAAGATGCTTCTTACGGAGCCACTCTTTAGTTGCCCTGGCTGTGTGCTTTGGGTCGTTGTCATGCTGAAAGACCCAGCCACGACCCATCTTCAGGGCTCTCACTGAAGGAAGGAGGTTGTCAGCCAAGATCTGGTGATACATAGCCCCATCCATCCTCCCCTCAATACGGTGCAGTCGTCCTGTACCCTTGGCAGAGAAGCAGCCCCAAAAAAATAAATAAATACAAATGTATTATTTAAAAATTATACAATGTGATCTTCTGGATTTTTGTATTAGATTCCTTCCCTCACAGTTGAAGAGAACTTATTACAAATTACAGACCTCTACATGGCTTGCAAGTGGGAAAACCAGCAAAATCGGCAGTGTATCAAATACTTGTTCTCCCCACTGTATATATATTTTTTAGGTCAGAAGTTTACATTTTCATGGTGCTGCTTGTGCTGGGGCCAGTTGATGGTTCCTGCTGAGGGTGACTGCTGACTGTTGCCACTGAGCCCCTTTTAAACGGCAAAAAGCAATGCAAAAAAGCCTTTCATTTTCATGTTTGGACAGCTGACTGACCATTGTCATCCATTTTTTGCTGCTGCTCTCAGTCCTTGGGGAAACCATACATACAATAACCATTTTCAGACCAATTGGTGCATCCCAATGCTGCACAACCAATCATCACAGCCCACAGATCTATAAAATCTTAGATTTAAACAATGAACCATGACACAAATTTTACCAATTGTTTAATAAAAAAAATATTTTCTTTATGAAAGGGTAATGAGTTTTTATTGTTATACATTATCTTAAGTATATTACCACAGGTAAGTGAATCAAGGAAATTTAGACCTTCTCTGGGAAAAACAGTAGTCTAGTTGTGAAAAAAGAAAAACTTAATCATTCTGCATTTCAATGAAAAAGTAGATTTCTCGTGCTAATGCTAACACAAACATTAAACTTTCCCTCCACAACATGAGAAAGTTCCCTTCTGCGTAACAGTTTACATAATTTTCAGTTGTCGCCTTAAAATTCCAAATGTAAAACTAGCATTTACAAATATGTTATAATGCAATGGCATAATAAAACAAGTACTTAGATATGTAATTTTATCCATTTTGTTGCAATCACCGCTGTCAATTTTATAGAAAACCATTACAGCGCTGCTTGTGCTTGGACTGGTTGACAGCGCGGTTCACCATGGACATTTGCTTGAATGTTTTAGTGTCAGAACAGCGTGAAATAGACAAGGCAGATATGCGCATGTCTGAAAGAACACGGGGTATTTTCTCTAATTTGACTTAACTGAGATACATCAAGTTAGGCATGTTTACCTGTCCTAAATTACTACTTACTTATTAAAAATTATTGTTCACAAAAGGTTGATAAAAATTGAATTTGGTTCACTTATCATATTTAATTACCGTATTGGCCCGAATATAAGACGGCCCCCTCTTTTTCAAGAGTCAAGTTTGAAAAAGTACTTTTTGAACAACGAATTTTTATCCAGAACATAATTACAGTACATCTGAAACAAATGATTATAACAATGTATTTGAGAGAAAAAGCATGTTATTTTGCCTCATTCAAATCTTAATATCTCAACATTTAAATATGTAAAAAGATCCTCATCATCACCTTCAAAATACTCCATGCCCTGGCCCCTCCCTACCTTTGCGATCTTCTCCGTCTAAACAGTCCAACCCGTTCACTTCGCTCTACCACTATTCTTCCCCTCTCCGTCCCCCGTGTCCGCCTCTCCGCTTTTGGTTCCAGAGCTTTTAGTCATTGCGCCCCCCAGCTCTGGAACTCCCTACCCCCTGATCTCCGCAGCATATCTACTCTATCACTTTTCAAATCTAGACTGAAAACACACCTGTTCACTCTTTCTTACCCACCATAACCCCTAGCTGTCATATTTTTACTTCTTTTTATTGTGCTTTTAATTTTTGTATTCTTTTAATACCTTTTTATCGTACTGTGATTCCATGTCTCTTGTGAAGCGTCTTTGTGTGTTTGAAAAGCGCTCTAGAAATAAAATGTATTATTATTATCATTATTATTAAACTAAAGTGCAATCACATTCGTAAATGAATGGTTTCTGGTTTTTGAAATGTAAATAAACTAATCTATCGTGATTAAACAAACAAATTGCAATAACTGCATTAACCATCAAAGTGAAGTATAACTGTAACCGTAGTCTTGAAACAAATCTGAATAAGGAAAAACATTGCAATAAAATAATGCAAACTGATTAAACTAGTAGCTGAGATCTGTCGCTTCAATGATATCTAGCGTCGTGAATAGGTATAATGTCTAGACCGCAAATATAAAACGACCCCCTCTTTTTCAATCTTATTTAAATGCAAAAAACTCCGTCTTATATTAGGGCCAATACGGTAAGTTGTACAGTTATCCCTCGCTACTTTGCGCTTCAAACTTCGCGCCCTCAGTCCATCGCGGAATTTCTTTCTGTGAAAAAAAAAAAAAAAATACAGATGAGCTGCCCCGAGCTCGGTAGTCTCACTCTCCCGCCATCTCCCTGCTGTTTGATGGTCAGGCATTCTACTAGAATTGCTTATTAACCCTTGAGAGTCGAAGGACGCGCCGGCGCGTCCTCAGCGCACGTCGTCTTTGAAACGCCCTCACGTTTTAATTACGTCACCCACATGCCGTTGGTTGGTCTCGTTTTAAAGTGCGAAAGTTGCGGTTTACTCTCGTTATTATTTGAAGTCAATCGACCAACTAAAACGTGAGATATTGTCATTTAAGTTTGATAGTTTTATTGTCATCTCAAAAAAACATTAAAACGCTGCATGGATCATTTGTTTATGTCTATATTTCCATCATTTCTTGTCCTTTTTCAAAACGGAAGCTCCATGAAAATAACACAAATCAAACGAACCCTTTCGAAGTCACAGTGGAAGCACAAAATGCGTTTTTTTTTTTTTTTTTTTTTATAAATAAAACTGCCGTGCGAGGTTCAACCGAATGAGAGGGAGCAGTGTTCTGAAGCAGCGAGGTGGCGAGCGACGGCCGTTTGGATCAAGCAGCGACTTTGTGTGACTTTGAGAATGAACGGAAAACTAAATTTAGCGCAAGCAATTGTGCTTTTTGATCAACTTGAGGAAGAGGATGGTCTAAATTCGTCATCATCGTCTTCTTCGGAAGAGTCCTTGAGTGAAGATAGTGACGGATTGAACACGTGGGTGACGCCATCGACGAGCAGAGGTAAGCCAACTCACTTTTTTTTTTTAATGCTGAAAAAGTTTCTTTTGAAAGTTTCTTTTGATATTGCAAGACAAAGTTAATGTTGATGCAATATAAGTGTGTGTTTGTGTATATGATAATAAAATGTGCATATCAGATCAAAGTCGTACGTGCGCTGTGTGTATCCCAGGCAGGAATTTATAATTTGTGTTCTTCTTTCTATATGAAGATTAGGGATGTAGCACATATTCATCAGCTATGGTATTGCTATGGTATTCTTTCTATTGTCATACATATAGATTTCCATTATTATTTATTGCCGTATATATTTTTATTTTATACTTTATTATTTTCATAAATACTGACTTTTTTTTCATGTACATTTATAGTGACAATGAAAAATCTACATTCACTGCCCGAATGGAAAGAGGACGAGGGAGAAGGGGTCATCACGGAAGAGCGATGAGATGTCAGCGGAGGAGAGGCTGGAGAAGTCAGCGCGGCAGAAGCCGATCACCACTGGCTCAGCCTGCACCTGTGCCATGGAGCACAGAGCAAGACACAGACACTGCCCCACAGTGCAGCCGGTTCACATCCCGGAGACCACCAGGACCTCAGGTGAATCGTGAGCATGCATACACCCCAAAAGAACTTTTTGACCTGTTCTTCACCTCATCGACAATGATGAATATGTGCAAACACACAAACCAGTATGGCAGAGTCCGAAAAGAGATTGGGAAAAAGTTTGTGTGGATAGACACTACAGCGGAGGAGCTTGAAAAATTTATTGGACTCCTCTTGTACATGTCTTTGGTTTCACTTCCAACTGTGCAAGATTATTGGAAGGCAAGGAATTCCAGGACGAAACAGCTTTTCGGAGTGGCATGCCTGAAAAAATTTTAACTTGTTTATTGTAAATATTTTTGAAAATACTTTTTTTTCCAATGCTATATATCCCCCCCCCCCCCACAATCAGTCTTCTCAATTTGTGTATATAAATGTGTGTTCAAGAAGTTTCATTGTGTGTACATAGTTTTCATCAGGTGATGGGCCGCAATACCTAAACTCATAAAGAGATGGCCTCTAAACACTTTTTGTGTTAGATGGTATATATTTTTCACTGTTCTCCACTGTTTGGTCTGCTGTATATAACCTGTTTTGACTAGAGCATGTATAAAATACCTGTTGTTTATGTTGAATTGTCAAATATAAGACTATTTATTCTAAATTTTTTTGGTTGAATGTTCATCCTAACATGTTGAATAAATATTATAAAGTTTCAAAACGGTTCGTTACGCATGTTTGGTTGTCAATTGGACATCAATATTAAAAATTTTCACAAAACGATTTTGGAATTTTTGGTCTTTTTGGGCCCAAAATGATGATTTATAATTGGTCAGTGAAGGAAACAACAGTTTGGACATGAAGTTCAAGGTGTCACAAAAAAAGGGACCAAACCAGGCCATCGTAAACAATTCTTTCTTTGAAATATAAAGGCAACTTCAAAGGCATGCAAAATCAGACAAAATAGTCCCAGACCTTAAAGGGTTAAAGTTAACAATTACTGACAGACGGTTAATGTTTGATCTTGCCAGAGACTCGAACTTCAAAGCGCCGGATGCGTAAGTCATCGTTTAACTTGTTAAACAGTTGCTGTGGCAACTCATTGTGTGTGAGTGAGCAGCTTGAGCGGATTTGGGTGGACTCACTCAATGAAGATTTTAATAAAGCCAAGCAATTTTGTACTTTATTCTTGTTTAAAAAGAAGTTAGTAGGACAGTAACATGTTTAAAACTTATCATAATTATTACATTTAAAGTGCTTAAAAACCATATATTAGCTACAGTGGTATGAAAAAGTATCGGAACCTTTTGGAATTTCTCACATTTCTTCATAAATTCGTCATTAAATGTGATCTGATCTCTGTCAAAATCACACAGATGAAAAAACTGCCTGTTTTAACTAAAACCACCCAAACATTTATAGGTTTTCTTTTTTTATTGAGGATATTATGCAAACAATGACGGAAGGGGGAAAATAAGTAGGTGAACCATCACATTTAATATTTTGTGGCCCCCTCTTTGGCAGCAATAACCTGACGCTTCCTGTAGCTGCAGATCAGTCTGGTACATTGATCAGGATTAATCTTGGCCCATTCTTCTCTACAAAACTGTGGTAGTTCAGTCAGATTCCTAGGATGTCAGGCATGAATCACTGTTTTTAGGTATTGCCACAGCATCTCAATGGGTTTCAAGTCTGGACTTTGACTTCAGATCGTGTATTTTGTTTTTCTGAAACCATTCTAAAGTTGATTTACTTCTGTGTTTTTGATCATTGTCTTGTTGGACCATCCATCCTCTTTTTAGCTTCAACTGTCTGACGGCCTCAAGTTTTCCTGGAAAACAGCCTGATAAACTTTTGAATTCATTCTTCCATTAATGGTTGCAAGTTGTCCAGGCACCGAGGCAGCATAACAGCCCCAAATCATGATGCTCCCTCCACCATGCTTCACAGTGGGGATGAGTTGTTGATGTTGGTGAGCTGTTCCATTTTTCCTTCACACATGACGTTGGGTGTTACTCCCGAACAATTCAACTTTGGTTTCATCAGTCCTCAAAAATGTGTGCCAAAACTTCCCTGGAGTGTCCAATTGCCTTTTTGCGAACATTAAACTAGCAACAATGTTGTTTTTAAACAACAGTGGCTTTCTCCGTGGACTCCTCCTATGAACACAATTCTTGGCCATAGTTTTACATATAATTAATGTGTGCAAAGAGATATTGAACTGTGCCAGTGATTTCTGTAAGTCTTTTGCAGACACTTTAGTTTTTTAAAAATTAACAAAAAAAAATTTACCTCTCTGAGTATTCTGCGCTGAACTCTTGGCATTATCTTTGGTGGATGGCCACTCCTTGGAGAGAAGCAACCGTGCCAAACTCTCAATTTGTAGACAACTTCTCTGACTGTCTTTTGATGAAAATCCAGACTTTCAGAGATGGTTTTGTATCCTTTCCCAACTTTATACAAATCAACAATCCTTGACTGCAGGTCGTCAGACAGCTCTTTTGACCGAGCCATGATGCACATCAGACAATGCTTCTCAAGACATTTCTTACCAGGTGTGTGTTTTATTTTGGGTGGGGCAGCTTTAAACCACTCATCAGTGATTGGGCACACACCTAACCTAAATTGTTTGGTAAAAATTGGTTTCAATTGCTCTTTAAGTCTCCTTCGGCAGAGGGTTCACTTACTTATTTCCCCCCTTCTGTCATAGTTTGCATACTATCCTCATTGAAATATGAAAGGTTCAGTATTTCAGGCAAAGTTAGTTTACAGATCAAGTTAAATTCACTAGCAAAAATATGGGCTGACTTCTAACACAAGACAAGGGTTAAACCATTTTTTTCCCATAGATGTCTGTTAACCATCAACTGTACTGACTTTTTCAATGTCTGAAGTGCAGGCAGACAAATAACATATTTTTGTTGAGTATTGTGCGTGGTGATAAGTTTGCTTTGGTGTCGGACATGATGGCATTATGAATTTTGAGGCATGTATTTGAGGCATAATGCAATTTCTCGTTCCCGTTCTTCTTTTTCTTCTTCTTGGGAAAGACACTTACTAAAATTGTCCTCCATTATTCGTGGACAGATCAGAATGAAATTTGCTAGGTATAATCCAGGGATGTATTGCTTTGTCAATTAGATCAATTAATTGTGGACTTATTGTTGCCTATAGGTCCTGAGTTAGCCAGTAGAGGGCATTTCACATTTCAGGACCGGTGAGACATGTAGGTAGTGAGCTGGGCAGTCATAGTTCATTTTGAACCTGTTCTCGAAAATGTTTGTTTTAAAGAAGTTCCACTCTTGGACATTTACTATCTTCATGATGAATGACTGAAAATTGAAAAACTTTTAAGTACGCTTATGAATTATGACTCAACAAATTTTGGCTTTGCCCCTGGTGTTGGAGTTGCTTTTATTGTATAAAGGCAATCAAGCTTGTCATCACAATGTGCAAATCAATTTTAGTTTTAAGAATTCATCTTCAATCCAGCTTTATACACATCTCATGTTGACTAGATTTCTCTTCAAGCAAAAAAAAACAAAAGACAAAAACAAAAACAATACACCCTTTGGCATTCAAGCTCTAACACAAATATGCTGAAAAATTGCTGGGTTGACTTTGTCCATTCTGCGCCACTCAATTTATATTGAACTGTAAGACCAAAAAAGGTGGAAAGAAAATGCTGACTTTTACAAAGCCTGTAAACCTGACATCATTCCACCTATGTTATGGCTTTGAAAATCCATCAGAAGGAGAAAAAAAATGCCGGCTTGAGTTTGTCCTCCCGTCTGTTTTCAGTTCTGTTTGTGCAGAAGAAGTCTAACACTGTGAAAATGCTGGCTTTTACAGTTTTATGAAAAGGGGTTTATACTGACACCACTCGACCTCTGTTACAGTTTCTAAAGGAGAATTGACATGTGCACTACTGAAACTTCCAAATCATAAAAAAAAAGAAAAAAAAGATTCAAAATGCTAACTTCTACAAACAATGTGTAAAAAGAGGCTCCACATTTGTTGTTTCAGCTGTGATATTAGCTGTAAAGCTAGTCATATTTTGTCAACTTTGTATCACAATTTAAACAACAAAAACATGAACAAAACAGGCAGTGCAAAAGAAGCTTCAGGAATTACTCTTCCAGAAATCTAAACACTTTTTTTGAGTGCTCTAATGGTTGGACTGATCTGTTCAGCATGACAAGCTTTTATCAAGAGATGATGATTCCAAATGACTTGTCATCCTAATCACTTGCGACAATCTTAAAATGAAGATGTATTACTTACTACCATGAGTGTGTGGTACATTTGTATTTCATATTGTGTACGAAGAGAAACAAAACCAATGGCGGCAATCAAGGGCGTGGATTTGGTAAGGACGATGTGGCATAACTGGCATGTACACTTGTAGAAGGGCATATAGGACATTCATAATGATCAATGCAAAATAAATCTGTATTGACTTATACTTTTATAACTTTTATGTGTATTGGTTCAGCCTACATCGTTCAATTCAAACCTTTAATTTAAAAAACTACTAAAGAAACATTTTGAAAACTTCCAGAAAAAATGTCCGGATTTTAAGAGCAAATATAAATTGCATCATTTGAACATCACTTAAATTATATTAACATACACAATAAATACAAACTTGTTAATCATCTCTTAACTATCCAGGAATTAAAAAAGAATAAACATTTGTCTTAAGACCACTGAACATTGTCTAAATAAAGAAATTAAATATAACTGAAAAAACGTCTTTGTCAGGGCATAACAAAAATAAATAAAAATGGAGCCGTCTTTCAGGTAAAACAGTACGGTTTTTGTCCACAAGCACAGCCAAACTCAACAAAAAAAAATGAAAGCTTTTGTGGGCTGCTTTAAGACCACATAAATAAAATAAAAACTAAAATTGGGGAGAAAGGAGTAAAACTTGGTTCACTACATTTCTCACAGTTAATTTAACATTAGCAGTAGAAAACACATACAAGAGGACACTTCTCTCTAGCAAGTTCACAGTTTAATGTTAATGTTACTCTGATAAAGTTAGTACTTTCAGTAGCAAAATTAGTGGTATGTTCCTCACTTCCACAATATTGTCTTTTTGCATTTCTTACAGTGACTGCTGCTGGCTGAAAAAAAAACATCTAATATCCCTAATATCTCTAATATCTAATGTGTGTGTGTGAGTGTGTGTTGGGTGTGTGTGTGTGTGTGTGTGTTAAATCATCAGCCAATCAAATGTGCGTTTAGGAGTAAAAAAAAAAAAATGGACCGGCACATTTAGCAAGTGTAATGAGGTACAGTGTATCACAAAAGTGAGTACACCCCTCGCATTTCTGCAGATATGTGAGTATATCTTTTCATGGGACAACACTGACAAAATGACACTTTGACACAATGAAAAGTAGTCTGTGTGCATCTTATATAATAGTTTTAATTTATTTTCCCCTTAAAATAACTCAAAATATAGCCATTAATATCTAAACCCCTGGCAACAAAAGTGAGTACACCGCATAGAAACTACGTGCATCCCAAAATGTCCAAATTGAGTACTGCTTGTCATTGCACACTTTTTTGATACACTGTATATGTAAGTCTGAACATAATGAAAATAATTCACTTAATAATGGTGGGGTCAATTACAACAATTAAAACATATGGGAAGGCAATTTAAATGACCTATATACCCATATATGAAGTCATTATATAATGCAAATAAGGTTGCTTAAAAGTTGGTGGGGACAATTTGAGCATCCTGAAAAGTTGGGAGTGTTTTGTCCCTACCATCCCTATGCAAGCCTACGCCCTTGGCGGCAATGCAAAAATGCAGTGAGAAGAGACACGGTTCATCACAGCATAGTAATGTTGCTCTTACACGAGCTTGAAAACTAAGAAAACACTATGAACTGCTTTAGGATAAGGTCATCGCAGACAGTACTTTACAATGAGTCGAAATCCACAGATAGACACCATACAGGATATTGCAAGTCAATATATTTTTCTTTAACTCGTCTCTTTGACCAAGAATGTAGAGTGCAGGAAAACAAGATTAATAATCATCTCAATGTGAATGATACCACTGTAAGACTCCTTTTAACCTCCACAGCAATATGATAATGTATGCTCGTCCACATTATTGTCTGACAGACTGATTTTCTTAATGAATGCAACTGCAGAGCCCTTCTTTATGACTTTAATTCTAATCGACCCATTACTGAAGAGTTCAACAGAAGCTGTTTGCCCTTCAGCGCACTTTTTTTTTTTTTGGAATGTACAAAAAAAAATGTAAAAAGAACATATAATGAGTATCTGTGGAGAGCTCTACAGCAATTTTAGGCACATAACACTACACTTTGATACAGTTAAACTGTAAATTATTGGTACCCTGGCCATATTTTGCGGTAAATTATTAGTTGAATGAGTATCTTTCGGCTGGAAATGATAAAAAGTACTGTCATGAAATGATATTGGCCATTTTCTTGTTTGCCATCCATCCATCCATCCATCCATCCATCCATCCATCCATCCATCCATCCATCCATCCATCCATCCATCCATCCATCCATCCATCCATCCATCCATCCATCCATCCATCCATCCATCCATCCATCCATCCATCCATCCATCCATCCATCCATCCATCCATCCATCCATCCACTCTGCTGCATATTTACACACAGATAGTTAAAAAACAAAAAGCCAAACAAAAATTATGGTGAGGTGATTATCATACCGATCTCTAAATAATAACATCAGCCATTAGAATCTCCTTAATTTGATTAAAAGGCATCCTAGGAAGATTCCTGTCGTCAACTTTATGCTGCAATTAGTCATTTTTGAGTAATTAGTCAGTAAACGTGCCTAGCATAATAACATCACTAAAATATATTATGCAAATAGAAATGCCCGTAAAAGCAAATAATGTATGTAGATCGTAAAGCTTCAGCTATAATTTGTCATTTTGTGTAATTAAACCAAAATGATAAATGTTGAATGAATATGAATTAATATTAACTTTAAAATTTAAAGTGATTATTCAATTATTGGCTCATTGACCAAAGATTTTTTTACCGCTTAAGGACCCTAAAAGTTAATCTATGTATTTATCTCAAGATCCCCAATTTACTTTAAAATCAAAGAAAGTTAGCAGTGCTTAATGACTCCTAATAGCATAGGTCTTACTTATAATTACCATAAATGAAAACATACAATCTTCGGTATAAAAGTGCAATCATAATTAGGGATGTTCCGATCCGATCACGGGATTGGAAATCGGGCCATTTTCCAGAAAATCGGAATCGGGTGATAAGGATCGGATTTTTGATTGAAAAATATGTTAGTTTTTCTGCTTCATGCTCGTACAGCGCCACCGCCCTTCACCCTCCCTCCTGCTAAGCAGTATGGCCAAACTGTCCAGCTTGCGTTTGGTATTTAAAATGAACGATGCTTGACAGCTAGTGTTGTGCATGAACCCGTTCAATGAACGATCTTCATGACCATGTTCAGATTTTGGTCGAACGTGAACTGAACACGTCATATTTTTGTCTCATGAACGTTACTGTGAACATGTTTATTCTAGCGGTGGTGAGTGGCGTTAATAACCTCGTTCATCTTCAAGTAAGTAAAGTTGTGCAGCAAAGAATACGCGCGACTACTTCGGTAACCTACTGTTATATGTCAACTGTTTTTATTTTATGCACTGTAACTCTCGCACACATCTCACTAGATATCATAGAACAGTGATTTCTCCCGTCCTCTAAGTCTTATCCCATTGGCTGTGTGAACCCAGGGTGATCATGGGACACATAGTCCATATACCACATTCATGAGTTGAGAACTAGAGCCTTTCCTACAAAACTGCAGAAAAAGCCATAAGCTAAAAACATGATAAAAAAAACAAACCTTAATAGTGGAAAACTGTCCAACCTGGCAACTCAAGCTGCCTGATGCTGTCACGGCTGTGTTGTTTTAATAAATACAGCACCTTTTGCCCCCGAAACTTTTATGGTGGCAAATAAAATTCAGTTGGACTTAATTTAGCATTTTATGATAATATTTAAACAAGTTGCATCATAAACATACTCCTGCAACATGAATCCGGTGTAAATAAATGCTTAACGACACAGGGAAGACGCAGTGAGAAAGAACTTTCCTTCGTGTGCGTCCATGTTCAAACATAACTCCATAATTCATTTATTTATAGAAAGTTTTTGATATTTACTTTGGAATCGCTGCATTCGCGGCCATTTGTAATGTGATGCGCATGTGCCAAATCGAAAAGTTGCAATTTATGATTGGGGTACAAAACTTGACAACACTGGCCCAGTACCATCATTTAAGAAAGTTTTACCAACAGGTCAGTACTGACGCAGATTTGACATTGAATTTGAAGATGAATCTACACAGTTTTAGTATATAAGTGGATGAAATAATTGCTATCTGTGGTTCTAATATTGACTACATCAAAAATAGGTTGCAGCAATTATTGGGGAAAAGAAAGAACGACAAAAGTTCATTTTTTTGAACCATGAACTCAAAATTTTGAATTAGGAACTATGAATTGAACAGTTTATTTTAAAATTTTTGAACTGCAATTTAAACTGGTTCATGTAGAAAATGAACCTTCCCAACACTGTTGACAGGTTTGTAACTTTGATCTTGCCAGAGAAGCCACAAATGCGTCAATCATCATTAAACTTGCATAAGTGTGCTGTGGCAACTCATTGACGAAGTGAGAGGCTGTTCTCAGCAGCGTGAGCGTCAAAGCGTGAGTGGATTTGAGTGGACTCACTCAATGAAGCGTTTAATATAGACAATCATTTTTCTACGTTATTCTTGTTTAAAAATACATCACATTATGAAGGTGGCACGGTGGCCCAGTAACATGTTTGGAACTTTTGTTTAAAAAAACAAACTTTTTTTCAGGTATCGGATCAGGACTCGGTATCAGGAGATTCTCAAAATCAAGTGACTTGGACTCGGATGCGAAAATATGTGATCGGAACATCCCTAAACATAATTCATTTGCATACAGAACTGGATGCTATGACGTCCTGCAAGTGATGTCAAACGTATTTCAAAAGTTATGTTCATGAATCCAAAAGCAGTAAAGAAATCAATGCATTGAACAAATGTAATTGTAGGAGATTTTAAACAAATTCCTGTATATTTTAATTGCCTCTCCACCATCAATCAAAGCAGGGAAATACTTGCTTATCCATTACAGCTCAAGAAATCAGGTTCCAGGTCACAGGCTAATGCTGAGATCACAGTCACACACCAGAAACAGCCAAGCAAGAACCTAATACATCATTCGGTTAGTGAGACGTTTCCCTGCCTGCTGCATTCAAAGTACCAAATAAATGCCAAAGTGCTAAGCTACATGCAAGAATCTCTGCATAAGGATATCATGCTGTGATTGTTAAGAAATTATACTCTATTTTTAATCAAACTAATCATAATGTAGGGCATGTTCAAGAAGAATTTTTAACAGCACACTGATTTGTGGTAGGCTTTATTTGTAATGCATTGGATTTATGTGTCATATTTCTTGAGCAGAAGAGAAACAAGTAGGGTTGGTTTAAAAAAAAAAAAAATGGTAAAAGAGCCCAAAGGATCAAACAGTGCTACACTGAAAGTTTGTGCCGTTCAATTTTTATCAACTCTTGCATCGTCCCGGGTGAATTTTGGTTGAGAAGATGAAAGGGAATAGTATTTGTCCAGTAACTTAAAAAGTCATTTTTGTGCAGCATCTTGCAAATTTTGAGCATGAAAACAAACTGATCTGTCTCCTCCAACATCGGAAAACCGAGCCCATGAAACGAATGCAGTCAATGAAAATATATTTTGTGAAGCACAAGATGAAACATAAGGTGCATCATTTTGGGCATACATGGGCTAAGCAAGGCAGTTGATTTCAATACGGGCATGCATTTTCTCGTTAGATATCACTATTATTATATTGTATACCTAAAAAGCTTGTTGTGTGTCAAAAGACATGTGGGGAACCTTCGGGATAGGTTCCATTATTCAAATTCTCCCTTCCAGCCATTTTTACGCTCATGTTCATGCTCCAAGGTTAATCGCAGACTGAATCTAAGACCTCAACAGAGAACTCTTAATCTGAAAACCTTTACCCCTGTAACCTTAAACCTCATTGAAAAGCAACACGGTTCCCTCGTAATATATAATAAGGACTAGTTCAGGGATAGGATAAAGTGGTTGCTACAGTACGCCAATATTCCTGGCTAAATGCCTAGGGGGACATGACATTTTCTGTCTGCAAGGTCACAGCGCATATTATCCTAACATACAACATATGCTGCAGCTTATGGGGAGTGCTTGGAAATCAAATCAACATTTGATAGAATGTGCCCATTTGTATTTTTTTGTGTTGCTGACGTGACCACATCTACAGTCAACTTATGTCTTAAGACCACTGTAGATAAACTTAACATGCAGGGTCATTTTTGTTTTCCATGTAAATGAATAACTGTTTTGGGGCAATGTGTTTTAAGCAGTTTGACAGTGCAGTCAATTTAATTGTTCATTTTATTAATGATCTTTTTCCATTCTGCACATTTTAAATAAAACAGCAGTCAGAAGAATCTTGTCTCAGATCTGTGTATACATACATATTGCATTTTTGCATCACGACAAAATACTTTTACAGTGGTACCTACATACAGTGGGGCAAATAAGTATTTAGTCAACCAATAATTGTGCAAGTTCTCCCACTTGAAAATATTAGAGAGGCCTGTAATTGTCAACATGGGTAAACCTTAATCATGAGAGACAGAATGTGGAAAAAAAAAACAGAAAATCACATTGTTTGATTTTTAAAGAATTTATTTGCAAATCATGGTGAAAAAAAAGTATTTGGTCAATACCAAAAGTTCATCTCAATACTTTGTTATGTACCCTTTGTTGGCAATATTGGAGGACAAATGCTTTCTGTAACTCTTCACAAACCTTTCACACACTGTTGCTGGTATTTTGGCCCATTCCTCAATGCAAATCTCCTCTAGAGCAATGATGTTTTGGGGGTGTCATTGGGCAAAACGGACTTTCAACTCCCTCCACAGATTTTCTATGGGGTTGAGATATGGAGACTGGCTAGGCCACTCCAGGACCTTGAAATGCTTCTTATGAAGCCACTCCCTTGTTGCCCTGGCTGTGTATTTGGGATCATTGTCATGCTGAAAGACGCAGCCACGTCTCATCTTCAATGCCCTTGCTGATGGAAGGAGATTTTCACTCAAAATCTCTTGATACATGGCCCCATTCATTCTTTCCATTACACAGATCAGTTGTCCTGGTCCCTTTGCAGAAAAACAGCCCCAAAGCATGAGGTTTCCAACCCCATGCTTCACAGTGGGTATGGTGTTCTTCAGATGCAATTCAGTATTCTTTCTCCTCCAAACACGAGAACCTGTTTTTCTACCAAAAAGTTCTATTTTAGTTTAATCTGACCATAACACATTCTCCCAGTCCTCTTCTGGATCATCCAAATGCTTTCTAGGGAACCGCAGACGGGCCTGGACGTGTACTTTCTTCAGCAGGGGGTCACGTCTGGCAGTGCAGGATTTGAGTCCCTAGCGCGCATTGTGTTACTGATAGTAGCCTTTGTTACTGTTGTCCCAGCTCTCTGTAGGTCATTCACTAGGTCCCCCCCATGTGGTTCTGGGATTTTTGCTCACCGTTCCTGCTATCATTTTGACGCCACGGGGTGAGATCTTGCATGGAGCCCCAGATCGAGGGAGATTATCAGTGGTCTTGTATGTCTTCCATTTTCTAATAATTGCTCCCACAGTTGATTTCTTTACACTAAGTGTTTTACCTATTTCAGATTCAGTCTTCCCAGCCTGGTGCAGGTCTACAATTTTGTCTCTGGTGTCCTTCGACAGCTCTTTGGTCTTGGCCATAGTGGAGTTTGGAGTGTGACTGACTGAGATTGTGGACAGGTGTCTTTTATACTGATAATGAGTTAAAACAGGTGCCATTAATACAGGTAACGAGTGGAGCCTCGTTAGACCTCATTAGAAGATGTTAGACCACATTGACAGCCAGAAATCTTGCTTGTTTGTAGGTGACCAAATACTTATTTTCCACTCTAATTTGGAAATAAATTCTTTAAAAATCAAACAATGTGATTTTCTGTTTTTTTTTTTCACATTCTGTCTCTCATGGTTGAGGTTTACCCATGTTGAAAATTACACACCTCTCTAACCTTTTCAAGTAGGAGAACTTGCACAATTGGTGGTTGACTAAATACTTATTTGCAGCCCCGTACGAAGTTATTTCATTCCAGGACCTTGTTTGTAAGTCGAAATTGCCGTATGTCGAGAAGGATTTTCCCATAAGAATACATTATTAATTTCATCAATTTGTTTCACGGCCCGAAAACCTACACTAAATCCTTAATAAATATTGCTGGTACCATTACAAATGGCAAAAAACATAGCAAAGCATATACATTATAAATAAAAATCAGAATAGTTCCTGTAATCATGTAAGGAATCAGTGTGGCGGACGTGTTTTGCATGCTGTACCTGAACGCACCACAGTGGTGTCATTACACTGCCATAAGACCGTCATAGTGATGACATGACACTATCATGGGCATTAATGAATGCTTATGACGATTGTCATTTAGTTTCATCTGGCAAAATATGTCACTAACTCCATTTAGGTCCCGCTCGGTAATTTGCCGATGACACAAAATGACATTTGTCATAAGCATTCATTAATGCTAATGGCAGTGTCATGTCATAGTTATGACGGTCTTATGGCACCACTGTCAAGTAAAGTGTTATCAATTACCATAGCCTGCAATTAAAGAAACAACTAGAACAGTAACTGAAGAAATAATTAGCATGGAACATGAATTTTCATTATTTTAATTTAAATCTGTCGCGCTGTAATGCATGCTAGGAGGCATGTTGGACGATAACAGTGTTGAAAACAGGTGGAAGCAGAGGTTGACTGTATCCCCAAAGGGAGCAGTGATGGCCAAATGAAGCTTCTTGAAGCAATTATGCTTCATGGTGGTTTATTTGGTCTCATGACAGTCTTATGACGCCGATGTCCAATAAAGTGTTACCCGTTAAAAATCTTTTGGTGTAATTATCCCATGATTCAGTAGGGACAGCTGCCATTTATAATCCAGTGCGGCTTATCTATAAACCAATGCTGTTTTCGTGTCACATTTGGTGGGTGGCGGCTTATAGTCGGGTGCACGACTACAAGAGGAGTCATCGAAACTCTAGCAGTTCAAGGCATCCACATTCACCGTTCTGTGTGTTCAAGCAGCTAGAAAGGACAGATACAAATTAAAAAAAATAAAAAATAAATAAACACACAAATAAATAATCTAAGAGGTCCCATGATACATACAGCTTTTGTGTCATATAATTTGTACCACATTTGGTACCCGTGCAAATGCTTCAGTAACAAAGAAGGTTTCATCCAAACCTTTTGTAGCCTTTAGATTAGACAGAAATTTTTAAATGCAACATTACATTTTTAAAAGTTTTATTCAGATGCTCATATCAATGTTAAATCTCATCATGTTGTGAAATGTGCTCATGGACGATCAACCGTAGATCCAATAAATGCTCCAATACTCCAAGTGAGGCAGATAAGTATCAGGGGAGAACTAAGATAAGGACGTTAGGGTAGTTATGGCGTTGTGAGGGAAAATGATTATTGCAATGCATGTGGCCAAGGATGTCATGGAGCTAAGGTGTGGAGGAAAAAAAAACAACCCTTTGGCTTTTGATTTGCAGTGGTCATGAATCTGGATCTGACAAGAATCTTTTACTGCTATTATGAACACTATCGCCCCTGGTACTATCACCACATCCCCTTTTTTCTGTCAGCCTTCTCTGTATCTGTATGCGGACATCAAACATAATCGCGCAGCTTTAAATCACAGATGCCTCGGAAAAGACACTTGCCGGCAATAAGGACATTGATCGTGAAGTCTGACAAGACGGCACAATATACTCTCCAAACACTCTGAGCCATTAATCCCCACCAGCAGATTTACACTGAAATCAGCAAGAAAATCAAGCTCTGCAGGCTTTTGGGTCATCATTGTTTTAGTGAGAGAGAGACAGTGAGGGAGAAAAGAGGGAGAGAGAGAGGAGCATGAATCTGTAATGATACCTCCCTTGACGAAAACTGCAAATACCCAGAAAAAGAGAAATCAATGCAAGGAAGAGAATCCTTCAAGGTTTTGTTTCCCACTTTAGACTTGCCCAGCTTCTTTCAATCTGCATCATTCAACATATAATGTGCCTGCTACTTCCTTTCTCATTATCCCCTTCAAACAAACAAATTTAAATCTCATTTATTCTTTTTTTACAAGTGCATTTCCTCAGTACAAAGATTGCTTAATACATTCCAAGTCTTAACATCTGTTTTTCTTGCCACATACAACCGTGAGAGGAGAGAGGGAAGGTGCCTCTCTTACCCTTCAAGTCAAAGTCTCTGGCCGCAGAAGCGTGTTTAGAGCTGATAAGAAGGCTGTTGACTCTCTTGAGAATTGGACTTTCACTCTTTAAAACCAGTTTTTTTTTTCAGCAAGAGAGAAAAGCAAGATGTCTCTTTGTTGGCTGTTGGTGTAAGGCCCAGTAAGCCTCTTCCATAGCATCCCGACAAATCTGCTACATCGTGGTTAGAAATTACTTTCCTGTCACTATTATGTCAACATAATACCTAAAAGCCAAGAGAAAGTATAGACAGAAGGTGCAAAAATAACGCATGAGATGTAGAATGCATAGATTGGTATATGTGCTGTATCATCCAGTGATTATATGCTGTTTTAAATGTTAATATCACCACTGATTATGAACATTCATATATGTATACTCGCTCTCTCTAAATATGGCGGAAAACACAGACAAGGCTGAAAAAACAGTTTCTGCTCTTGCACCCCTCTTTAAAATAAACTGCTGGATTTTAAGCCAAAACAACTGTTGTGTTTGATAGAACAATATGTCTATATGCTGCCATAGCAGTTTCATGGCGCATTATGCTCCCGGACTGTTTTTAATTTGTCCATTTTACCCTGGAGACCTCCGTTTACACACACAGCGCAATGGGTTTTGTTTAAACCCAGCCATAAAAAGAAGGTAAGAAATCATATTTATTATTTGAAATGCCTTTCATTTTTAACTTAGAATCATTAATTGATGTCTAAGATTTAGTTAAAAAAAAAAAAACGATTAAAAAAAATTATTCACTCGTATATTTATAGCTAAATTTAAGTTTCTGCTCCTACACCCCTCTTTAAAATAAAAAAGAACTGTTGTGTTTGATAGAACAAATGTCTAAATGGTGCCAAAGCAGTTTCATGTCGGATTATGCAACCTAGACGATTTTTAATTAGTCAGTTTTACCCTGGAGACCCTCGTTTACAGACGTCGCGCAACCACTTTTGTTTCAACCCAGCCAAAAAAAGAAGGTAATTAATTATATTTATTATTCGAAATGTCTATCATTTTTAGCTTATTGATGTCTAATATTTACTTAAAGAAATATTCACTCGCATGGTTTAAAATTTTAAACAAATTACGTCACAATGAGAAAACAGTGTAAATAGGTCACTGATATCTACCTCATAACTATCACTTAATTATATATTTTTTGTTACTGTCAAATTTCCCCCCATATTTTAGATGATAAATAATCCATCCAAACAAAAAAAAAATTTTTTTTTAAAAGGGTAAATATTTGAAAAAGAAAATCTCGACCACTCCTTGTTGTCTGTGAACTCTGCATCACGACCCTTGTTATATTATCGCATTTCACCCATAAAATCCCTGCAAAGTCTGGCTGTGGCCATTCACAGCTATGTCTTGACCCTCGGTGATACATGCTACACAAAAGTTTTAGGGTCGAAACAAGGTAAGTACGTGATATCTCGTTAAAATCCTGATGTCTTTAATTATGCTCTCTCATGCTCTCACTTCAAGTTACTGGAAAGCCACAAAAAGAATTATGGACATAGCAGGCTAACTGACTAGCATGCTGTCAATGATCTTTTTGACCTTTGTTGCCGTTTGGATTACTTATGGGATGATATCGATGTATTAGATTAATTAGATGCTTAAATCGTAAAGCCCTAGGCTTCAAGGCAAAATACAATGAATAGGTAGTGTTATGTATTCACATTTATATGTTCCCTTTATGCATATGGAGCCTTTTATTCTCATTATCCTGCATTCGCGTTCTTTAATCATAAATGAAAAAATATTTTAAAAGCCCACAGCAAAAATTAAAATATTATGGTATTGGAATTTAACCCCTAAAATTTCCCCAATTTTTCACTCACTGGATTTAACGTACTTTTAAGGTGTCAAAAATGCCGTCATGTTCAAAATTTTCTTCCCCCAGAAAATAGAGATTTTAAGCTTTCCAATAATGTACTGAATCACACATGCATATTGGATAATTTTGAAATTTGGCCAAATTGGGGGTCTCAGAGCAGAACTTCAAGTCAGCTGAGTGTTTTCCGTCATATATATTTATATATACACACATACAAAAACAATAGAGGTTGGTCCATATGCTTCCCTTAGCTCTAAAATAAATTTCAGTCTCATAAACAGAGCGTGCAGATTTCATTTAGGATGTTTGGTAGATGTCACTCATTCAGAGTCATTCAACCTGCTGCTTGATTTCTCTTGCCATCAACATCTAATAGTCAAGGATCCCTATCATCACAGCAGAAATTTGAACCACAATAATCCATACTGTCTTGTGTAATGAGGTTTAATATGCATTTCCTCAACTGTATCTGCTCCAGAGGTCTTCCTCATCTTTATCTGGAGTTACTGGTCTCAGCTAGTCTGTTGTTCATGATTCCAAGGGCACCCACTCCCCCAGAGAAACCGTTATGGCGTGAGCTGCCACAAACTGTTCTGGGATACCCGTTGGCCGACTCAGATAGCTGCTTCTGCATGATAGCCAGTGACACCTTGTTGGAAGCTGCCAAGTCTTTCATGGAGATCATCTCTCCGGACAGTCTGCGACCCTCGGTGTCACTGTCACACGGTCCATCCGGGTAAGGCGAATGGCGTCCCTTTGAACCTGGTCGGATGGCGTTGCGTCTCCCCAGGAAGGTGCTGGCCTTATTGCAACGCTGACAAAACAAGCAGCTCATCTTCTCCAGCATCCAGTTGAGCACTTGCTTTATCACAATTGAGATGACGTTAAAGAGCGAGTAGATGCAGCACACTCCTGTTAACAAGAAGAGGAAATTGGCCACCCGGTAGAGACCTTGGTATTCATAAACTGCATTTTGACTGCTAACAAAGTCTCCAAAGCCAATGGTACTGAAGGTCACGAAGCAGAAGTACAGTGAATCTAAGTAGTTCCAGCCCTCCACTGGGGTGTACATAGCCGAAGCACAGCAAGAGATGGTGATAGCTGATAGGCCTAGAATTAGCATCACATGGTAGACGGAGGGTTTCCACCCCGGTAGGCAGAAAGCCGAGAAGTCCCTCTGAACCCCCGGTGGGAGGAGGCCACTGTTTCTGATGCGCCTCTCCCTCACAGCTTTCATGACAACGGCCAGCAGTGTTATTATGCGCTCCAGGAAGAGATTAAAGAAGAGGATGGTGGCAGCACAGCCCAGGAGCCCATAGAATATCAAGAACACTTTTCCTGCAATGGTCACAGGCGTTGTCATCCCGAAACCTGTAGAGACAAAGAAACACATTAGGAGAAGCAACATGAAAACATTCCCGTAAATTGACAGTCTACCAAAATGTCTCGTTGAAAGAGGATACTTAAAGTGCCTATGACACGAAAAAGCATGTTTATTTCATAATACACGCGGTATTTTATGCTCCTGAATGAAATGGACCGCTTGGATGTGTGTGGAAGCGATCGCTATATTTATTTATGTTTTTTAATCCCGCGCCATGAAAATGAGTGACTTCCGGCGACAGTCTCGAGTTGAGAAAGAGGGCGCTGTGACGTGTACGGAGAAAGGAGTCCTCTTCACTATACAGCCGTACTGTTGCATGAGAAGGACTAAGGATTCAGCTGATTTTGCGGATTAATACGTTTATTTTTTGCATCACGCCAGCCAAACGGCTGCAGAAAAATCTTGCTGTAGGAGGGAAAGGCATATGCGCCTTTTTGGGGTTTCAAAAGGTTCCCATTCACCGGTGGATATTGGCCAAACCAAGCCCTACTACTGTGGGACCATGGGACTTACGAGGAAGTGAGTAAACATCGTCTTTTGTATTATGTCAAATACTGAGATCATTTTCATATGTAGGTGGCTTGCATTTTGTGGGTGATATGCTCCTTGTGCCCTTGGCCAACGACCGGCGGCTTGTCGCACATCCCCCCGCCGGGAGAGCACTATACTCGGATTATAGCCCTCATCATGTGCCCGGTGTTCTGTCAAATTTTCTGACCGATCAGAAATTGCAACTTTGTGTTAAAAATAGCCACGAATACAACGATTACAAAGTTAACACTACAAACATTTTTTAAAATAAAGGTCTACTTATGTTTGATCATGGATAGGCATGTAAAAAGCTCTCCTCATACACATTAGCTGCACGTTAGCTGCACAACAACTGCAGCTGCCCTCCTCCACTGAATATCTCGCTGTTTACGACTTCGCCGTGTAGTAAAGCATTATTTTGCCATATTCATGTTGACCATTCGGCGGCTACACGCTGCTCCGACGTCAGCCGGTTTGTTCGGCAGTCATTGTCCAGCTGCTACCCTGGCGAGCTCTCCTGTCAGTAGCAGCAGGGGAACGAGCTGTAAATTGCTCTCCGTCGGAGGTTTGCCGATCGGCCAAGACAATCGACAACCCAGTCGTCATGTGAAATGATCCGGGCTAGTTACGTGTGATTTTCCGCTTCGAAGACTTTGAAACATCACTCGGTTCGGGTTAGCATGTCGGCTAGCTGTCACGCCTCTTGGCTTGTTTACATTCACCGAAGCTGGGGAAGGGAAATGACATAAGCCCGATTTAGGTGGCATAAAATATCGTTCGGGAGGTGCGACAGTAAAGGTGAAGTCGACAGTTTTGACCATTTTGGAGTAATTTTGCCATGTCGTCCTGAATGAATGCATTTTTATTATTTCGGATTCCATTTAGCACAAGACTGTTATTTGTCATGACCAGGCCATTTATTTAGCAATTGGGGAAAAATACTTGGATAAAAAGAATATCCTGTAAAAATATTGGAGTAGAGAGACTGAAACAATGACATTTTGCGGCTCTCTTCGTCCCGTTTTCCTCGTTCTGAATAATTCCCCCTCAACGGGCTGACTGGTTCTTCTCAAGCCATTTATTTAGTTATTGGGGGAAAAATACTTGGATAAAAAGAATATCCTGTAAAAATATGGGAGTAGAGAGACTGAAACAATGACATTTTGCGGCTCTCTTAGTCGCGTTTTTCTCGTTGTGAATAATTCCCCCTCAATGGGCTGAATAGTAAAACCGATGAGCCCAGTCAGCCGCTGACGTCATCCACCTGTTGGGGACGCTAGAGCCCTATAATGGTAGGCGTGGCTAACCGGCAGATTAAAAAACTAATTTCTTGTCATCTGCGCTTTGCTAAATTGTTGTATATTGTCGAATCGTCTGTAAATATGATTCTAATTCACATAATAATCCTATTTAAGACTTTTTTTCTCTTGTCGTACACACTTTAAAATTGAGAGCAATGTACCAATAATTTTCTATTATCAACTGTCATGATCATTTCTGTTTTTATACCTTAAAAATGCCTTTTTGGTGATGTTTTTGAGTGACTTGGACAATAGAAAATTTAGTCAATAACTCCTGAACATCTCCTTGACCTTTTTGTTTCATTTGCTAGTATGGAAGCCCTTCTCCTATTGACTGATAAGTTTCAGTTCAGAATAGCTCATTTCAAGAGGTTCTTAAGTTGACGCTTCAAAATTGACACCACTTTACAATGTCACTTGCACTACAAGCTCGACTGAGATACCGCAAATATAATGTTATTCATGAGTAGAGCAGTATGGGCAAAAGAGATTTTTAGAGGCATTTGAAGTGCATAGGTCAGAATTCCTTTTAAGAGGCTGAAAAATACTATCCTTTTGAAATGACTTTACCAGAAGGAATGGAAGCTGCAAACACAGTGTGTGATATTTGACCCATTTTAAAATACAATTTAATGATATCCCAGAGGTTTATGACTGGATGGTTAGCTGCAATGGCATCTCTGTGTTGTTGTGTGGCCCTTGGGACAGCCAACCCCTGTGGAATTGACCCTGGAAATGGTTAAGATACGGGATGTTTGGAATGAGGCATCTTCAAGTGTGTATGTGAGACCTGCAGCTGGTTAAAAACCGACAAGTGAGTTGCAGATTGCTGTCACTGTAGTTGTGTAAATGATCTAGTTATCATGGCTAAATGCTTAGCTTTTTGGTATTGTATTCAGTGCATAGCATTTTCAAAAAACATGAGTTAAAATCTGGATTATTATTATGATTTATTTGGCATTATACACCCAACCCCCATATATGCCAAATAATCATAATAATAATCCATATATCATTATTATTATTATGATTTATTTGGCATTATACACCCAACCCCCATATATGCCAAATAATCATAATAATAATAATGATATACAGTCCCTGACAAAAGCCTTGTCGCTTATCCATTTTGTAGAAACAATTGCTAATAACCTGACTTTTAATTATTCAAGTGGTTTCAGAAATGGCTCATATGAAAGCTAAGTCCCTCCCAAATGATGTTGAATGTACAAAAATATATTTGTTTCTCTGAAAAAAGATTTATCATTTAATGAAGACATAAATGTCAAATTTTGGCAAGACAAATGTTTTGTCGCCTCCAGAAAGTAGTGTGAAAATTGAACAAAAAATGTACTTCAGATACAAAAATATGTTACATAACATAAGCGAATTAAGTAGTGGTGCTGTGAAATCCAAATTTTATATTTTGTATGACTTCTTAATATTTTGTATGACTTCCATGGGCTTCGGCAATGATTCATACAATTTATTGATGAAGTCATCAAGAACATCAAAGAAAGCAGTCTTGCATGCCTCCCAGAGTTCATCAACATTCTTGGGTTTCGTCTTCCATGCTTCCTCTTTCATCCTACCCCAGACATGCTCAATGATGTTCATGTCTGGTGACTGGGCTGGCTAGTCCTGAAGGATCTTGTTCTCCTTTGCCTTGAGGAACTTTGAGGTAGAGATTGAAGTATGCGATGGAGCACCATCCTGATGCAGAATTTGTCCCTTTTTATGGTTAGGAATGTAAGACGCAGCTAAGATTGTCAACTGTAATTGTTTGCATACTATTCAATTAAAATATAAAAACCTATAAATGTTTGGGTGGTTTTAGTTCAAGCTGACACTGTTTTTTCATATGTGTGATTTTGACAAAGATCAGATCAGATCACGAACACCATGTTCAAACATAGAAATGTGCACTTGGCACCAGGACACCCTAGGCCGCAGTTCAATGATCGACTTTGTAATCGTGTCATCGGACTTGCGGCCACATGTTTTGGACACTCGGGTGAAGAGAGGGGCGGAGCTGTCAACTGATCACCACCTGGTGGTGTGTTGGCTCCGATGGCGGGGGAACTTGCTGGCCAGACCTGGCAGGCCCAAACGTATTGTGAGGGTCTGCTGGGAACGTCTGGCGGAATCCCCTGTCAGAAAGACTTTCAACACCCACCTCCGGCAGAACTTCTCCCTTGTCCCGGGGGAGGTGCGGGACATTGAGTCCGAGTGGGCCATGTTCCGCACCTCCATTGTTGAGGTGGCCGATCGGAGCTGTGGCCGTAAGGTGGTTGGTGCCTGTCGTGGCGGTAATCCCCGAACCCGCTGGTGGACACCAGCGGTAAGGGATGACGTCAAGCTGAAAAAGGAGGCCTATCAGGCTTTTTTGGCCTGTGGGACTCCGGAGGCAGCTGACAGGTACCGGCTGGCCAAGCGGACTGCGGCTTCGGCGGTCGCTGAGGCAAAAACTCGGACATGGGAGGAGTTCCGCGAGGCCATGGAAAACGACTTCCGGACAACTTCGAGGAAATTCTGGTCCACCACCGGCGTCTGAGGAGAGGAAAGCAGTGTACCATTAACACTGTGTATAGTGAAGATGGGGTACTGCTGACCTCGACTCGGGACGTCGTGAGTCGGTGGGGAGAATACTTCGAAGCCCTCCTCAATTCCACCGACACGCCTTCCTTTGAGGAAGCAGGGTCTGGGGACTCTGAGGTGGGCTCTTCAATCTCTAGGGTTGAAGTCACTGAGGCGGTTGGTAAGCTCCTCGGTGGCAAGGCCCCGGGGGTAGATGAGATCCGCCCGGAGTTCCTAAAGGCTCTGGATGTTGTAGGGCTGTCATGGCTGACACGCCTCTACAACATCGCGTGGACATCGGGGACATTGGCAGACCGGGGTGGTGGTCACTCTTTTCAAAAAGGGGGACCGGAGGGTGTGTTCCAATTATAGAGGGATCACACTCTTCAGCCTCCCCGGTAAAGTCTATTCAGGGGTGCTGGAGAGGAGGGTCCGTCGGGAAGTCGAATCTCGGATTCAGGAGGAGCAGTGTGGTTTTCGTCCCGGCCGTGGAACAGTGGACCAGCTCTACACCCTCGGCAGGGTACTTGAGGGTGCATGGGAGTTCGCCCAACCAGTCTACATGTGTTTTGTGGATTTGGAGAAGGCGTTCGACCGTGTGCCTAGGGGAGTCCTGTGGAGGGTGCTCCGGGAGTACGGGGTACCGAGCCCCTTGGTAAGGGCTGTTCGGTCCTTGTACGACCTGTGTCAGTGTTTGGTCCACATTGCCGGCAGTAAGTCGAATTCGTTCCCAGTGAGGATTGGACTCCGCCAAGGCTGCCCTTTGTCACCTATTGTGTTCATAATTTTTATGGACAGAATTTCTAGGCGCAGCCGAAGCGTTGAGGGTGTCCGGTTATGTGGCCTCAGCATTTCATCTCTGCTTTTTGCAGATGATGTGGTGCTGTTGGCTTCATCAAGCCGTGACCTCCAACTCTCATTGGGGCGGTTCGCAGCCGAGTGTGAAGCGGTTGGGATGAAGATCAGCACCTCCAAATCCGAGACCATGGTCCTCAGCCGGAAAAGGGTGGCATGCCCTCTCCGGGTCGGGGAGGAGATCCTGCCCCAAGTGGAGGAGTTCAAGTATCTTGGGGTCTTGTTCACGAGTGAGGGTAGGAGGGAGCGGGAGATTGACAGGCGGATCGGTGCAGCGTCTGCAGTGACGCGGACTTTGCACCGATCCGTTGTGGTGAAGAAGGAGCTGAGCCAAAAGGCGAAGCTCTCGATTTACTGGTCGATCTACGTTCCTACCCTCACCTATGGTCACGAGCTGTGGGTCGTGACCGAAAGAACAAGATCCCGGATACAAGCGGCCGAAATGAGTTTTCTCCGCAGGGTGTCCGGACTCTCCCTTAGAGATAGGGTGAGAAGTTCGGTCATCCGGGTGGGGCTTGGTGTCAAGCCGCTACTCCTCCACGTTATGAGGAGCCAGTTGAGGTGGCTCGGGCATCTGGTTCGAATGCCTCCTGGACGTGGAGGTGTTCCGGGCATGTCCCACCGGCGGGAGGCCCCGGGGTCGACCCAGGACACGCTGGAGAGACTATGTCGCTCGGCTGGCCTGGGAACGCCTTGGAATCCCGCCGGAGGAGCTGGCTGAAGTGGCTGGGGAGAGGGAAGTCTGGGCTTCCCTGCTAAAGCTGCTGCCCCCGCGACCCGACCCCGGACTAAGCGGAAGATAATGGATGGATGGATGAATCTGAGAAATTCCAAAAGGTTCTGAAACTTTTTTTTACCACTTCTTACCACTGTAAATATATATATATATACACAGTATATATATATATATATATATATATATATATATATATATATATATATATATATATATATATATATATATATATATATACATATATATATGTATATTAGGGCTGTCAAAATTATCGCGTTAACGCGCAGTAATTATTTTTTAAAATTAATCACGTTAAAATATTTGACGCAATTAACGCACATGTTCCGCTCAGACAGTATTCTGCCTTTTGGTAAGTTTTACAGCAAGGCTTTTTGTGCTGTCTAACAGCGAACTCTTGTGGTCGCTTTGCGACATGGTTTATTGTTTTCTTGACAGTTCAATATGGCTGCACGACGTCTCGGGCTGACGCCTACGTTGTAATATTGTGCTTATATATGATCCTTGGACAAGATTTGTCCGTAAGTATGGTTGTTGTAAAGAATGTACATATTATGTTAGTAAGCGAAATGTTATATTTTTTGTATGAGACGCTTTTTGTTTATGTTTAGTGAACCTGTATAGCGGGCTAAGCTAACGTTGTTGCTAATGCAATGCTTGTGTACTTTTTTTTTGTAGTTTTACGACGGTCTAAAGAGGACAATGATTTGAGGCCATTTTATTAATAAATCAGATGAAAAAGGAAGAAATCTGATTATTAAGGCGTCGTTCACTAGCTGTCTAGCTTTGGAAAAAGTAGACGCTTCGGAGTGAGGACAGCATAGACAGATTTAAATGACAGTAGAGTGAAATGCCCCCTACAGTCCTTATGTACAGTATGTTGTATGTATATATCCGTCTTGTGTCTTATCTTTCCATTCCAACAATAATTTACAGAAAAATATGGAGATGGTTTGAATTGCGATTAACTACGATTAATTAATTTTTAAGCTGTAATTAACTCGATTAAAAATTTTAATCGTTTGACAGCCCTTATATATATATATATATATATATATATATATATATATATATATATATATATATATATATATATATATATATGTTAGGGTTTTGGTGTAAATTTTTTTTTTTTAAATGCCCTATTCACATTTTTTCTTCCCCCAGAAAATTGTATCACACATGCATATATGACAATTTTGTTTCAAGTCACCTGACTGTTTTCTGCCATACATATATTCGAAGACGAGACGAAATTCACTTTAACAGTTGATGGGAAGGCTAAATTCAAGGACAAAGGGTTAAATTGGCAGAAAGAATGGACAATGATCTCTGTAAAACACCTTAGCTAAGCTTATTTTCCCCCAGTTCTGCAGTATGTAACTCCAGCTCCCTTCTATCATGTGATTTCAGAGTCAATTCCCTTAAGTGTTCCAGTAAGGGAGAGAGGCAGAGACGCGTGCATGTCATTCTTAAGTGTCACAGGTGCCACTCTCAGGTAACCTCAATGTGACAGATGTTTGAGTGAAGAAATGTTCCAAGCACTTTAAAATCCCAATATGTACTAATTTTTCTACACGTTAAAGAAGTAGGCTACATACAATGCATATTGATCTTGAGTATTATAGCGCCTATATTGTGTAGTGTACTGTAGATGTAATAGATTGACCTTAGAGAGGCAGCGTGGTGCTGAAGGGTATCAAGGCTGCAATGAAGAATGAATATTGGTAGAAGAGGAAATAGCATTAATGAGGTTTCCTCACATATTCCCAAAACATGGATGGCAGGGTAATTAAAGACTCAAAGCAGTACAGAGAATAGATGGATGGATAGCTGGGTGGTTGAATGGCGCCTTTATTTATGTCTCACTTTCTTCCTTTTGGCATCAAACAGCTGTAAAACCCACTCTTGGCGAGTCATAAATGACATCAATATCAGGATAGTACTTCCTTTATGGTATCCCAAATGGCTTTTTCGACCTTATCTTGCGCACTGACAAACACTCTCGTGAGTCCTGTTGACATGCTGGGTTATTTAGATCAGGACTGACTGGCACAGATGGTTTCAAAGATACAACAGGGAAGAGATCATATGGGTAAAGTGGTTGTTTAGCACTAAAGCACCAATCAACTGCAAGAGAAGGTGAGGGCTAGCTCCTCCCCAAATTACCTAAAAAATGAAGACCTTTGCGTTTCATATTTAATTAATTAGCAGCCCAATTGTCTTGCAGCCCAAGTGAAAACTTAACGTCTTCTTTTAAGCGAGCAGAGACCGCCTTGTGCACCATCTCTCATTACCAAGCAAATGACCTAAGAGAGGCAGAGGCACCATGCATCGATTGAGCGTAGCATTACAGAGCTATTACTCCTGAACAACGCGTCAAGATGCATTACTAACAGCAGAACAAGAACAAAACGCAAAAAAAAAAAGCATGCTGCAACCAGACCTGGAGGTTTTTTCACAACAATTCCAGATTATGTGGAAATCGACTAGGAGAAACTACTGTATTGATGCTGGCGAACTCGGTGATAACATGCTCTGCACCAGCCGTAAGGAATCATTTACAACCTCTGCAGAATCCAATGAGAAAAACATATGCGTGCTAATTCCACCAGAGCCCATTTATTCATCACCATTAACTATGCTCATCTCCACATGCAAATGCTGCTAATAGCTAATGATTCTTGCAAACGCAATTACACAGCAGAGATTCAAACTGCAATAGATATTGGCTCATTTGTATCTATGAATTACCATTTGACGGATTTAAGAGTAAAAGAGGATGCTGAAATGGTTATCGGGCACAGGGAGGTGGATGCGGGGTGTAGCATGAAAAAACACATTACTGGACTGTAGTGATTTGCTCATCACATGTGCTCAGCAGCAATTAGAGGCACTACACATGTTTACAGCAGCTCTCTCTCGCTACACTCAAATGGCAAATTGCAATGACTCACTGAGTCGATGCAACACTACAAATCAGTGAGAGTGCCACTAAATCCAAGACACAGTAATCAATCAATTACTTTTAGCCACAAACAAATGCAAATATTGAATTTAGCTTCCAAATATCTATAGAAATGATCGGCAGTTAATACTATTATTTGTTGACATTCTACCAGTATAAAAGCAGAACTATTTGAGCATTAGGTAGAAAACAACAAAAAATAAAAGTCCTCAAAGTAAGCCGCTTTATCATTTAAATCGCCATCCATTTGCTGACACTTATAGACAAGGGCGTAGGTTTACATAGGGACGGTGGGGACACAACACTACCAACTTTTCAGGATGCTCAAATTGTCCCCATCAACTTTTAAGCAACCTTATTTGCATTATATAATGAGTTCAGTTAAATAGGTAATTTAGATTGCCTTCACATACTGTATGTTGTAAGGATAGAATTGACCCTACCATTATTAAGTGAATTATTTTCCCTATGTTTAGACCTACATATCCCCCTATTCACTTGCTGAATGTGCCGGTCTATTTTTTTCACCCTCAAACGCACGTTTGATTGGCTGATGACTTGGACCCTCCCCCAACCCCGCCCCACCACACAAACAAGCACAGCCTCGACAGAATAATGTCACTGTGACTCCTCCGCTCCCTTCGAAAAGGAGAAATATTATAAGTTTTTTTTTTTGGCAAGCAACAGCAGCAGCAGCCACTGTAAGTAACATAAAAAGACGACAATGTTGCGGAGGTGGGGAACACACCGCTAATTTTGCTCCTGAAAGTCCGCCCTGCATCAGAGTTAGCATAACTTGAGTAGAAAGCTGCTTACAGAAGTGTCCACCTGTATGTTTTCGACTGTTAACATTAATTAAACTGAGAAATGTAGTGAACTCTGCTTGAAACTGTAGAACCAGATAAATGTGAGCAACAAGCTTCTTAGAGAGAGAGAGGTCCAAAGTCTTTGTATGTCAGTCAGTTTTCAATTGTATTTTATTCATGTGGTCTGAAAGCGACCCAAAGAAGCGTTCATTTTTTTGTTGAGTTTGGCTGTGTTCGAGGACAAAAGCATTAGTGTTTTACCAGATGGAAGGCTCCATATTTATATTTTGTTGTTAATCCCTGACAAAGGAGATTTTTCAGTTTTATTTCATTTATTTATCGAGACAGACAATGTAAGGTAGTCCTAAGATTTTTTTTTGCATGCCTGGATAAAAGTTTGTATTTATTGTGTATGTTAATATAATTGGAGTTATTTTCAAATATAGCAATTCAAATTTGCTAATAAAATCCAGACATTTATTCTGGAAGTTTTCAAAGTGTTTCTTTAGTAGTTTTTGAAAAGAAGGTTTCAATCAAACAGTATACAGAATCACCTGAACCAATACACATGACAGTTAATATAAGTCCATACAGGTTCATTTTGCATTGATCGTTTTGCTTATCAATTAATTAGTTTCATATTCTTGAGAAATGTAGCCCTGAAATTTCTTTTTTTTTTTCTTTCTTTCTTTTTTTTTTAAACCTGTCCTGTTCAGCTGTTTGACACGGAGAATGGAAGTCTTAGTGACTGGTTAGTCTGAACAGTTTTAATGTTTCACACTGAGAGTATGACATACTCCCATTGTGATCATTCAACATACCTCATTTATTAAGACAAAGCAGCTAACTGGAAGGGGTTATGGGGGAACAGAAGAAAAGAAAAGAAACACAAACAACAACAAGAAATACAGTGGGGCAAATAAGTATTTAGTCAACCACCAAATGTGCAAGTTCTCCTCTTCTACTTGAAAAGATTACAGAGGCCTGTAATTGTCAACTGTACATTGAACGGCTACACTAACTATGAATATGTTGGTGCTATCGTCAGCTAGATGTATTTCCGGTTGACACCACGCGTTGGGCCTGTTTACCAGGGAAAGAAGGGGAGGGGGGAGGGGAGTCTATAAGATATAAGTGATTGGGAGGGGTGGAATGTACACAAATCAGCTATGAGATCTAGAAACCAGTAATTGTGCGAATCCCTTGTGAGTGTAAGCCCATCGGCAACCGCCCCATCGCCAATACTGGCACCGGTGTAGGTTCACTATCCCGATCCCCTCACTATCCATTCGCGGGGCCTGCGCTTGACAGTGACGTCACGCTATTCTCGCTATATGATTGGCCGATGAGTCGAAATGCTCTCCCGTGAAATGCCTGTTTAAAAACGAAACATCGGTCATCATCACAACAACGCTTGTTGCACGAACTATTGTGTTCTTTCTTTGTATAACCATGGACGACTTTTATGAGGAAATTTTCCACTACTTAAAGACAGGAGAATACAGCAGCGGGACTCGCTCATCGAAATGTCCCAAGGCCCGAAAGGCCCACATTCGTGGGGCAGCCAAAAAGTACTCAATCAAAAGTAAGTTTAACCAACAGTAAGAATTTGAAGTCATTTTTTTTCCAAGACACGAGGCACCTGTGTTTTTGAGATGCATGTGTTAACACGGGCACTTTAAGTTAATGTTGTGTTTTCATGTTACATAGATAAGCGGTTGTTTTACAACCATCAAGGGTCACGGGAGAGCATTTCGACTCATCGGCCAATCATATAGCGAGAATAGCGTGACGTCACTGTCAAGCGCAGGCCCTGCGAATGGATAGTGAGGGGATCGGGATAGTGAACCTACACCGGAGCCCCACACCTGAGCGCGCCCAATCACATCCAGCCGCGCGCAAGCCCCTCCAAACACGCGACAGCCACGCAGATGAGTGGAGACGCCGCACGGGCGCCACCCCAGGGCCATGGCCCCCACCCAGCCAGCCAGCCTCGGGGGGCAGCGCAGCCTATCCCTCCTCCCGCAGCCTAGCAAAGAAGCCATCGTCACCCCCCCCCCCCCTCACCCCCCCATTTCATATTCAGCCATTCTGTTTGGTTTTATTAATGCCCTGTCCCCAGCAAAAAGTGTACATGCAGGTTATGCTGTTTATCGTCCCGACCAAAGTTGAGACCAAACCTACGTCCTTGCTTGTAGAATGTAATATGGGTCAAAATCTCTGACAGTGTCAGTCAAAATTCAGCGTTAATATCTTTATAAAGGTTGAACATGTATGTAAGAGTTGAACGCTGTAGATGTGACATTCCATGTTGCGTGATGTCAAGCAAAGGAATGATTTGATAATGTATCTCATTCAGATGTACTGAGCATGCAAGTCTCTTAGTTCTCTCCTTCTTCTATTTTATGCTTCTTTTCAGATTCAGCAGGGAGCTCTTTAGCGTAAAAATGGCCCTTCAAAACCTGCTGTGTCTTCACGCTCCATCACCAAATTGCGGAGAAACAAAGTGTAAAACATTAACTGGTGGTGAGGTACTTAGGAAGTAAAAATCCAGATTATTCCCTTGTGTAAAATACCATAAAATTGTGTTCTTTGCTTCCCTAAAGAAGTGAGTCAAAACAAAAACATTTTTAGACTAGAAACTGCAATTGTGATGGTAGCTTTGCTGTGGTAGATACAGATCTAAGACCCGCCCAGTTTATTTTGGGGTGTTCTGGGGTCACTTCCTGTTGTTATGGGGACATTTCAGGGACACGTCCTGTTGATATCGGGCCACTTCCTGTTGATTTGGGGACATAGCGGGGACACTTCCTGTTGATATTTTGATGTACAGTGGTATGAAAAAGCATCTGAACCTTTTGGAATTTCTCACATTTCTGCATGAAATCACCATCAAATGTGACCTGATCTTTGTCAAAATCACACAGATGTAGAAAACAGTGTCTGGTTTTACTAAAACCACCCAAACATTCATAGGTTTTCATATTTTACTGATGATAGCATGCAAACAATGACAGAAGGGGGAAAATAAGCAAGGGAACCATCTGCCTAAGGAGACTTAAAGAGCAATTGAAACCAATTTTTACCAAACATTTTAAGTCAGGTGTGTGCCCAATCACTGATGAGAGGTTTAAATCTGCCCTGCCCACTATAAAACACACACCTGGTAAGAAATTTCTTGATGTGAAGCATTTTCTAATGTGCATCATGGCTCAGTCAAAAGAGCTGTCTGAAGACCTGTGATGAAGGATTGATTAGTATAAAGCTGGGAAAGGATACAAAACCATCTCTAAAAGAGTCTGGTTGTTCATCAATCAACAGTCAGGGAAGTTATCTACAAATGAAGAGAGTTTGGCACTGTTGCTTCTCTCCCAACGAGTGGTGGTCTACCAAAGATGACGCGAAGAGTTCAGCGCAGAATACTCAGAGAGGTAAAAACGAACCCTAGTGTGTCTGCTAAAGACTTAAAGAATCACTGGCACTGTCCAATATCGCTGTGCACAGATCAACTATATGTAAAACTATGGCCAAGAATGCTGTTCATGGGAGGACTCCATGGAGGAAGCCACTGCTGTAAAAAAAACAACAACAAAAAAACATTGCTGCTCCTTTAATGTTCGCAAAAAGGCACTTGGACACTCCACAGAAGTTTTGGCAAAATATTTTGTGGACTAATGAAACAAAAGTTGAATTGTTTGGGAGTAACACACGGCATCTGAATCTGAATCTGAATCATGTGTGGAGGACAAATGGAAACAGCTCACCAACATCAACACCTCATCCCCACCGTGAGCATGGTGGAGGGAGCATCATGATTAGGGGCTGTTTTGCTGCCTCAGGGCCTGGGCAACTTGCAATCATTAATGGAAGAATGAATTCAAAAGTTTATCAGGATGTTTTGCAGGAAAACCGGCGGCCATCTGTCAGACAGTTGAGGCTAAAAAGACAATGATCCAAAACACAGAAGTAAATCAACTTAAGAACGGTTTCAGAAGAACAAAATACACGTTCTGGAGTGGCCAAGTCAAAGTCCAGACTTGAACCCCATTGAGATGCTGTGGCATGACCTAAAAACAGCAATTCATGCCAAACATCTCAGGAATCTGACTGAACTACACCAGTTTTATAGAAAAAAAGGGCCAAAATTAGTCCTGATCGATGTGCCAGACTGATCTGCAGCTACAGGAAGCGTCTTGTTGGAAGTTATTGCTGCCAAAGTGGGGGCCACAAAATATTAAATGTGATGGTTCACTTACTTATTTTCCCCCTTCTATCATTGTTTGCATAATATCCTCATTAAAATATGAAAACCTATAAATGTTTGGGTGGTTTTAGTTAATGCAGACACTGTATTTTTATCTGTGTGATTTTGACAAAGATCATTTGATTGTGATTTTATGCAGAAATGTGAGAAATTACAAAAGCTTCAGATACTTTTTCATACGACTGTAAATGTTTAATACACAATAGTTTATCATTGCAGAACATGGAATTGTGCAACAAAACGAACCAGTGTATTCCTGTGGGACTGGATGACAAGTACTATGTGCAATGTAGTACGTGTATTTGAACGTATAGGCTGGATGGCTCAACATAAGACAATGTGGTATGTCCCATATTTCCTGCCCCTCCTTGTGATGTCTGTAATACCCATTGCTCCACACACTTTTGTTCGAGTCTGTGAGTGTTTGTATGTAAGGGTACAACTGAGGTCACGAAGTCGTCGCGCTTTTAAGTGATGTCATTTTTTGTGATTGAACATTATTTTCTCCATTATCAGAGGTCTAAGAAATTATCGACTTGCATACTTAAATATTTTGACCAACTGTCTTTAAAATGACAGTAATTTATACAAGGTGTTTTCTGTGATTTTAGCTGGTATTTTGGACATCTTCAACCTCAGGGCAAGACAACACAAAGAGCGAACATCCAACGCTCTTGCCACTAACAGTCTGAACTGTGGCTATCATTGGCACCCTGTGTCTTTAATTAAAGTGCTTTATAAACAAGTTTCTAGTCCAACTGGCTGCTCCCACCAGTGGGAATGGTCCTAAATTGGTCTGAAGGAACAGGAAGGATAATACGACAGGCGTGCACACAACTCTGATGATTGTGTTTCGATGGCTAACAGGAAATCATTAGTCATGGGGTAGCATGGGGGGATAGTCACAGAGCGGCTGAGGTAGAGATGACAAGAGACATTCTTATTAAAACATCTGCTGAGGAGCTGCCAAGATTCCTGTCGCTGTACTCTATTTAATACGAGGAACACTCACACTCTGCAAGCGCATTGTATAATATGTCACATATAGGGCGATGTTTTTGAAAATGAAATCACAGGGGATCTGCCAAAGTTGGCCACAGTCTTTTCCATAATGTCAGGTTATTACAAATATACTGTATAATGAAACAAAATAACAAAATCCAGACATGTTTATTTTTTACACTAGTTCAAATTCTCTTCCTGATTAATATAACATACTGTATTTACTCTTTTACCTTACTGTCTAGTAGTGACATTATTTATTTTTACTGTTTTGAACCATATCTAAATAATAATAATAATAATAATAATAATAAAGACAAGACATTAGACTACACATAGACTGTACCAGGAATAACTTCATGCTGGACATGAAACAGAGTATGTAGCATCAAAATTTCAATGAACCCTTGATAGGGCATGTGACTATTTTCGGAAATTCCAAAACTAAACAAAACAACAACAACAACAAAACTCCATTAGGACCCACACAAGGACCCCATTAGGACTACACATTATATTTTTCAATAACATTGACGATGGTACATGTTCAATCATGTGGCTCCTTTCATCTTTCTGCTGTGAATTTAAATTTGTGACAAACTAATTAAATGGGAATGGTAGCCAATGAGTTAATCAACAAAATTATTTAGTTTTATGAACAAATATTATTATAAATGAATAAAAGCTAGCTCCTTGGTGGTTAAGGCCCCGGGGTTAGATGAGGTCCACCCGGAGTTTCTAAAGGCTCTGGATGTTGTGGGGCTATCTTGGCTGACATCCCTCTACGACAAGGGTACCCAAACATTTTCCTGTGAGGGCCACATAACTTTTCCCTTCTCTGATGAGGGGCCGGGGTCAGTTTGTAACAGAAAAAGTGTGACGATTGCAGGAGTCCCTAAATGTAAAAATTTATAGTTTTTCAGAAAGCCACAATCCAATAACCCCTTCTGGATTCTTCACGGGACAAAAGTAAATAAAATATAAATTAATATAATATAAATTAATATAATATAATATAATATAATATAATATAATATAATATAATATAATATAATATAATATAATATAATAATAACACTATTAATTAAATATAATATCCAAATAACTCTCTCTGAGTTCTTAACAGAAAAAGCCAGGAAATAAATAACACAAGTTAAAAAAAAAAAAAAAAAATGTTCAGGGGGCCGGACCAAATGTGGATGCGGACCGTATTCGGCCCGCGGGCCGTAGTTTGGAGACCACTGCTCTACGACATCACGAGGGCATCAGAGACAGTGCCTCTGGATTGACAGACCGGGGTGGTGTTCCAACTATAGAGGGATCACACTCCTCAGCGTCCTTGGTAAAGTCTATTCAGGGTTGCTGGAGAGGATGGTGTGTCGGGAAGTCGAAACTCAGATTCAGAAGGAGCAGTGTGGTTTTCGTCCCGGCTATGGAACAGTGGACCAGCTCTAGTCCCTCGGCAAGGTCCTCTAGGGTGCATGGGAGGTCACGCAACTGGTCTACATGTGGTTTGTGGATTTGGAGAAGGTTGTGTTCGACCGTGTCCCTCAGGGAGTCTTGTGGAGGGTGCTTCGGGAGTACGGGGTACCGAGCCCTTTGGCAAGGCCTGTTCGGTCCTTGTACGACCAATGTCAGAATTTGGTCCGCATTGTCGGCAGTAAGTTGAATTCGTTGCTAGCGAGGGTTGGACTCCGTTAAGGTTGCCCTTTGTCACCGATTCTGCTCATAATTTTTACAGACAGAACTTTTAGGGGGTCCGGTTTGGTGGCCTTAGCATTGCTTCTCTGATTTTTGCAGTTGCTGTGGTGCTGTTGACTTCATCAAGCCGTGACCTCCAACTCTCACTGGAGTGGTTCGCAGCCGAGTGTGAAGCGGTTGGGATGGAGATTAGCACCTCCAAATCAGAGACCATGGTCCTTAGTCGGAAAAGAGCAGTGTGCCCACTCCGGGTTGGGAAAGGGATCCTGCCCCAAGTGGGGAAGTTCAAGTATCTTGGGGTCTTGTTCACGAGTGAGGGCAGAAGGGAACGGGAGACAGGCAGATTGGTGCCGCGTCTGTACTGGTCTGTTGTGGTGAAGAAGGCTTTAAGCCAAAAGGCTAAGCTCTCGATTTACTAGTTGATCTACGTATGTTCCTATCCTCACCTATGGTTAGGATCTGTGGGTTGTGACCAAAAGAACAAGATCCCGCTGAGACGAGTTTCCTCAGCAGAGTGTCTCGGCTCTCTCTCTGGGAGGGACTCAGGGTGAAGCCACTACTGCGCCGCGTTGAGAGGAGCCAGCTGAGTTGACTCGGGCATCTGGTTTGGATGCCTCCTGGTCGTCTCCCCGGAGAGGTGTTTCGGGCATATCTCACCGGCGGGAGGCCCTGGGGACGACCCACGACATGCTGGAGAGACTATGTCTCTCGGATGGCCTGGGAACGCCTTGGTTTCCCGCTGGAGGAGCCGGTTGAAATGGCTGGGGAGAGGGAAGTCTGGGCTCCCCCGCTAAAACTGCTGCCCCGGCGACCCAACCCAGGATTAAGTGGTACATAATGGATGGATGGACGGATGAATAAAAAGTTTGTTGAAACCAAATTAATAAAATTAAAATGAATAAAAACAGAAATACACCCCAAACATTCCAAACTTGGATGTTTTTTTTTAATTTCAATTTCATTTAAATGAGTGCCCAATAAAGTGTTTTAAAAATGCATCTTTGTGTATGAAATAATAATGGTAGTGTGTTCAAGACTCTTACAATGAAGATATGTCTGGCTGCAAATTGTGACATGGACATGCTATTTCATGGCACTGAGGAGCCATTCAACCATCAAGATTAATAGCTTCCGCCCAATAGCACCAACGGCCTTGTCCTTGGCTTTTCATGACATTGCAGGTGCCCAGCGTGTTTGAATACAAGCTCAGTGACATAACGCTTTCTGCTATTATCCTCCCAGAGTAAACACACCTGTCCTGATGGAGCCTTTGAAACACTGGCACGCTCAGATCAGATTCAGCAGAAAAGTCGCTGATACAGCATCGCAGTGATGCTTCAGAGAATCCGTAGAATTGCCACAGTCACTTGAAAAATGTGAAAAATAGGACTGTCAAGTGCACATATAAAAAATGACTGCAAAATAACTGTTAAACAGCTTTAAAATTGATTTTGTGTTGTCACGGTGATAAACAGCAACCTGGCTCTGATAGATGAAAAGGCAATTCCAAATCACCAATAAGTTGATTTTTAACGCTCTCATCACTCACTGTGTTTTATGCATAGATTCCCTGACCACTATACAGTGTGGCAAATAAGCATTTAGTCAACCACTAATTGTGCAAGTTCTCCCACTTGAAAATATTAGAGAGGCCTGTAATTGTCAACATGGGTAAACCTCAACCATGAGAGACAGAATGTGGAAAAATGGTGGAAAAAAAGTATTTGGTCAATACCAAAAGTTCATCTCAAAGCTTTGTTATGTACCCTTTGTTGGCAAAAACAGAGGCCAAACGTTTTCTGTAACTGTTCACGAGCTTTTCACACACTGTTGCTGGTATTTTGGCCCATTCCTCCATGCAGATCTCCTCTAGAGCAGTGATGTTTTGGGGCTGTCGTTGGGCAACACGGACTTTCAACTCCCTCCACAAATTTTCTATGGGGTTGAGATCCGGACACTAGCTAGGCCACTCCAGGACCTTGAAATGCTTCTTATGAAGCCATTCCTTTGTTGCCCTGGCAGTGTGTCTGGGATCATTGTCATGCTAAAAGAGCCAGCTACGTCTCATCTTCAATGCCCTTGCTGATGGAAGGAGATTTTCACTCAAAATCTCTCGATACATGGCCCCATACATTCTTTCCTTTACACAGATCAGTCGTCCTGGTTCCTTTGCAGAAAAACAGCCCCAAAGCATGATGTTTCCACCCCCATGCTTCAGAGTGGGCATGGTGTTCTTCGGATGCAATTCAGTAGTCTTTCTCCTCTAAACACGAGAACCTTTGTTTCTACCAAAAAGTTCTATTTTGGTTTCATCTGACCATAACACATTCTCCCAGTCCTCTTCTGGATCATCCAAATGCTCTCTGGCGAACTACAGACGGGCCTGGACATGGACTTTCTTCAGCAGGGGGACACGTCCGGCAGTCCAGGATTTGAGTCCCTGGCGGCACTTTGTGTTACTGATAGTAGCCTTTGTTACTGTGGTCCCAACTCTCTGTAGGTCATTCACTAGGTCCCCCCATGTGGTTCTGGGATTTTTGCTCACCGTTCTTGTTATCATTTTGACGCCACAGGGTGAGATCTTGCATGGAGCCCCAGATCGAGGGAGATTATCAGTGGTCTTGTATGTCTTCCATTTTCTAATAATTTCTCCCACAGTTGATGTCTTTACACCAAGCGTTTTACCTATTGCAGATTCAGTCTTCCCAGCCTGGTGCAGGTCTACAATTTTGTCTCTGGTGTCCTTCGACAGCTCTTTGGTCTTGGCCACAGTGGAGTTTGGAGTGTGACTGACTGACTGACTGACATTGTGGACAAGTCTCTTTTATACCGATAATGAGTTAAAACAGGTGCCATTAATACAAGTAACGAGTGGAGCATCGTTAGACCTCGTTAGAAGAAGTTGGACCTCTTTGACAGTCAGAAATCTTGCTTGTTTGTAGGTGACAAAATACTTATTTTCCACTCTAATTTGGAAATAAATCCTTTAAAAATCAAACAATGTCATTTTCTGTTTTTTTTTTCCCACATTCTGTCTCTCATGGTTGAGGTTTACCCATGTTGACAGTTACAGGCCTCTCTAATCTTTTCAACTAGGAGAACTTACACAATTGGTGGTTGACTAAATACTTATTTGCCCCACTGTATTTGCTACACTTGCACAGTCAAATGGAGAGCAATTAATTGCTGGATTGTGTTCAAGTACGTTTGCTCTGATTATTGTATTGTATTACTGATTCATTTATTTGTATCCCACTTATTCTGTTCAGGAGCTGGAGCCTCTCTGACAGTGGCGCCACCAGGGGATGGCCAGGGGTGGCCACGGCACCCCCTATAAATTTGTTGGCCACACTACTGGCAACCCCGCTTGCCAGTATATCGTTAGATTGTTGTAGCATCAGTTATGCATTTCATCCCAAATACACAGCCAGGACTATGGATCATGGACTATGCATTTTAAATCATTAGTAACATCAAATATTACACAGTACACCAAAATTTATCAGTAGCCGTGTCCTTAAGTCTTTCTGATAGTTTTCCCCTGACCTTTTTACTGCTATAATATAATGAAAACCTGAAATCATGGCATTTAGTTTTGGTGTGCCACCCCAAGATTTTAAGTGGCCCCATCTGGCCACCCCTATGAAAAATTTCTGGAGGCGCCACTGCTCTCTGAACTGACATCGACGGAAGGGCAGACTTGATATTTTACCCATTTTATTTTGTTATTCAAGTGTTATTCAAATGTGGCTGGCATGCTGTCGAGGGAGAATTTTCAAAGCGACTGTTCAGCCCTGAGGTGGTGCACCCCTGAGCAGTGTTAGGGTTCGGTGGCCAAAAACAACTCAAAAGTGCTCACATGAACGTCTCTCAATTAAGCAGCCTATTTATACATTTTATTTTCCTGTCAACAACTGGTTTTGAAGCTTAAAATCAAAGCCTTGGCCTGAGGGCAGGCAGGGGTATCCAAACTGTTTCACAAAAGGACGTAGTGAGTGAAAGTTTTAAATCCAACTGATCAAAACGGCACCTCTTTATCATTCTGGTCTTTTACAACTGTAATCAGTTAATTGCAGTCAGGTACTGCTTGTTTTAGCATCAACCTGATTGGTTAAACTGTCAATAAATTTTATATAGCACTTTAACTCTCTGGTGCATAGTGGTCACCAGTGTTGTTAATCTTACTGAAAAAAAGTAATTAATTATAGTTACAAATTACTTCTCCCAAAAAATAAATTGCATTAGTAACTCAATTACCTGAATGTAAGAGTAATTAGTTACTTGGCAAAGTAATTGGTGATAATTACTTTTTTTTTTTTTTTTCCTCAAAAAGAAAAAAAAAAAAAAAACATTGACCACACAAGTTTTTTGTGGAGGTTTTTGGTACAATTGGCCCGAGCCCAATTCTTTACCCTAATTTACCCTTTACCCTGAATCAGCTGTTAAAAGTTGTTAAAATTGCTCCCATTATTGCATTAGTTCCCTTCTCTCTACTTTCGACATATGAAAGTTTTAAAACTGTTTCATCATTTAAAGATAGATTCAAGTCAAGATTTTGCCGATTTAGAAGTATTTTAGATAAAAAGTTACTTAGGTTCGCTAGGAAGGTTTTCTACAACAGAGCCGTCCTAAAAAGCCTACTGCTTTAAGATGGCGGCTGTCTACTAACGCATTTAGTGCCATGTCTGTCATTTTGCATCTAGTTATATCTATATACAGTACATGTGATATCTACCATGTCTACCATATCTACCATAACAAGCGGGCGTAGTTTGTCGGCTATCGGCTACAACATGTATTATTGGAGCTACCTAGCATCGCGTTTGCTTGGCGTCACAACTTTCTTGCTTCCTCCCCGCTCCTGCTCTGCTCTGTCGTCTCGGTGAGTCCGTATCCCTCCGACTTCTCGACCAATATAGTAACGCATAGTAACGCATGCCTTTCCGTCCTCAGTAACGGTAACGGCGTTGCCAAGATGAGAAAAGTAATTAATTAGATTACCCACTACTGAAAAAAATAACGCCGTTAGTAACGCCGTTATATTGTAGCGCCGTTATTAACAACACTGGTGGTCACTACAGTTGACAGCTAATGAAACGTACCTTTCTCATTAATGCATAGGTTTCTATGGTTTATTTGCATAACAATCTCAAGAGTGCGCTCTGCTGCCGTACTCTATTGAGGTCAATTCAGTGGTCAATTGGTGAAACTGCAAGTAAATATCCTCTGAATTCAAGATAGCAAACAACCTGCCAGCCGTGTTGACAACAACTGGCATATCCTGTCAATGTCCGAAGAGCTACAGTGGTTAAAAACAAAGATTATGATATACAGTAACATCCAGGGAAAGATAACATCTGTTTGGAATATGAAATATTTGTGTATAATATACATAAACTTATGATTAACCATATGTCCAATTAAGTGAGCATCATCCATCCCCCAGTATATTTTTGAACACATATTACCTAATTGTGTCACTTTTTTTATGACTGTTTTAGTGATAAGTTAGTATGCAATTGTTATATTTATTAGCAGTTAATTTAAAATAAAGGTAGTCCCCGGGTTACCACGTACTAGACTTACGTGATTTTGATTTTATGTAGCCGGACTCTCGTCCGCAACTTTGCTTCCAGTCGTTTTTTTTTAATTTATTTTTTTTATTGTCGCGTAAACAGTACCGTATTGTACCTCACAGTATCTTATTTCTTACTATACAGCTGTACCTCGACATACGTTCGCTTCGAGACACGATCTTTTCGACATCCGACATAAAATTTGACTCCCCTTTTGTTTCCGACGACATGTTCGAAATACGACGATTTATGACAGTGTTTTTCAACCGGTGTGCCGCGTCACATTAGTGTGCCTTGAGAGATCATCAGGTGTGCTGCGAGAAATGATCTCATGTTGCATTTATATACATATTGAAATGTCCGTAACTGTGCGGGCCCCAGAAGGGGCCATCAGACTGCAGAGTGGTGACGTAGCGGGAAGCAAGCCAGGAGAGAGGGAGAACGGCGTGAGAGCCAAGTTAGCGGTCGCATGTTGAGGATGCCGCTGCTATTTTGTTTATTATTTTCCAGTGTTGCCACAATAAAGTGAGAAAGTCATCACCGACTCAACTCCTTTCTATTTCCCCATTCGGTGCTATTACAATATTTTTTTACGTCGTCGGGTGGAGTTGCAGTAGGAAGGAAGAAAGGAGTAGGCAGAAATTTCTCGGTCGTGTGCAGATGAGCGAAGTATTATTATTATTATTCAAAAACCTATCGGATTTCTAGCCATCATCTACCTTGCTGTCCGCGACAATGTGGACACCATGTCTACTGTACATCATTTGGTTAGACTCGTCATGTGTCAATATACTCGAAAGTGCCCTTTCTATTTTATCCATATGTGACGACCGTCAATCCTCCCCATGTGTTATATTCCAACACATTGTTGAGAACAGCAAGGTGGCTAATGGCTAAAAATCTGAGCAGTTCTTGAACGCGACACGCGCAGCACAGCGCCATGGTGCCAACCAAATTTAAACGTCATCTCGAAACGAAACACCCGTCGCTTCAAAACAAGTCGATGGACTATTTTGTTCGCCTTTGTGAAAACACAGAGAAACAGGCAACTTTTTAAAATAAAAATAAAATAAAATAAAAACTACGACGGTAAATGAGAAAGACCTCAAAGCCAGTTACCTTGTTGCTAAATCCAAAAAGTCCCACACCGTGACAGATACATTAATACTACCTGTCTGGAAAGCCATTGTTTGCGAGATGCTCGGCCCTGATGTGGTTATAGACATTGCTCAAGCCCCCCTGTCTGATAATTCTGAGCTTTTTCAAGCCTAACTGCTATAAAAAATAAAAAATAAAAACAAAGACTGAGAGCTGTTGAAAGTTGAAGAATAAGGATATTGACTTTGTGTTCATCTAAACAGGCTCAAGTTTCACACTGAGTAAGTATACATACTGAGAAATTATTTTATAATTAAATATACTGTACAGAAAATAATTTTGGAACATTTTTGGTTTGTGGTGTGCCGCGAGATTTTTTCCAAAGTAAAAACGTGCCGTGAGTCAAATTAGTTTGAAAAACACTGATTTATGACAACGCCACAGTTTCTTTGTTTTCCTGCAAGACGGAAGCACGGCGAAGTTTCTTGTGAGAGAAATCAACATGGGTTCCAAGAATGTTAGTGCAGGTGGTGAAAAAAGGAAGAAGGTGAGGCTTACCATTGAATTAAAGATGGAAATGAAAGGAAAATATGAGCGTGGTGTGCACGTCTGTGAAGTGGCTCGACAATACGGACGTAGAATGTCTATGATCTAAACGGGCCTCCTCCGACCTCCATTCACCAGTCTTTGTAAGTTAAGGTGATAATTATTATGATTGTAACTTAGCCAAAAATTCGCCAGCTCCGTCAGGTTTTTCATCATTTATTTCCGAACTTGTGCAACACAAAATGCTTACTGTCTGCCGCAGCTGAAAATGAAAAGAGAAAGTAAAATGTCCTCTCTCACTCTGTCCAGTCAGCCACGTGGTGCGTTCAGGTACACCACGAAAAACACATCTGCCACATTAGAGCCCGATTTGTTACATTATTACAAGTATTATTATTACTATTATTATATTATTATTCCAATTTTTATTCATAATTCATCTGTTTTGCTCTGTGTAATTGCTATTTGCATGAGTATCAGCAGCATTTATTAAGGATTTAGCGTAGGTTTTCAGGCTGTTGAACAAATTAATGGAATTATAATGAATTCCTATGGGAAAATCCTCCTCAACATACAAACATCTCCACTTACAAACAAGGTCCTGGAACGAATTAACTTCGTATGTAGAGGTATCACTGTATTTTATTAGTAAGACCATTCTGCCATTTGGTGAAACGGGTATTTGATTATTATGCTGGCTTTTGTTTTGTGATGCATGTTTTTATTTTGGCACAGGAAGCATAGAGCAGGTATTACACACGCGAATAAGAGCGCATGTACACACCAAGAAGAACGTGTTTGTGCTCGCGAAGAAGAGCACACGCATGAGGATATTTGCTCCCAATAAAGCAGTCGCGTAGCCGAGCGAGTAAGAGAGCAGAAAAATGACAGCTTTAGTTTCAACATCTTGGCGAGGACAGTACAATGATGTATAATACATGTTTTTAGATAGTCATTTTGGGATTTAGGGAGTATTTCGGGGTACTCAAAGGGGTTAATTCCGATTTACGCGGAAATTTGGGTTATGTCGCCAGCGGAGGAACGGAACTCGTTTGTAATCCAGGGACTACCTGTATACATTTTTGTGGAGTTTAACTGTAGTTTGCATTACTGTATGCATTTTATCTTAGTTTGTGGACTTCAAAAGCAATAAAGAATAAGGCAGTTTACAGAATAGCCCAGGAAATTCCATCCAACTTCCGTGATGATGACTGTAGTGACAAGTATTATAAGTGGCTGCCAGACAACAGCAGAGACATTGGTGCTTCAGTTTCTGTGGTTTTCATATTCAGACCTATGCATTGTGCCCAAAGTGTTGAAAGAGTTGAGATTTTCCCAACATTTTTGGAATGTTTATCAAAGCATAAAAGGGATCAATGGTTTCTATATTCACAATAGGACACAAGTTAATTTTTTCTTTTCTTTTCTTTTTTTTTTTTTTTTACAGTAAATTTATATTGTTTTATGTTAGTGTGCAGGTACGTGGAGTCCATTGGACATTTCTGTAACTTAATGATTTTTTTTTTTTTTTTAAACAAGAAATTGAACATTATTTTCATGTCCTAAAAAAAAAAAAAAAAAAAAAAAAAAAAAACTGAAAAAAATCTTGACCAAGATTTTCATAATTCATGCATTACCTGCAAAGTGATGCAGTAAATGCAATTTCAACTTGAGATAATATCACATAACATAATTTTTAAACACTTAAAAAAAGTTAAGTAAAGACACGGAAAGGGCAGAAACTCATGCTGTCAAAGCCACGAGATAAAAAAGGTAGACTTTTTGTTGTTCAATGCTGGCATGCAGCAGTGGTGGAATGTAACTAGGTAAAAGTACTTTGTTACTGTACTTAAGCACATTTTTGTGTACTTAAGTTGAGAACAAATATGAAGTAGTAATTTTTACTTTTACTTCATGACATTTTACGGTACTTATCTGTACTTTTTACTCCGCTACTTTCCAAATTATCGCCTGCGTTAAACGATACTTTTGTTCGTTTGTTTTTCTGTCATTGTAAATTGATAGTTTCGTTTTAATGCTTCCGGTGCAATCAATAAGCCCCGTGCAACTCTATTGATCAATAAAAAAGAACAGTGACAACAGCGCGCCTTCAAATGGGTGTTGCACACTCTTGTACAGTCGGTGGCCACCTGATAGTTGCTTGCAATCCGCCATTAAGATCATTTTGAGTTTTTTTTTTACCTTATTAAGCTTCTATTTACAGTGCAGTCAGTTTTATTACTTTTTCCCATCCTGCATGGTTATATTGTATATTTATATTTATATTTAAAATATAAAATATACACAGGTAGTCCCCGGGTTACAATGTACCTGTCTTATGTGATTTCGACTTTACGATGCCAGAGTCTCTCTTTTAAAAAAAAAAAAAAAATTTTTTTGATACTACTATGGCACCCAAGTATGAGCGGACGTACACACACACACGAAGAAGAACGTATATGCGCACGTGAAGAACGCACGCGCACACACGAGGAAGAGCGCATTTGCTGGGTGAGAGAGAGGTGACAGATTACAGCTGCAAACCTGCGCGCACACTTGCTGCTTGTGTAGCATCCACAAAGTCAATACCTTTTGTACTGTTTCAATTGTGGTCGAATACTTGAGGACGAGTTTACATTATTGTTTTCGATGATGTTCAGACGGTAACCGATACATGCTAATCGTTTGTGTGGATTGTTATTGCTGTAACAGCGGCAAGTTATAAACGCAAATTTGAATTGCTATTAGTGAAGATAAAACTGATTTAATTTCATTTTTATTCTAGTTTGATTCTGCAAGTGTTCATGTCATGAGCAACTGAATAAAGTCAGCAAACCACTACGGATGCAACGATACAGTTAAAGTGCCTGTGACACAAAAAGCATGTTCATTTCATAATACACGCTGTATTTTATGATCCTGAATGAAATGGACCGCTTGGATGTCCCGAGTTGAGAAAGAGGGCGCTGTGACGTGTTCGGAAGAGGCAGTCCTCTTCACTATACAGCCATACCGTTGTATGACAAGGACTAAGGATTCAGCCGATTTTGCGGATTAATATGTTTATTTTTCGCATCACGCCAGCCAAACGGCTGCAGAAAAACCTTGATGGATGAGAGAGAGGCGTATGCGCCTTTTTGGAGTTTCAAAAGGTTCCCATTCACCGGTGGATATTGTCCAAAACAAGCCCTACTACTGTGGGACCGTGTGACTTATGAGGAAGTGAGTAAACATCGTGTTTTGTATTATGTCAAATACTGGGATCATTTTAATACGGAGGTTGCTTGCATTTTGTGGCTGACATGCTCCTTGTCCCCTCGGCCGACAACCGGCGGCTTGTCGCACATCCCCCCGCCGGGAGAGCACTATACTCGGCTTTTGCCCTCTTGGTGTGCCCGGTGTTCTGTCAAATTTTCCACCCGATCAGAAATTGTAACTTTGTGTTATAAATAGCCGCAAATACAGGGATTACAAAGTAAACACTTTCTTTAAATAAAGGACTACTTACGTTTGATCACGGATAGGCATGTAAAAAGCTCTCCTCATACACATTAGCTGCACGTTAGCTGCACAACAACTGCAGCCCCCTCCTCCGGGGAACAAGCTGTAAATTGCTCTCCGTCGGGCGGTTTGCCAATCGGCGAATACAATCGACAACCCAGTCGTCATGTGAAATGATCCGGGCTAGTTTTGTGTGATTTTCCGCTTCGAAGACTTTGAAACCTCACTCGTTCGGGTTAGCATGTCGGCTAGCTGTCACGCCTCTCTGTTTGTTTACATTCTCCGAAGCCGGGGAAGGGAAATGACATAAGCCCGATTTAGGTATCATAAGATATCGTTCGGGAGGTGCGGCAGTAAAGGTGAAGTCGACAGTTTTGACCATTACCGTTATTTTGCCATGTCGTCCTGAATAAATGCATTTTTATTATTTCATATTCCATTCAGCACAATACTGTTATTTGTCATGACCATGCCATTTATTTGGCAATTGGGGAAAAATACTTGGATAAAAAGAATGTGTTGTAAAAAATATTGGAGTAGAGAGAATGAAACAATGAAATTTTGCGGCTCTCTAGCGTTTTCCTCGTTGTGAATAATTCCCCCTCCATGTACTGAATAGTAAAACTGATGAGCCCATTCTCCCGCTGACGTCATCCACCTGTTGGGGACGCTAGAGCCCTATAATGGTAGGCGTGGCTAACCGGCAGATGGAAAGACTAATTTCTTGTCATCTGCGCTTTGCTAAATTGTTGTACATGGTCGAATCGTCTCAAAATATGATTGTAATTCACATAATAATCCTATTTAAGAGTTTTTTTCTCCTGTCGTACGCAATTTAAGTCACGGTTTGGTACGATTTTCGATACGAGGGACACGATTTTCAATTCGATTCAATACATTTAATGCTCTGAAACAAAAAAATGCAAGTGTTATTTTTTGTTTTTTATTTTGGTGGCAATGGTCCTTGTGCACCACACCTCCCACCTTTCAGTCAGTTTGGAGGAGGAGTGGAGGAGGAGGGTTGCTAGTGGCAGAGTTTGTTTTTTCAAGCCAAAGCTGCAATTTAGGGAGAGAGACGACAAAAATAAATTTGGAAATACATTTTGGGAATTTTTTATTTGGATAAAATGTTTTTGCGTATTGAATCGAAGAGGGCGTATCGAACGGTTCAATATAAAAATGAGTATTGTTGCATCCTTACAAACCACACAGACGTTTGACGTCACTTAGCTCGCTGTCTAGCTAGGGCTTAGCTCCAACATCTTGGCGAGGACAGTACAATGATGTATAATATAGTGGGGCAAATAAGTATAAGTGTTGCCCAACGGCAGCCCCAAAACATTACTGCTCTAGAAGAGATCTGCATGGAGGAATGGGTAAAAATACCAGCAACAGTGTGTGAAAAGCTTGTGAAGAGTTACAGAAAACGTTTGGCCTCCGTTATTGCCAACAAAGGGTACATAACAAAGTATTGAGATGAAATTTTGGTATTGACCAAATACTTATTTTCCACCATGATTTGCAAATAAGTTCTTTAAAAATCAAACATTGTGATTTTTTTGTTTTTTTCCCCACATTCTGTCTCCCATGGTTGAGGTTCACCCATGGTGACAATTAGAGGCCTCCCTAATATTTTCAAGTGGGAGAACTTGCACAATTAAGGGTTGACTAAATACTTATTTGCCCCACTGTACGTGTTTTTGGATAGTTATTTTGAGATTTAGGGAGTATTTAGGGATACTTAAAGGGCTAATCGCGACTTAAACACCAAAATATGCCATATTTTTCAGTACATTATTATTGGAATGGAAATAATAAGACACAAGATGGACATAAACATTCAACATACTGTACATAAGTACCAGTTCTCTTTGCATTGAGCACTTTTCTTTTTGTGAACATTATTTTTTTTGAGAGCTAGGAATATTATTTTTGTTGTGCCTTCACTAAATGATACCGTAGCGACTTAACTGTTCCGGCCAAATGCATGATGGGAAGTTGGGTAACCATGACTGTCAGTAGTGGCTGCAAATGGTATACAATATGTTCTGCATGTTTTCATTTATGCGTGTTAAGAAAAAGATCGTCTCCTGCTCCGCCCAAAGGCATGATGGGAAGTTGAGTAACCATGACTGTTAGTAGTGGCTGCAAATGGTATACAATATGTTCTGCGTTGTGTTCATTTATGCGTGTTAAGAAAAAGATGGTCTCTTGCTCCTTCTCAAATGCATGATGGGAAGTTTGGCAACCATGCCTCTTAGTAGTGGCTCCCAAAGCTTAAGCCAATAAAAGGCGCGGTCCAATAAACGCCTGTGTCCACTTGCATTTCTCTGCCTTTTCGCTCTCAGTGTGCAAAAACGCGTCCTTGTAAACTGTTTAAGGCAACGCATGAACGGGTCATTCCGTGCATGCGTTAATTGCGTTAAATATTTTTACTAGTGTTGTATCGGTCGCGAACGATTCGTTCTTTTTGAATGAATTGTTTGGGTGAACGAGACCGAACTAATCACCACCTGCACTGATTCGTTCTATGAAGTTGGGGCTTGTTCGCTCCGTGGGAGGGCGTTGAGCAAGCGGCAGCGTCTTCTGACATCGCACACGACCAATCAGACGCCAGCCTCATCGCGGGCAGGGGAGGGAGCGGAAACAGAATCAGGGCGTCTGTCACTCACTTCCACGTGTAGCCAATAAGCAGCCAGCGTGCAGGCAGGAGGGCAAGACTGAGTTATGTCACTTCCCGTTCAGTGACTCGGTCCTCCGGTTCCTGACCTAGCTTGCTGTTAACTTGACTTTGCAGTAATGTGGTGAACGAGTCAAAAAATGAAAGGAAATGACTTTGTCACATATTTGTTAAAGTGGAGCCTATCAAATGCTTCTCAAACAGACAAAAACACCACACAAACCTAGCGAGCATGGTTTAGTGTACTACTTTTCTCAACAGACTCGGGACTACATATAATGACATACTATCAAATTAACAGTAGTTTAAAACACTTTCGCGGGTAGCTACAAGGCAAGCAAAAGCTGAGCTGCGGTTGCGTGACGGCAGTGCGGGGGGAGAGAACTCTCATTGTATGGAGGCTTCATGGCAGCGATATTTACCTCATATGTGCACAGAAAAAAATAATATTTAGTATGATCACCATAATACTGATTTGCAATGAAACTGTATATACATGTCAACTTTTTTCCGACTGTTTTATTTTTTTTTCGTGTCAGAGCGTGTCGGGTGTTGGTTGGTTTGACAAATTATGTCCATCCGTCCATCATGTGCTACCCAAGCGCCCAAAAACAACGCACGCGGACACGGGAGATGTAGCAATATGTCTACATTTTTCTTAACAGACTAATGAGAGTAGAAAGGCAACTTCGTAAAGAGCAAACAATTATTTCTCGTCAGCATTTGACGATCTGAGATGAGGGGACGACAGGGGAGCTGACCGGATTATTTTATTTGTTAATACCAGTGCAAAAATTCAATACGATCATCTTAATACTGATTTGCAATTAAACTGTCAAATATCAAAATGTAGTATTGTTTTTATTTCAGAGCAGCACATTTGACAACTAGCTATTTACACTTTAGTTTTAACAATAGTGACCAAAAATAATAGTGATGAGCATAAAAACTAAAATACAACAGAGCGAGAGGTAAATATGATGTGTTGGTCGTTCCATATTTAGAAATTAAACTTTCGATTTATTTTTATTTTCATGACAGCAAGCATGCCGCGTTGGCTGGTAGCAGCAGCATTGTATATGTGATCAAGATCATGCTAAAGAAAGTCCATGCGCCCCCGACCCTAAACCCCCACTCCCCCCACAAAAGGAAAATGTTTAACCGTGTCCTAAATCGAAATGCAAGCACGAGCCATGACTTTGATCCCATTGAACTAGGACAGATGACGCGGAAGTTCTCCCTCGCTTTTACAGCAGCGGGAGGGAGACGAGGCTGTCTGTGAAAGCAGAATGATATCGCCTGTCACTCATTTCTGAAACTACGACGAGTGGTCAATGAGGAGCCTGTGTGCAAGAGAGGGAGGGACCAAGCAATGTCACTTCCCGTTCAGTTATACTGCGAAGCGGTCTTTGGTGATTCGTTCGGCAACGTCACTTCCCGTTCACTAACCGAACGATTCATTTGGGCGGGGAGGGATATGAGGGGGGCGAACGATTCGTTGAACGATTTGTTTGAATGAATCTTTTTACTGAACGAACCGGAATGGATTCGTTTACTCAAGTGAACGACAGATCCCGTCACTAATTTTTACGTGATTAATTTAAAAAAATAACTACCGCCCGGTAACGCAGTATATTTGGCAGCACTACTATTTAGTTGTCAAGTAAATTTTAAAGCAAGTACTTTTGTACTTGAAAAAATTTTTTTAGATACTTTTAATTAGGTCATTTTAGGCCCCTCTATCGGTACTTTTACGCAAGTATGCATGCAAAAACAATAAGTAGGAAATAATGTCAACAATGCAACATATGGACATTTTCCACTAAAATGTTATTATTCAACATACTATAAAAACCCATTGTTATTTTCCTTAATAATATAATACCAACTAAATAAAACTGAAAAGATTCTTCAAGGAATCCTAATCAACTCGTCTGACATGTCGGTGGTTTCTCATGGGAGCAGGCAGACTTCTTAATTACAAATATTAAAAAGCCTTCACAATGAAACCATTAAGGGTCAAATATGCTGTGAAAGAATGCTAAAGACTTTGATTAATTTAAATTGTTGTGATGAAGGAATGCTTTAAACTTGTGCTACTTCAACTGAGCTACTCTGGGCCAAATTACAGACAAGATGATAATTACTGATTCAAAAGATGAATAAATGGGGGGGATCAATTTAGTTGTTTCTTTTGATGCAGGCAATTAGCTGTATCAGCAGAACAGCGGCAATAATTAAGCGGTTCAAAGAATTTTCATGTAGAAAGTTTAAATATTATAACTGAGGGAGTAATTCATCATTGCTCCTATGTTAAAAGTACAAACTAACTTCTATGCTGTCCCAACTCTGTTACACCTTTAGTCCTGTATCACAGGGCAGAACATTGATGGGAGGTCCCTGCTCCTAAAACCATTTTATAGGCATTTATACGGAACACTGACCTGGAGAAAATGTGGAAAATCCCAGAAGTGTAAAAAGATTTTTATAAGCTACTTTTGCAGATAACCATATATCTCTGTAATGATGTTATGGAATATGACCCACTGATGTATATAAAAATTCCTCAAAGTAGTGCGTATCTTTCTGCAGGTGTGCGCAACATATTAAATTATGTCTTTGTGTAGCAGTAAATCAAATTTTAAAAAGTGATGAAGCATGATAGACACATCTTTAAAACAGTATTTGAGAGCCGTATTTTCAACTGGCATACAAGGCCGGCCCAGCCTATACGCAGACTATGCAGCTGCTTAGGGCCACCACTAGGGTGCCCCCAATCTGGCAACCGCATTTTATACGTTGTTAATAGAGCATTGTGAATAATGTGGCGCGCATCGCCGTTTATCTATGCAAAAATCCCTTTCTTGTCATTACAATCTGGCAACCTGGTGAGTGACGTTGAACCTGCTTTGCGATGATTGGTGCTCAAACTTGCTTGCAAAATAGATGCACGAATATGTTGAAGAGAATTTATCCTTTGGAGCAGAGAAATGAAAGAAGAAGAAAAATCGGAGAAGAAAAGAAACAACAGTATCAAGGTAATAGAGCATGTTGTTGAAGTTGTTGTTGTGCAGGACACTCCGATTTGAACGTTGTTGTCAGCTGAGCTTGTCATATTGTCATTAGCCGCAGGGCGAAGGCCCGGAGCGAAACAAGTAAAGCCGAGCAAGTTGTCACCTGTCGGCAACGGCAAATGTACGACTTCCGCTCATTGTAGTAAAACGAAATATTTGCATAATATACATTTGGACTGGAGAGCGTAGATATAGGCTACGTCTACACTAGGATGGATAATGGCCTTAAACGTGTAATTACTTGGACTATACCACATGTCGGCTACACTAGTATGCCTATTAGCCAGATTAGTTGTTAGACGGCTAGTGTAGGCGGATAATGTCATCCGCTGCCTACGCGCCGCCTAATAGGGACTGCTGTCACCGTACAACATTCGGATAATCAGCAAGGGAAGTCATGCCGTTGCTGTTTTTAGTGCGGCAATACAGCATTATAAACAATGGAGGTGGACGATCACAATGTGGCATACCTGCTCTTTTCTTTTCCACACAGTTTTTCTTGAACCTTCAAACTACGTCTCAATAATATGCTTCAATTCAGTGCCAATTTGGGGTCCTCCCATCGTGGATGAGGTGGGGATGAGCGTTCTTTACAGAGCTCGTCTCCCGAGTTGACTCCGATCAGCCAGCTGCGGGGCTGTCCCTTCCTAACTCAACGCCGACCAAAAATGAGTACTGTATATAAAAATGTGTAGAGGAAAATTAAACCCTGAAAAGTGACCTGCATGGTACCCCCAGTCAAAGAGGCGCGCGATCAGTTTTTTTTCCCCAAGTCATTTCTGCCTGTCAAAACTGTCGCCACTTCCAGGATCGCTACTTTTATGCACAAATTTACAGGAAATATTCGCAGCGCCACACCATATGTTTCTATTTGTTATTTTCCAAGTGGTGAGAGCGCAACTGAGCATCGATTGTAACATCACAAGTAATGATGTCAGGCTTACGTTGTTTTATAAAGATTTATTTTTATCACAACTCAGCGCCTGCTCGTAAAAGTGCTCTCCCTTCACTCTCCCTCCTGGGTGATGCGTTCAACTGCGATCACGAAAAAAACAGTGATCACAAAATAATGACAGTAATGTGTAGAGATTTCGAAATTTGCCGCGAGCGAGTAATGAGTTTCCGGTTCAGAGGTAAACCGCGCGGGCAATGACGTAACCAGTGTTGTTAATCTTACCGAAAAAAAGTAATTAATTATAGTTACAAATTACTTCTCCCAAAATGTAATTGCATTAGTAACTCAATTACATGAATGTAAGAGTAATCAGTTACTTGGCAAAGTAATTGGTGATAATTACTTTTTCTTTTTTTTTCCTCAAAAAAACATTGGCCACACTATGTGAAGTTTTTTGTGAAGGTTTTTGGTACAATTGGCCCGAGCCCAATTCTTTACCCTAATTTACCCTTTACCCTGAATCAGCTGTTAAAAGTTGTTAAAATTGCTCCCATTATTGCATTAGTTCCCTTCTCTCTACTTCCGACAAATGTAAGTTTTAAAACTGTTTCATCATTTAAAGATGGATTCAAGTCAAGATTTTGCCGATTTAGAAGTATTTTAGATAAAAAGTTACTTAGGTTCGCTAGGAAGGTTCTCTACAACAGAGCCGTCCTAAAAAGTCTACTGCTTTAAGATGGCGGCTGTCTAGTAACGCATTTAGTGCCATGTCTGTCATTTTGCATCTAGTTATATCTATGTACATTACAAGTGATATCTACCATGTCTACCATATCTACCATAACATGCGGGCGTAGTTTGTAGGCTATCGGCTACAACATTACAGTATTATTGGAGCTACCTAGCATCGCGTTTGCTCGGCGTCACAACTTTCTTGCCTCCACTCCTGCTCTGCTCTGTCGTCTCGGTGAGTCCGTCTCCCTCTGACTTTTCGACCAATATAGTAACGCATAGTAACGCATGCCTTTCCGTCCTCAGTAACGGTAACGGCGTTGCCAAGATGAGAAAAGTAATTAATTAGATTACCCACTACTGAAAAAAATAACGCCGTTAGTAACGCCGTTATATTGTAACGCCGTTATTAACAACACTGGACGTAACACATTAGGCTTCTCCTTTCTACGCAAGCGTAGTTTGCGCAAATGCAGGCGTACCTTGCAGAAGCCGGGGGGTGCCTTAAACGCACCTTAAACGAAGTGTGGAAAGGTACAAAAATAGTCTGCAAAATACCCTGGGAAAGAAAACTATCTGTCCTAGTGTAGACGTAGCCATAGTCATTTCATTTTATCGGACATTATTATCAAGTAGTATGCTATGTATCAGTCTACGATGAATCTACTTAATTAGTTGCGCACTCCCACAGTACACGTTTTTGTTGACGAATATTTTCCTGGGCTGAATTCTGTTCCATGTAATCATATTTTGTACTTTGGATAATTTAAAGGAGCTATTAAGAAGTATATTGGAAATGGAGGGGGAGTGCCGTCCTCTTCACAAATGATGATTTCCCCAAATGTACAATTCAATGCTTGGCAATGTCGTGTACATGGTTATGAGATCAAGAATCAAGAAAGATTTTAATACATTTTTACAAAAATATGGGCCCCTTGGCATTATTTTGCTTAGGGCCCCCAAATGGCCTGGGTCGGCCCCGCTGGCATATACTGTAACAGAATTACTACAGAGTAGATAAGCTATTTCAAAGAGAAATATCGACCAGAAAATCCAGACCACGAGCATCATCATAAACGTATATAGGAGCAGAGTGCTTTAGGGTTAAAGAAAACTGTGGAAAAAGCAAAGTCAACCCCTTGAGAAGCCAGGATTAAGCCAGATGAGAGGAGGACTCAAGTGAGGCATCAGTTCAAGGCAACTAAAGAACAGGAGAAAACTGCCCTTGCTGAACTCACATAGATCCTGAGCAAAAGGCTCATCAGATTGAGGAGGCCTGAATGGTATCGGTGGAAGGGTAATTAAAGGGCACGGCAGCAAAGTGCTTTAATTGGTGCTCTTTCAGCTTTACCGAGAATCTACTAGGCTAGAAAAGTAGTTGCAACCTTTCCTGTTCTGTAGGAAATCAACCACCATCTCGGCATCACAGTCAGTGATGCTGCGTTAGACCAAAAATCCAGCCAATGCAAGGGACTAGTGACAAGTATGTGAACCCATCCTGATTGAGGTAGAACAGGCAGTCAAAGTTGCAAGAGCTGGTTCTGTTCCAAGAATACCAGCAGTCTCAACTGCTCCTTCGTCATCCCTGGAAGAGCCTCAAGGTGACTTGTCGAAGTAGTGGGAGTGTCACGTCATAGGGCTCAGCAAATGCCTCGGATTCAAGGCTAATTAAATACTGAGCAATTCTCACTGCTCTGCGTGTAAGGCAAAACCTTTTGAAGGAACCTGTCGCAACATCGATCCTACCAAATTCCACTTGAAAACTACATAATTTGACACCTTTGTCGCAAATAGGGAGTTCTAGGTATAACTGGTGTCTAATAGACATGGGAAATATTGCCAAAAGACCTCAAAGGAAAACTGGCAACTATCTGGCTCAAAAATCAGCCAACACAACCTAGCCGAGACTAGCTTGTCAAGATACCACATCCCAGTAAAGATATGTAAACTCATGAAAGACAAGGATGGAGGATATACAGTATACAGGCTACAGCAGAAGTAGAAATGATGAAAAAAGACAACAGCAAGATGGTTGACATTGCAAGGAAAGAGCATACTGTTGATGAGGTGGGACCACACAGAACAATCAATATGACAACCTCTTCTTCCCATATACCGTTTTAATATTAGAGTCAAACAAGCAATTATTTCTGTTTGAATTGGCTGTCCACTTGGATAACTGGATGTAATATCCCTCGTCTTGTGTTAGAATTCAGACCATATTTTTGCTAGTGAATTAAATTTGATCTGTAAATTAACTTGGCCTGTAAATACTAAACCTTTGCAGTATATTGTTTCAATTCCGACCCCAACACAATACACGGGTTAAACGCACGTTCGCATAAAGCTGGTACTCACAGCTCCCAGACTTTACTGAACATAACATACTTATAGCTACTCTGCCATTAGGCTAGGCTATTGCCTAGCATTCCTGGCATCCAACTGGCTAAGAGGGACCTCTACTGTATGTGTATGTGTGTATCTCAGCGTCCTTTTCATTCGCCTCTCGGGTTCCGACAGCTTTACATGAGTGTATTAATTTTTATTCTTTACTGTAGTCTTAGTTTTTTTACATAATGCACAACTCTGTTATAAGTTTATTTTGTAATAATCTAATTGTAACATGTATTTGTTACATATTTTTATGCATTATAAAAGATTTATGTCTGAATTTATGTCTGAATATGTCTGAGGACTTAGGGCATTTACATCTACTTACATCTATTTACATCTACTTACGGAATTTTCAGGTTACGAAACTACTTCCAGAACTAATTAATTATGTAATTAGAGGAACCACTGTCATCTGTTCAAATGTTATCATATTTTGCTCTTTTTTGTTGTTGTTTTTTTTTTTTGAATGTTCCTTGATGTACGGCAATTATCGTGATCCCTCGTTTTTAGCGGTTAATGGGGACCATAACCCGCCGCGATAAGTGAAAAACCGCGAAGTAGCACCCCCCCAAAAATATATGACATGTCTTTTTCCCCGAAATATAATTGAAAAAAATACTTTTATGCAAATACATACATATTTCAATAAATGGTTATTATGCTCTTTAAATGTAATAGTTATGATAAGTTTAAACATTTTATTGTTACACAGAATCATTTTTAAATAAGAAAAAAGAGTAGACACCCAATCGATAAAAAAAAAAAGTAAAAAAAAAAATTCTTGTCTTAATTAAATGCTTTATTGAGTGAGTCCACCCCAGCTGCTCACTTACACACAATGAGTTGCCACAGGAACTGTTAAACAAGTTAAACGATGATTGAGGCATGCGGCGCTTTGAAGGTCCAGTCTCTGGCAAGATCAAAGCTTAACTGTCGGTCAATCATTGTTTGCTTTAATAAGCAACTTCAGTTCACTCTCTGACAAAGAAAGAGCAGGGAGAGGGAGGAATGGAGGGAAGGAGGGTGACACAGCCGGAATCATCTGGCTAAAAGGTCAAATTCCAACAACATACAAAAACAATTGAGAAAAATAATACATTTGAATAAATTATAAAGACTTTAAAATAGTGAGTTACTTTTCAATCATCCTGTATAATAATTAAAGACCGCAAATGCCCCATGACAGTTATTATTACTGATGATCTGTCCAAGTATCACCAGGAAGTGCACTGTATTGCACTGAGTTGCAGTTACATTGCAGGGGTTGCACTATTTAGCTTTGTTTCCAAGAGGAAAATACTTGTCAATCTAATTGTTTGCTTTCTTTCAGAAGTTATTTTCTGTTAAACTACTCTGTCACTGTTGTTTTCATCAGATGGTAGACTCATTCACACAGCAGCTCCTCTCATTTTAGGGCAAATGGATGACTGCCAAATAGGGCTGTTTGGAAACAGCTGCTGGTTTATTACTGCCAATGCCTATCAAGGGTGACCCCAGGAAGCAGTTGTACTCTCGGGTCTCAAAATTAAGTGGATTTTCACAATCCAAGATTAAATCATAATCAATCTAATGCAACTATTGTGTCATATATAATGCTGATTTGATAGACATTGTCAGACATGAAGTGTCCAATGAGTGTTTTTTTCTGAGCAGTGAGCACAGATGTCCTGTTAATACAGAAGTCAATTTTACATTCCAAATTGTCATCAGGTATACAGAGCATCGCAGCTTTATGACGATATGCAAAGGCGTAGGTTTGGTCTTAATATTGGTAGGGACGATGTAACAGCATAACCTGCATGTACACTTTTTGCTGGGGACGGGACATTAATAAGACCAAACATATTTGGTGAATGGTGGTCAGGGCTAAATTTTTCACCAATATGAACCTAATTAATTGATAGGCTAAATGATTAATGCAAAATAAATCTGTATTAACCTATACTAACTTTCACACTGCAAATTTCTAACGTCTTAATATGATATTTTTTGTTAAATCTAGTCAAATAATTTTAATAAATAAATTTAATTTTTTGAGTGTTCAAGGCTAGTTAAAAGATTAAGGCGTCAGATTCTTCCACTTCAAGTAAATATTCCTATTTGTTTGTATTGAGCCCATACATCTAAAAGTTGGTCATTTTTCACCTAAATCAATAAAAAAAATCTTTCAAATAATGAACAATAATCTTGAATTAAGAACATTTCTTACAAACAAGGTTTTCTTTTATGATTAAATATACAAACTTTTTGCTCAAAATAAGTCTGTTAAGCTTATTTTCAGCTAGCTGTTTTTCTTATTTCAAGAAATCTCAGTGAGTAACATCGACTTGAAGCACTGTAGCAGTATCAAAATTAGTGAAGTGCTACCCACCTCCACAACATTGACGTCTTTTTACATTACTTATAGTGGCTGCTGCTGGCGGAATAAAAACTTCTAATATCCCTTGTCTTTGAAGGGGCAGGGGAGGCAGCATGTTGTATTTATGTCGGGCTGTTAATGGGTGTGTGTGTGTGGCGTTCAAGTCATCAGGTAAGTCTGAACATAATGAAAGTACGATAATTCACTTAATAATGGTAGGATCAATTCTATTCTGACAACATATAGGAAGACAATCGAAATGACTAATATAACTGAAATCATTATATAATGCAAATAAGGTTGCTTGAAAGTTGGTGGGGATAATTTGAGCATCCTGAAAAGTTGGTAGTGTTATGTCCCTACAATCCCTATGCAAACCTACGCCCTTGACGGTATGTGGTCTGTGTCCAGTCTATCTATATTTCCATTGAATCCCAGGATAAATTAATCTTAAACCGGAGAAAAACATCTTAATTTGCTGTCCAAATTATAATGAATGAGAAATAGGTCAGGTTGCAGGGTGCAAAGGACACACAAAGAAGATTCTCTTCTCTCCACTGATGTAAAAAGCAGAATCAGTGAAACGCTAATCATTTCAAAGAGAATGAAGTTCAGAAAAATCTGCTGTGTCCTCTAAATTGTTCTCGGGATCAGTTCACTGCTATGATTCGAGTCAATGAGTTACAGTATGTGGGCGGGTCGGCGCCCTTGCTAGTCAGCACAGATTTATTTCCCGCAGTGATGCTGCAGAAGTGTGCGCACATATACATATAGGACTTTATTGTGGAGCCCACGTAGGCATTATTAAGGTCTTTAAGTTGGGAGTCTGGGATTTAACAATAAACATTTTGTTAATTTCAGCAGATATTTCGCCTAGAGTGCCAAATGAACTGTTTATGTACTTTTGCTACCTTTATAAAGATGAAAGTGTGAATATCTGTGTGGTTAACTTAAAACACATACTGTATACTGTGGAGTTAAACTTGTGTTGTAAGTGTGAAAGTCAATGTGATAAATTGTTTGTCTCCGTGTCAGAGCCTATGTTTGATAGGTGATATGTCCACCCCACTAAACTGTCTGGGAAAGACGCCAGGTTCTCTATAACATTCAATAGATAAAAAATGTGGACAATGAATAGAATGATACTTATCAACATTATCCTTCTGTCCAAATTAGGGATATCCCGATCCGATCTTGTGATCTGAAATTGGGCCTATCGCGCCATTTTTCAGAGGATTGGAATCGGGTGAAAAGGATCTGGATTTTTTCTGCTTCATGCTCGTACAGCCTCTTGCTTTTCCTCCTGCAGCTTTTTTGGTCAGCAGCGGGAGTGTGCTACTTAAAATTAACGATGATTGACAGGTTTGTAGCTTTGATCTAACGATTGAAGGCCCTGTAGCTCTACGATCGAAGGCACAAATGTGTTAATCATCGATTAGTCAATCTTCGTTGTCTAGAGGTTGTTCTCGGCAGCGTGAGAGTCTCAGCATGAGTGAATTTGAGTGTATTCACTCATATGAATTATATCAGTGTTATGGAGAGTGATTCAAAGTATGGCGTTAAAAGCATGCGCGGAGATTAAGGGGGGGCCACACGGGGCATAGCCCCTTGTTGGCCGAAAATGTCACTGCATGTAAATGACTTTCCAATACACTGTATATGATTTTAAAATTGAATTTGCCGGTAAAATGTTGTCTATAAAAGTTGTAAAGCAATAAGACAAACAAACAAAAATGAATGAAATGAACAAAAAAAATATTTTTATAATGGGTAAAAATCATTTTTAAAACAGATCATGTGACTCGCACCTTAGAGACGGTCATTTGCTTTGCTTAGCCAAAACCAGCTCAGGACAGAAAAAGCTAGATGAATATATGTTTTTTTTTTTTTTTCAAACCTAAGCTTTCAAAAGCGAGAACAACTACTGAGCAAAAACGAAGGACTGAAGATGTGGACCATGAAATGCCGGAGAGAACCGCCAAAATGGTGAGCGGAGTTTCAGTTTGTCCCACTAAAGACGCTAATTGTACAACAGAGCCACAACCGGCCGTACCATATTTAATGGACGACGTCCTTGGTCAAAAGCATAGCTGTCCAAAACAGCCTGATTTAGAATTCCCCTAAAAAAATGACGGGAAACAAAAAACTCTCATTTTCAATGTATGATAATAAATATTCCTGGCTGGAAAATTCAGTCAAAAACGATGCAATCTCCTATTTTGCCTGCCGCCATTTTTAAACTCACCACTCACCCACACACACACATAACTGGGATGCCTGTATTTACGAGCATGGGCTAAGCTACTAACCGAGCATATGCAGTATCTTGTAAGTTGATTTTATTGCTGACACCACGTTTCGGGGTCATCAACATGTTTTGCCCTCCCTGCCACAAAAGTCAAACTCCACCAATGGTTAAAAGAGATGCAATGAAAAATGTGGGTGTGCCAACATTTTGTGACGGTGCACCTTAAGAAAAAAGTTAGGCGCAACAGTGCAACAAATGCAAAAAGTAAGTGTGGAGCGTTGGCAGTTTACAGTATATTGCAATTTTTTTTTTTTTCCAATATCATCCAGGCCTAATTTATATGTACTACAGCTTATCATAAAAGTGATTACACACCTCACATTTCTGCAGATATTTAAGTATAGCTTTTCATGGGACAACACAAAAAAAATAACACTCGGACACAATGAAAAGTAGTCTGTGTTCATCTTATATAATAGAGTTAATTTATTTTCCCCTCAAAATAACTCAAAATACAGCCATTTATATATAAACTCCTGGCAACAAAAGTGAATACACCCCTTAGTGAAAGTTGTCAATATTAACATACAACATGTCAACTGTCAATATTTTGTGTGGCCACCACGATCATCCAAAACTGCTTTTACTCTCCTGGGCTTGGTGTTGACCAGAGCTTCACAGGTTGCCACTGGAATGCTCTTCCACTCCTCCATGACGACGTTGTGGAGCTGCCAGATATTTGAGACTTAGTGCACCTCCACCTTCCGCTAGAGGATCCCCCAAAGATGTTCTATTGGGTTCAAGTCTGGAGACATGCTTGGCCAGTCCATCACCTTTACCCTCAGCCTCTTCAGTAAAGCAGTGGTCGTCTTGTTTGTGTGTTTGGGGTCATTGTCTTGCTGGAACACTGCCCTGCGAACCAGTTTCTGGAGGGAGGGGAGCATGCTCTGCTGCAGTATTTCACAGTACATGTTGGAATTCATGATTCCCTCAATGGACTCTCCAACACCTGCAGCACTCATTCAGCCCCAGACCATGACATTCCCACCACCATGCTTGACTGTATGCATGACACACTTATCTTTGCACTCCTCACCTGGTCGCCACCTCACATGCTTGAGACCATCGGAACCAAACAAATTAATCTTCGTCTCATCAGACCATTAGGCATGGTTCCAGTAATTCATGTGCTTTGTTGACATGTCTTCAGCAAACTGTTTGCGGGCTTTCTCGTGTACCGTCTTCAGAAGAGGCTTCCTCCTGGGGTGACAGCCATGCACACCAATTTGATGTAGTGTGCGGCATATGGTCTGAGCACTAACAGGCTGATCCTCCACCTCTTCAATCTCTGCAGCAATGCTGACAGCACTCCTACGACGATCTTTCAAAGAAAGCATTTGGATGTGACGCTCAGGACGTGCACTCAGCTTCTTTGGACGACCAACCCGCGGCCTGTTCTGAGTGGACCCTGCTCTTTTAAAACGCTGGATGATCTTAGCCACTGTGCTGCAGCTCAGTTTTAGGGTGTTGGCAATCTTCTTGTCGCCTTGGCCATCTTCATGTAGTGCAACAATACGTCTTTCAAGATCCTCAGAGAGTTATTTGCCATGTGGTGCCATGTTGGAACTTTCAGTGACCAGTATGAGAGAGTGTGAGAGCTGCACCACACCTGCTCCCTATGCACACCTGGACCTAGGAACACTAACGAGTCACATGACATTTTGGAGGGAAAATGACAAGCAGTACTCAATTTAGACATTTAGGGATGTAGTTTCTAAGGGGTGGACTCACTTTTGTTGCCAAGGGTTTAGATATCAATGGCTATATTTTGAGTGGAAAATAAATTAACTCTCTTATATATTTTACTTTTTCACTGGTAAAAAGTAAAAAAAAATAATCCGGAAATAAAATGGCATTGCCAAAAGATACAAAAATTTACATTTTTTATTCTCTACAACACTCCTAGAAAAAGCGGAAGAGGAAGCCCTGTAAAAAGTACAGTACCGTAACACGTTTAAACTTTTTTTCAAATAAAAACAAAAACAAAACAAACTTTTTTTTTTTTTTCCGGTATTGGATCTCGATTTGACTCTGACTTGGGTGCAAAAATGTGTGATCGAGACATTCTTAGTCCAAATTATTTGTATTTTAGCTCCTTTGGATGGGCCAGACATACTGTATTAGTGTCATAATAGATCTCTGCATCAGCCCTGAATTTATTCTGCTACAATTTTATAATCCATGTGAATAGAAAACTGTTTATTTCTATTACTTGATAATGTAAACTACAACATGTTTGTTTGTATCGTTGTAATCTGTGGGTGTACAACTGGTACTGAATCAAATTAGGATTAATTTTTCGAAGGGTACTGCACTGCATTGTTGCACTCATGTTGTATTTTTCCACACATTGCTGAGAGTTCAGGTTTTTCAAGTTTAAAATGTTTGAACATTTTCACTTGGCTTTCTAGCAAGATTAATTTGTGAGGTCTGTGTGGTCCTTTTTTAATTGTGTGTGTGTGGGGGGGTGTTACAAGTTGAGACAACTTTTTCTGTCATAATCACAGAAATAACTTGCTACTAGAAATGTCACACATGAATTCTGAAGTCCCACTGTGAACTGATTTTTAATTATTGTGTTTGAATTGTTAAACAAATCTGATCCACAAAATAGCAGACACTTATTTGATATACTGATTGGATCCAACGTATGTTACATCTGAATTCCCCTCTTGTAAGCAGAAATATATTTGTTTTGTAATGAAAAACTTATCATATATTATGTAGATTTGATAGTTACAGAATGGTACTTTTTGTTGCAAATATTACATTCCCACGAAAATTGTGCTCTCTATTGAACGTCTGTTCTGTAAATTTCGGCTTTAAAAAAAAAAAAAAAATTAAAGCATACATTCATTATGCTTAACTAGGATACATTTTTCATGAACTTTGCTGCTGTTTGTCTTCATTGCCTCGGCTATACTAAAACAATTTTATGCTGAGTTCAGTACTACACACAATCTAAAGAGACCCCCAGTGTTGTTGCTGTCCCTGCAGGTCTTCTGTTGTCCATTTTTAAAACAGTGACATTTCGTCTGAGTCTCTCATTTCAGTCCGCCCAGCACTTCTAAAGAGAAGAGAGAGCAGAATGACGTTGAGTTGAAGGGAAAAAAATGGATATAGTAGGTCAAAGCAGCTTTAAAATGTACTATAAAGCTTTAAGAAGTGTCTGTAGTAGGATTACAATGCTGTTCGAAAAATTACCAATTTAAATTACTCTAGAATAAGTGGATTATTAAATTGGATATCTTTGTAAGAATTACAGTGTGAAATGCAACTATACCCGTACTAATTGAAATGAAACCATAATTTTCTGAAAAATACTGTACACGATCTGAGTTCAAAGCATGGATTACCTCCACGTGTTTATACTGCTGCTTCTTTAGCTTTTGGGATTTTGGCTGGGTCAAAAATAAAAATAAAAAAATAATACAATTGACTACAGCACTATTATTCATACAACATGTGCTAACTAGTCAGTTGAGCGTCGTTTGCAAACTTAGGACAGGTGAGGCCCCCACTGTATGACCATTCGGGGAGTTTAAGAGGGGCCCCCAGGTGTCCGAAAAGTGTCATTGCATGTAATTGATTTTCCTATATATGATTTTAAAAGTAAAGAGTTTTCCGGTAAAATATTGTCTGTAAAAGTTGTAAAGCAATAAAACAACAAAAATGAATGAAATGAACAAAAAAAGTTATTTTTATAATGGGTCAAAATTATTTTTCAAACAGATCATGTGACTAGCACCTTAGATGGTCATTTGCTTTGCTCAGCCAAAACCACCCGAGGACTGAAGAGGCAAAATGGATATACATAATTCTTTTTAAACCTGTGCTTTCAAAAGTGACAACAACTACTGAGCAAGAACCAAGGATTGAAAATGTGGACCATGAAATGCCAGAGAGCACCGCCAAAATGGTGAGCGGAGTTTGCCCCACTAAAGACGCTAATTGTCCAACAGAGCCACCAACGGTGCCTTGCCAATGTAGTTACCCCCGTCAAAAATTGTATCCCCTGGTCGAGGGAGCGCACACACACACATTAATTATGTGTTATGTCGACTTAAACGATTAATTAAAGCCAGAAAAGAACCACAGTTGTATATTTTGGACATTGACATTTATTAAACTCCATACAGGACTTGAATTACAGTAATAACAGTTATAGGTCATCCTATGAGTAAAACAGTAAAATATTGCCTCTTTTTACGTTCAGTACATATGTTATGTTATACGACAGATTTTTTTTTTTTTGATGGATGGGCCATGTTTTAAAACCTCATAGATAACTACATCACCAAGACAGAAATCAAACAAATCAGTGCAGCGCAGTGGCTCCACCCATGGGATACAATTTTTGACGGGGGTAACTATATTGGCAGGACACCGGCGAGCGTACCTTATTCAATGGATGACGATCTTGACGTAAAGTATAGCTGTCCTCAGCAGCCTGATTTAGAATTAAATCACGAATGATGTTGAACAAAAAAATGCTCATTTTCAACTTATTATTACAAATATTCTTGTAAGTTCATTTTATTGCTGACACTGCATTTCGGGGTCATCAACATGATGTGCCCCCCCCGCCCAAAAGTCAAACTCCGCCTATGTGAACGACAAACGTTTATGTACTCTTTCAGTTCCATTGACAATGGCAGACTTCCAATAATGTGGCTCTTAAAATTTCAAATGAAAACTCTCTACATTAGTTTGTCATAAGTAGACATTCAATCCGTCTGAACTGGGAGGGTTGGTAGCGGATGAACATTCGTTCTATTGCCGTCATTGGCAGCCAGAAGTCAAGAAAGCAGTAAGATTCCAGTGGTAACCCACTACTTTTTTCTTTAGCAGGCATCATCACTTGTTTTGTTGGAAAATTAATTATAAGGAGTGCTTTATATGTGCGTTTGAGAACATTATTTTTCTCTCGGAATTGGGTGACAATTTAAAAAGCAATACAGGAATCTCCTTCACATTACAGCTTTGTCATTGACAAGACTGAATGTTTTTAGACATCTCTTAAAACATTGCTCGGACAGTTAGTTAAGATTTTATGATGTCAACAAGTTGACCTTGGAATGGAATATATCCGTTTTAATCAATTCCAATTGAAAATTCTTTTCTAAAGATGGAAAACTCAGAGGTCAACTGAAGAGCCCACATTTCTGGTATTCTGGATTATAATATCCATGTTAAGTTAAATGGAGACAAAATTGTCAGTTATTTTGGCTTAAAATACAGCAGTTTATTTTAAAGAAGGGATGGGTGCAAAAGCAGAAAATGCCTTTTTAAGCCTTGTCTGTGTTTTCCGCCATATACTGTATATTGTTAGGGCTCCTTGATTGCAGGCTGGAGACCAGACGGGCGAAGACACCGACAGCTGCAAGCCATCGAAATCAGCCGCCTTTATAAGCCAGCTCGTCATTGCCGCTCGTCGCCAGACCGAACTTTCAGTAATCCTGTCAGTGAAGTCCAGCATTCAGGTATTTACCACATTAATTCTTACCCGGCTAATCAGACCTCTTGTTCCGTCCCAGGATTCCCCGTGCCTGCTCCCATAATTGTACCGACGCCTGATTGATCTCCTGTCAACACCTGCCAGCTACACGCCAAGTGCACGTGCGGTGCTGTGACGTGTGCTCAAATAAACTTTTGAAAATCACCACAGCCACCCTTGTCTGCTTTGGGGTCCACTTCCCAGCGCACCCTAACAGCTTGGTCTGGCCATCACGGACCCCGCGGACATGGATCCGAGTTATGCTTCCCCGTCACCCCCCGCCGTTGACCGACACGCTCAAGCCCTCGAATATCTTTACCAAAAGGTAGAAATTTCTGTGGCACTACAGTCTCTCCAGGCGCAGTTTACGCCGCTTCCCCTGCATCCGACGTCACCACCCCGCCGTCTCCCCAACGCCTTGCGAACCGCACGTGCCACCCCCTGGCCCCTACGATGGCGACTTGGGCTCTTGTCGTGCCTTTTTAGTGCAGTGCGGTCTCGTGTTCGATCAACAGCCACATACATACGGCGGCGAGCGGGCCAAGATCGCTTACCTGATCGGGTGCCTTCGTGGTCCAGCTCTAGCCTGGGCCACAGCTGTGTGGGAGAAGGGCTCGGTGGCGTGCGCCTCATATGACTGCTTCACAGCCGAGATGCGCAAAGTTTTCGACCACCCGGTCCGTGGTAAGGAAGCCGCCAAATGCCTAATGTCCATCCGTCAGGGGGGGCGCAGCGTCGCAGAGTTCTCCGTGGAGTTCCGCACGCTTGCAGCTGAGAGCCAATTCAACGACGCCGCGCTTCAAGAGGTCTTCACCGGCGCACTCGGCGAATCGCTCAAGGACGAGTTGGCTTCCAGGGACGAGCCAGGGAATCTTGATCAGCTCATCGATCGTTCGATTCGAATCGACAATCGACTTCGCGAAAGACGACGTCAACGCCGCGAGCCGCCGCCTTTCAAGTTTCACTGTCCCGCTGCCCAGAGTATGGCCCCTCCTTCCGGGTATTCCCCACACACCGTCGCCTCTACACTGCCCCCTGCTGAGAGCCCCGAGCCCATGCAGCTAGGGAGAGCCAGGCTCACTGTAGAGGAACGCACACGTAGGCTCGCTGCCCAGCTATGCATCTACTGTGGCCAAGCGGGGCATTTCCGCCGCCATTGTCCGGTGCGTCCAGGAAACGGGCAGGCTCACCAGTAGGTGAGGAAATACTGGTGAGTCATGCGTTTAACAATTCCTCAGCTCGGCTCCAGCTCCCCGCCACACTTGGAAAGACCAGTCCTGAAGTGTGAAGGCTTTTGTTGATTGTGGTGTTGATGAAAGCCTAATTGATCGCAGGTTGGTGAAACAGCTGGGCGTCGGAACGCGCTCGTTACCTGTCCCGTTAAAGACCATAGCACTCAATGGACAGGTGCTGTTTAGTGTGGGGGAGCAGACCGACCCTGTCCACCTTCTTCTATCGGGTAACCACCAAGAGGTACTCAGTCTATTAGTAATCAATTGCCCTCACACGCCGCTGGTTCTTGGCCTACCCTGGCTCAAGACTCACAGCCCAGCGGTGGATTGGACCCACCCCAAGCTCACTGCATGGAGTGCCTTCTGCCATAAAAATTGTTTAAAATCTGCCCTAGCTCCGGCCTATCCTGTCCAGAACCCAGACCAGCTAGACCTCTCATCAGTCCCTGAGTGCTACCATGACCTGGGCTTAGTCTTCAGTAAAGACCGTGCAGTGGCCCTGCCCCCCCACCGCCCTTATGACTGTGCCATAGACCTACTTCCTGGCGCCGCCCTGCCAAAGGAGCGCATTTATAAGATCTCGGAAGCTGAGAGGGAGGTGCTGCAGTCCTATATCAGAGTCCTTGGCCACAGGTGTAATTCGTCCGTCCTCATCCCCGGTCGGCGCCGGCCTCTTCTTTGTGGGGGGGAAAAAGGATGGCACATTGAGGCCCATCATTGATTTCCGTGGCCTCAACAAAATTACCATTAAGAACACGTACCCACTCCCCCGATGGACTCAGCGTTCACACCCCACCATGGCGCGTGTATCTTCACCAAGCTCGACCTACACAGCACTTATCTGGTCCGTGTCAGAGAGGGAGACGAGTGGAAGACCGCGTTTAACACTCCTCTGGGCCATTTTGAGTATCTCGTCATGCCTTTTGGACTCACTAATGCCCCGGCGGTTTTCCAGAACCTGATCAATGACGTGCTGAGACATGATCAACAGGTTTGTTTTTGTTTATCTTGATGACATCCTGATTTTCTCTCCTAACCTCACAGAGCATGAGCAGCACGTACGCTAGGTGCGCCAAAGACTCCTGGAAAACCGTCTGTTTGTGAAGGCAGAAAAGTGCAAGTTCCACGTCCCAGAGACCAAATTCCTGGGCTACGTCATTGCCAAGGGCGAACTCCGCATGGACCCTGGTAAGCTAACCGCAGTGGTAGAGTGGCCATGGCCCACCGATCGGAAACTGTTTCCTCGGATTCGCAAACTTTTATCGGCGGTTCATCAGGAATTACAGCAGGGTCGCAGCACCACTAACGGCCCTCACATCGACCGCTTCACCGTTTCACTGGTCTGACTCTGCTGACGCTGCCTTCATGGACCTTAAGCGACTCTTTACTTCAGCGCCCATGCTGGCACATCCTGACCTTGCCTTACAGTTCATTGCGGAGGTGGATGCCTCTGAAGTGGGCGTGGGAGCAGTCTTGTCCCAACGACAGACTGGCGATGGCAAGGTGCACCCCTGTGCATTTTTCTCCCGCAGACTAACCCCCGCCGAGCAAAACTATAGCATTGGGGACCGCGAGTTGCTGGTGGTTAAACTTGCCCTGGAGGAGTGGCGACACCTGCTGGAGGGAGCTCGCCAGCCTTTCGTCGTTTTGACTGATCACAAAAACCTGGAGTACCTCAAGGCCGTCCGGAGGCTCAACCCTCGCCAGGCCAGGTGGGCCATGTTTTTTGAACGTTTTAATTTCTCTCTCTCCTATATCCCAGGGGCACGTAAAATCAAGCCAGATGCCCTATCCCGCCCGTTCCTGCCTAGTGAGACCAGGGTGGACCCAGCCCCCATTCTCCCTTCCACCTGTTTTCTTGCTGCAGTGAAATGGGAGGTGGAGTCCAAGGTTAAGGAAGCCCTTGGGGAGCACCCGGACCCCCGGCAGGGGTCTCAGGCTAATTTGTTTGTTCCCACATCAGTCCGGCAACAGGTGCTGGAGTGGGCCCACTAGTCTGGTCTGTTCTGCCACCCGGGTATCCGCAGGACCCTCGCTGTGTTGCGCCAACGGTTCTGGTGGGCCACAATGCCTGAGGACACACGGGCTTTTGTCACTGCTTGCCACGTTTGCGCCCGCAACAAGACCTCGACCAAACCCAGCTCTGGCCTGCTTCGCCCTCTTCCCATCCCTAGCCGCCCGTGGTCCCATGTCGCCCTGGACTTTGTCTCCGGTCTCCCCCCTTCCCGAGGTAACACCGTAATACTCACTGTGGTTGATAGATTTTCCAAGGGGGCCCATTTCATCCCGCTTCGCAAACTCCCATCGGCGAAGGAGACCGGAGAGCTGCTGGTCCAGCATGTCTTCCGCCTGCATGGCATCCCGTCTGATATTGTCTGAAAGGGGTCCCCAATTCACCTCGCAGGTATGGAAGGCTTTCTGCGCAGCTCTGGACATTGGTGTGAGTCTCTCCTCAGGTTACCATCCTCAAACCAACGGCCAGTGTGAGCGCACAAACCAACAGCTGGAAGCAGCACTTCGCTGTGTCGCGCAGTCCTGTCCCAATTCCTGGAGCGACCACCTCTCCTGGGTCGAATATGCCCATAATACCCAGCCGAATGCCTCCTCAGGCATGTCCCCCTTCCTGTGCTCACTGGGCTACCAGCCCCCCTTGTTCCTATCCCAAGAGCAGGACATAGCGGTTCCCTCGGTGCAAAGGCACATCAACCGGTGCACCAAGGTTTGGAGGAGAGCACGCAATGCACTAATCCGCTCGTCCGAAAGTTCCCAGGCTCAGTCCAACCGCCGCCGTACACCAGCCCCCGTCTACTCTGTGGGGCAGAAGGTATGGCTCTCCTCAAAACACTTGCCACTAAGAGTTAATTCCAGGAAACTGGCCCCACGTTTTGTCGGCCCCTTTGAACTAGAGAAGGTAGTGAATCCCTGCTCAGTCTGCCTCAAGCTCCCCAGGTCTCTGCGTGTCCATCCCACCTTCCATGTTTCCCAGGAAGAGCCGGTCTCGTCATGCCCGTTGTCCCCCCTGGTGCAGACTCCCCCCTCCTCCATTGTCAATTGACGGGCACACAGCCTTCAAAGTGAGACGTCTCTTGGACGTCCGCCATCGTGGCCGTGGGGTACAGTACCTCGTCGACTGGGAGGGCTATGGGCCTGAGGAGCGAAGTTGGATCCCAGCCAGGCAGGTGTTGTGCAGGTCCCTGATACGCGACTTCCATCGTGCCCATCCCGATCGCCTACCTCGGGTGCCTAGTGGCGCCCGTGGGGGGGGGGGGGGGGGGGGTACTGTTAGGGCTCCTTGATTGCAGGCTGGATACCAGACGGGCGAAGATGCCGACAGCTGCAAGCCATCGAAATCAGCCGCCTTTATAAGCCAGCTCATCGTTGCCGCTCGTCGCCAGACCAAACTTTCAGTAATCCCGTCAGTGAAGTCCAGCATTCAGGTATTTACCACATTAATTCTTACCTGGCTAATCAGACCTCTTGTTCCGTCCCAGGATTCCCCTTGCCTGCTCCCAGAATTGTACCGACGCCTGATTGATCTCCTGTCAACACCTGCCAGCTACACGCCAAGTGCACGTGCGGTGCTGCGACATGTGCTCAAATAAACTTTTGAAAATCACCACAGCCACCCTTGTCTGCTTTGGGGTCCACTTCCCAGCGCACCATAACATATATACTGTATAAATAAATGAACTGCTGTATTTTAAGCCAGAAGAACTGTTGTTTGATAGAACAATATGTCTGTATGCTGCCATTGCAGATGCGTGGCGCATTAAGCCCCCAAACTATTTTTAATTTGTCCATTTTACACTGGAGACCCCCGTTTACAGACGCCGCAACCGCTTTTGTTTCAACCTAGCAAAAAAGAAGGTAAGTAATTTTATTTATTCAAAATGTGTCATTTTTAGCTTAGAATCATTAATTGATGTCTAATATTTGCTTTAAAAAAAAAAAAAAAATCACTCGCATATTTTAAACTTTTTAAACAAATTACGTCACAATGAAAAAATCGTGTCTGTAAATAAGTCACGGATATCTACCTTAATTGTATTTTGTTGTTAGTCGCATTTTCCCCAATCTCGCATATTTTAAACTTTTAGGCAAGGCAAATTTATTTATATAGCACAATTCAACACACGGCAATTCAAAGTGCTTTACATCACATGAAGACCATAAAAATCACATTTAAATCAACACAACGTAAAAACCAAGACAAAAGATTGCATTTAATCACAGAATAAAAATAAATAAATAAAAATAAAACAAAATAAAAATAAAACAAAAACTACTACTACTAATAATAATTGAAATCAGCAATGGAGATAAGCACAAGAGGAATAGAAAGCAGATAGATTGAAATATATACAGTTATGGATATGCAGTGCTAAACAAAAGCATTTTTAGCCCTGATTTAAAGGAGTTTACAGTTTGAGCATACTTCAGACGTTCGGGTAACTTGTTCCAGAGGTGAGGAGCATAATAACTAAATGCTGCCTCACCCTGCTTGGTTCTTGTTCTTGGAACATGCAGAAGACCCGTTCCAGACGACCTTAGGGGTCTAGATGTCTCATAGGAATCTAACAAGTCAAGCATGTATTTTGGTCCAAGGCCATTAAGTGTTTTTAGACGAGCAGTAGTATTTTATAGTCTATCCTTTGACTCACTGGAAGCCAGTGTAGCGATTTCAAAACTGGTGTAATGTGGTCCAGCTTCCTTGTATTTGTGAGGACTCTGGCTGCAGCATTCTGTACTAGCTGCAGCTTCCTGACTGATTTTTTATCAAGACCTGTAAATATACCGTTGCAGTAGTCCAATCTGCTGAAAATGAATGCATGCATAAGTTTTTCCATGTCTTGTTGAGTCAGAAGCCCCTTAATTCTGGTTATATTTTTTAGGTGGTAATAAGCGGATTTAGTGACGGACTTTAGATGGCTATCAAATTTTAGGTCTGAGTCAATAATTACGCCAAGGTTTCTGACTTGATTTGTAGCTGTAAGTGACATTGTGCTAAGTTGGCTGCTTATCTTTGACCTTTCCTTTTTTGGCCCAAAAATGATCACCTCTGTCTTCTCCACATTTAACTGGAGAAAATTCTGGCACAGCCATTCATTGATTTGATGAATGCATTTACTCAGGGAGACTAAGGGACTATAATCATGTGGGGACACAGAAATGTACAGTTGTGTGTCATCTGCATAGGCGTGATAGGAGATGTCTATATAATTCAATCTATCTGCTTTCTATTCCTCTTGTGCTTATCTCCATTGCTGTTTTCAATTATTATTAGTAGTAGTAGTTTTTGTTTTATTTTTATTTATTTATTTTTATTCAGTGATTAAATGCGATCTTTTGTCTTGGTTTTTACGTTGTGTTGATTTAAATGTGATTTTTATGGTCTTCATGTGATGTAAAGCACTTTGAATTGCCTTGTGTTGAATTGTGCTATATAAATAAATTTGCCTTGCCTTGCCTTGCCTTACTGTTCCATTATCTGAGCTAACGGAAGCATATAGATGTTAAATAAGAGTGGTCCAAGAATTGACCCTTGAGGGACTCCACAAGTGAATTTGGTTCGTTCTAACTGATAGTTTCCGATTGACACAAAGAAGTCCCTATCATGTAAATAGGATGTGACCCACTGAAGAATAGTGTCAGTAAGCCCTACCCACTGTTCCAATCTGCTGAGTAGTATGTTGTGATCAACCGTATCAAATGCGGCGCTGAGATCCAATATTAGCAGAACAGATGATTTGCCTGCATCGGTATTCCGACGAATATCATTTAGGACTTTGATAAGCACAGTCTCGGTGCTGTGTTGTGGCCGAAATCCAGACTGAAATGAGTTAAAAAGATTGTTTTGCATCATAAAAGTCTGGATCTGTTCAAACACAACCCTTTCGATAATTTTCCCAAGGAATGTCAGATTTGATATTGGCCTGTAATTACTAATGGTTGAGGCATCCAGATTAGTTTTTTTTTAGCAGAGGTTTTATTACTGCAGTTTTTAAAGTCTGAGGAAACTCTCCTGTTTGTAGGGAAGTATTTATAATCTGAAGTATGTCTGGGGCTATGCAATGAAAAACAGTTTTGAAAAAGTTTGAAAACTATCTCCATAAACTTTCTACAAACAAATTACGTAACAATGAAAAAATAGTGTCTGTAAATAAGTCACGGATATCTACCTTAATTGTATTTTTTTTTTTTTTGTTACTGTCGCATTTTCCCTAATCTTTTAGATGATAAATAATCGATCCAAACAAAGAAAAATTGAAAAAAAAATCATTTAAAAGGGTAAATATATGAAAAATGCCTATCCCTCCTCCCGCAGCCCAGCAAAGGAGCCCTCGTCCTCCCCCGGAATCCAGGGTGGTCCCTCGTGGCACCCGCGCGCCCATCTACCGGCCTTCAGGGATGGCAAGAGGGGACGCACCACCAACCCCACGCCCGTCCCCAACCCTGTCCGCCCACCCGGGCCATGAGCCGCCGCTGCAGCCCCCCAGCCGGCACGGCACGCCACGGGGCCCCCAGCGGCCCACCAAGCCCAGGGCAGGGCAGGGTCCCCCGCCGTAGCAGGCAACATCCAGCCGATACAACGCCGCCCAGCCAGCGAACCACGGTGGAGCACAGGGCGGAGCTAGAGAAGAGAGGGGGAAGGTGGAGGCAGGAGAACGCCGAAGAGCCGCCGTGGGGCGACGCGAGACCGCAGCCAAGACCTCCCCCCACTCCAGCGGCTGCCAGCCAAGGCAGAGAGGAGGCCACGCCTTGGGAGCCATGCCATAGAAAAAAAAAAAATAGTGTGGGACCCACCTACCACCTTATTACTGTGCCTGCCAGGTTCCCGGCTGGCAGCCGTAACCCAGCACCGTGATGGGATTGTGAGGGGAGGGTAGTGCAATGTATGCATTAAAATAGGAGAGCTTGGCTTGGGGCAGTGGGACCGCAGCATGGAAATTCAGCCCAGCTGTCCGTCCCACCGCCCTTTGCCAGAGCTCTCCTGTGGAGTATGATGTGTGTGGTGCGTTAAAAAAAGGTGCAGGGACGGCAGGGCCTGCCGTGAGGAGGTAACCGTGAGGCACCCCCTCCCCCCCACCAGGTCCCAACCATCCCATAACCTTGGTGTGTGATGCATTAAAAACAGGGGAGAGCCAGGCCAGGACTGTATGGCCCCGTCCCAACTCTCCCCGGAGAAATGAATGAGTACGTAAGTGCCAAGTACGTGATAATATCTCGTTAAAATCATGGCGTCTTTAATTATGCTCTTTCATGCTCTCACCTCCAGTTAGGGTTTTGCTGTTTAATTTTTTTTTTTTTTTTTAAATCAAAATGTTTCTTTCCCCAGAAAATTGAGATTTTAAGCTTTCCAATGATGCACACATGCATAAATGACAATTGTGAAATTTGGCCAAATTGGGGGTCTCAGAGCGGAACTTTAAGTCAACTGTCATATATTTATGACAGCATCGCTATTTCATTCCTGCAAGACAGAAGCATGGCGGATTTTCTTGTGAGAGAAATCAACATGGTCCCAAGAAGGTTAGTGAAGATGGTGAAAAAAGAAAAAAGGTGACGCTTACCATTGAAATAAAAAAGGAAATGATCGAAAAATATGAGCGATGTGTGCATGTGAGTGAATTTGTTCGACAATATGGCTGGTCTCCACTGACCTCCGTTCGCCAGTCTCTATAAGAGCTCTTTCACACTAGCAATGTTTGGTCTGTTTTAAAAGGACCATTGCTTCTGTTCGTTTTGTAAATGTGAACGCGCATCCGAATCTAGTTCGCACCAAAAGACAAACTCTGGTCTGCTCAAAAATCGTGGGTCCCGCTCCGCTTTCAGCACACCCTGCTTCGCTTGCGAATACAACTGGAACAAGGTGCGCTTTTGCCACTTTATTTGCATATGAGTGTACACATTGAGTCACCTTTTTTTGGCACCATTACATACCTTTATGGTATGGTAACCCATTTGCCTATTGTTAAACTATTCTTCTTCTGTCAAAATAAGGCATAATCTCATTTCCTTAAACTGTCTAGCTATTTCAATATCCATGTTTTGAATGTACGGTTCGTCCTAGCTGTCATCAGTTGCTCTTTGTAGCCCAAGAAAGCACACTAATGAGTTGAAAGCTACATTTATTTGTCTGATATTGTATGCACCAGTTAAGTAGGTATTTCCATTAAGGCATTTCCATGATTTTCAGTGCCATAAAAAAGCTCCATAGACAACATTGTTTGCACATTTTATAAAAAATGCTATACACTGCAGTTGCAGCCGCGGGTGAACATAAAGTGCACATTACAGTGGGAGCCATTAGCCCGATGAGACCACCCTAATTACTTTATTACAGCATCCACCTGGATTCATCTGATCGACATGCCGTGCACCTGGATGATGGAAAGGCTCCACTATTATGTTACTTTCTCCGTCACATCCCTGAACAAGTGCTTGTTTTTTACCGGATCTTAGCTCCGCCACTCCATTTGGTACACCTGCACTGTCGACAATGGGACCCAATACAAATCCTTTGCAGACATAAATAATGGTAAGTGTTATAACTCACTATCAGGGAGGTGTCACTTCAACATAAACTGATGCTGTGCATAAGTATCATTAGTATGCTGTGGTGTACAACAGGGAGAATTTTATCTGACATCATGTTCAAAGACTTGTTGGGACTACTAGCTCGTCTGCTGGTTGCAGCCAAGTAGTTCAATTTCATGTAGCTTCTTTTGCTTCAAGACACGATTACTCCTAAATTAATGCATATTATATTTTCCTGAAATCTTACGGATAAGTTGATTCATTGATTTTCATGTACATCTGCATACTCTTGTTATAGTATTGTCCTTTTTGAAATATGTCTGTCTAAATCTTCTGAGTAGATGTTATGCAAATTGTTTCCCAGCTATCACAACCTACCCACCACCTAAACCATAAAATAACTGGTATCACTATACAGTGGGCAAATAAGTATTTAGTCAACCACTAATTGTGCAAGTTCTCCCACTTGAAAATATTAGAGAGGCCTGTAATTGTCAACATGGGTAAACCTCAACCATGAGAGACAGAATGTGGGAAAAAAAGCAGAAAATCATATTGTCTGATTTTTAAAGAATTTTTTTTGCAAATCATGGTGGTAAATAAGTATTTGGTCAATACCAAAAGTTCATCTCAATACTTTTTTATGTACCCTTTGTTGGCAATAACGGAGGCCAAACGTTTTCTGTTACTCTTCACAAGCTCTTCATAAAGTCCAAGTTGCCCAACGACAGCCCCAAAACATCACTGCTTTAGAGGAGATCTGCGTGGAGAAATGGGCCAAAATACCAGCAACAGTGTGTGAAAAGCTTGTGAAGAGTAACAGAAAACGTTTGGCCTCCGTTAATTGCCAACAAAGGGTACAAAGTATTGAGATGAACTTTTGGTATTGACTAAATACTTTTTTTCCACCATGATTTGCAAATAAATTCTTTAAAAATCAAACAATGTGATTTTCTGTTTTTTTTTTTTTTTTTTCCATATTCTGTCTCTCATGGTTGAGGTTTACCCATGTTGACAATTACAGGCCTCTCTAATAGTTTCAAATAGGAGAACTTGCACAATTAGTGGTTGACTAAATACTTATTTGCCCCACTGTATAATATTTATCCGTTATAACTAGATAATATAGCATTACTAAACTGTTAATTAATGATATATTGTTTACCAGTTAAGTGTTTGTTTTCTGTTTATTAAGCATTTATAATCATGCCTTATAGACAGTTAATATATCATAAACCGATGGTTAATGAGTAACAAATGACTTGTAAGCTGTATGTCAATGATTTATACCTTATAAATTAGCTAGTTGTACTGAGTTCATTTTGTCTACACTTAAAGGTTGTTTTGATTACCTGACATGTTTCGGCTAACAATTCCGCCTTCATCAGACAGTCACTGGTGTTGGTGTGACGTGTCTTTATCACCTAATGGATGAAGGCGTGACTCACCTGTCAGATTGACAGGCGAGTCACGCCTTATGCTGACCATTCATTCCTCCAGGAGCATGTAAGCCCCCTTGTCCCTGTTGATGGTTCTCGGGCCCCGCTTTCGGATCTCAATGGCCTCCCTGATCCAGCGCTGATGTCTGTTTTCTTCGGTGCAGGAGACTTGTTTGGATGGCTTTTTCCCAGTCCATAATGTGGTTTTCCCTTTTGCAGGGATCGGTGATGGCTGACTTGTCATGTTCCTGCTGTGCTTGTTCTTTTATTTCCCTTGTCTTATTGTTGTATCCTTCACACACTCCTACTTGTGTTCTGTTTTTCTTGTATGAACGTTCCTCCCTGTCTCCCCGATGTATGATTTATTGCATGATTTGCATGGAATTTCAGAGATAGAGTTAAATTTGCTTCTTTGGTGGATTTTGTTCTATATTTAATATGTGGCAGAGTGTTGAGTGTGGTTCGACCTGTGTGCTTATGTTGTATTTTTTCATGACTCTTAGGACACGTTCTGTGACTCCTCTCGCGTACGGCAACGTCACCATATTTCTGTGTTGTTTGTTTTTTCTTCCCCTCCCTGTGTTGTGGTGTTAGTGTTTTTAACCTGTCCTGCACCTTTTGCTATTGCCCACTGTGGGTACTGACACCTATTTAGTGCATGTTGTATTTGTTTTTCCTCCTGTGTCCTGTCATCCTGGTCCGTTATTATTGTCATACGTTCACGTAATGTTCTGAATACTGAAAGTTTGTGGATAGTGGGGTGTTCAGATGTCCATAGAAGGTATTGGTCGGTTTGTGCGGGTTTCATGTGTACTCTTATTTTGATGTTGCCGTTGTCTGTTTGATGTATGTTTATGTCCAGAAAGGCTATGGATTGATCTGTTTTCTCTTCATAGGTGAATTTGATGCTGCTGCTGGTGTCTATGGTGTTGAGGTGGTCCGTGAGTCAGGTAATTAAAACAGCCTAAAACAATTGTCTGGGATAAAAGAATAAGCTATTAGTAATTGACAAACTAATGACTTATTATGGCTCAGTTGATAGTTCATTTATGTTAGTGGGACGTTATTATAACTTTGGAATAACGTCCCAATAACATACATAAGCTTATAACTATTACATTATTATATACATTAACTCAAACTTTACAGATCAGTTGTAAATGGTTTGCTAACCATCTAATAAACTTTGACGAACGCAAATGGGTTGAAGTTCATGGTACAGAAATTTGGTATGATATTTAAAGTATCAAATGTTTGTACCTCAAGATTGTTCCACCCATTTTCAGTGTGCTGTACTTTACCAAAGACACACGACAGATGAAACATTGAACATTTTGCTTAACAAATTTTAACAGTTATCAAACATTTAAAAAGTCAACAGTTTACTAATGATCTATTAACTCGTAATAACGGATAGTTATTATACAGTTGTTACAACAACGAAAAAAATCCACTTAATCTTTTTCCATGTCTCTTACCCGCCTCCAAAATAGTTTAAAATAAAACTGATTCATAATTTTCATAATGTCGGCTGTGAAAGGGGGTCATTATAACGTGTTGTACGTTAAATGAAAACCTCAGTGTGTGTCAATCAAAAGGCAGAATCTTTGATGATTTTGCATAAAATTGTACATCTGCTATTTGAGTTGTGCCACCGTTCCTTTTCTGCACTAGGGGCTTCTCTGCGTGGGTGGCTCCAAGTGTGATAGATACTGCGCCGTTAGCCTGCCAGGGGCAAAAAGAGGAAGGGAAATAACTCAATGTACAAACCCTGCAGGTGAATATAATACGGAAAATTACTCTAACTGGTTTGACCCTCTTCATCAGCCAAGTACACCCGAATCCAACTCCAAGTACTACTTCCACACAAAAAATATGTATATCTTGGATGCCATAAAAGCACTTAAAATTAGCCAAAATAAGACTTCAAGTCCTATAAACCAATTTGGAGAACAGTGATAATTGGCTTTCATCAGCGATCAATCAGTCTCAAAGGTTAGAAATAGCAGATATATTAATAGAACTGCCTATTTGCCAAGTCCAAGGGGGAGGGCATCACAAATCAGTTGGCTGTGAAATACATACACAGGTTACTTGGACTTACTTTAAGAATAAAATTATTTATACTTATAACAATTTGTTATCTTAATGCTTCTGTCTGGGTCAAATCTAACTAGTTCACGGTCATCATTATTTCTGGAGAATTGGGAGGCGTAAACATTTGTTACTGTTTTGGACCCTTGTGGGTTTTTACAGAAAATAAGCAATATGCTTGCCACAAGGACTAGAAAGCACACCACAGTTTTAACTCATCCTAAGGGGATCACCAGATTCACTGCCAATACAGCTAATAGCTGTCTCTTCACAGAAAATTGTCTCCTCTGGGTTCCATGAATATGTTCTTAATTCCATGGCAAACATTTACTGGAATCCAATCACGAAAGACCAGACATTTGTTAAGCGTTGCGGCTTATTCAAGCAAATGATCTTCTTTTAAGACAGATCCTTGAAACATATTGCATTAAATTCTTCTCATGTAACCAAACAGTTCCTAAATTGATGATATAAACATGACACTTAGAGGTGCTCTAGAGTCTTGATTTGACTTTTAAAATGTGAGAGGTACAAAAACAAAATATTTAAGTAGTTGCCTTAATCGTACAAAAAGATTAAGTGAATACCAAAGACTAGGGATGTCCCTATCTGATCACGAGATCGGAAAACAAGCCTATGGCAACATTTTTCAGAGGATTGGAATTGGATGAACAAGATCGGGTTTTTAAGTCAACAGAGCAGCTTAAGTTTGCTACTCAAAGCAACACTCAGTAACTTTAAAGTTTTGGTCGATTTTAGCGACGCAGGTAGAAAAAAGCTGTAGTGTTTTGCCTTTAGGAGGACAGTGTTTCCCATGAAGACCAGCGCACAATGTTGTAAAATCCAGATCTCCCGGTCGCCTGCAGATGGATTAAACTGCATTGCTGTTTCCAGCGGTTGTGTGAAGGATGAATAGTAATGAGGTAACTCCAACAAAGTTGGACCTCAAAGCAGGTAACAACTGAGGGACACGTTCAAGGGTTATTAAATACGAACAAAATAAACACACTATCGCGGAAAGGGGGAATAACAAACTGTGTCCGTGACAATAGGTCGACGGGGATCAATAATACTAAATTAAGCGGTGGGCAGAGAGCCAATGAGACAGCAAAAAAATATATACTCAAATACCTGCACAAGGTAGACGATCACAAAACAAAGGCGGCTGACGAACAAGCTACTAAATATTGCGACTCGAATGGCGACCAACAAGTTATCATCTCAGCACCCTTCTTTTGGATCACCTGCGTTTATATATTAATGTTGATGAGCTGGAAGGTGCGACGTCGAGAACTCTACTACAGCCAGCTCTGTAACAAAACAAAATCTGACCAACAGCAGAATGTGACAGTAATGAATCAATTTGTGGCTAAACAATAGCATATGACGATGTTGACAATAAGAAACGTTTGATTTTGTACCGTATTCCGCCACCGGCCCATAGAACATACTTTTCATTGTGTCAAAGTGTCATTTTGTCAGTGTTGTCCCCAAAAAATATATACTTAGATATTTGCAGAAATGCGATGGGTGTACTCACTTTTGCGATACACTGTATATATAGTTTGTGCTGAGAGGGAAAAAAAAAATACCATTGTTTGAAAGAAAAAAAAAAAAAAAGCAGTTACTCAAAATGATACTCATTACTTGAGTATTCTTTTCACTTGATACTTTTTTACTTGTACTTGAGTAAATTTATTGGATGACTACTTTTACTGTTACTTGAGTAATATTATTTTGAAGTAAAATTTTTGGCTGCTCTAACCACCTCTGGCAAAAAGTGTAGAACCTTGGCAATATACGGTATATCCCAAAGTTAATTTTTTACAATGTCATTTATATATAATATTACTTTTTAGGGGCGAGAAAGTAAGAAAATAATCCTGAAGTACAATGGCATTGCCAAAAAAAAAAAAAAAACGTATACGTTTTATACTCTGCCACAGTCCCGGAAAAAGAGGAAGTACAGTAAAAAGTACAGTACTGTAACATGTTTGGTTTGGTTTTGTTGTTAAAAAAACTTTTTTTGGTATTGGGTCAGGACTCTGCATCGGCAGACTCTCAAAATCAGGTGACTTCGATGTGGGTACAAAAATATGCAATCGGGACATCCCTATAAAAGACACATTTTCTCTGTGATTACCATATTAAACTATAGTTTGGTAAGACGAACAGTGAACAAAACCACAAAATAACTCCCTTGCCCCGCCACTTGTATTTCGTGTTTTGTGCATATGTCCATGGTATCGTGTTAACCATGTTTTAAATGTGTTGTATGCGTTGCTGTTGAATTTTGGATGCAGATCCAGTCATCCGTTAATTGTTAACTACAATTTTAAAGGTCAAAGGCGGCGGATGGTACTTAACTCATTCACTGCCAGCCCAGGTAGACAATATGTACAGTATTCACACGTATTTGCTGTGAAAATTAGTAAAAGAGGAATACAGATGTTTAAAAATGTATACGGGGGAAAACACAGACAAGACTGAAAAAGCAGTTTCTGCTCTTGCACTCCTCTTTCCAAGAAACTGCAGTGTTTTAAGCCAAAAAAACTGTTGTGTTTGACAGAACAATATGTCTATATGCTGCCATAGCAGATTCATAGCGCATTAAGCCACTGAACTATTTTTAATTTGGTCGTTTTACACTGAAAACCCAAGTTTACAGACGTCGCACAACCGCTTTCGTTTCAACGTAGCCATAAAAAGAAGGTAAATAATTATATTTATTAATCAAAATGTCTGTCACTGTTACCTTAGAATCATTATTTGATGTCTAATATTTGGTTTAAAAAAAAAACAACAACAACAACAACATTAAAAAATTATTCACTCGCATATTTTAAACTTTTAAACAAATTACATCACAATGAACAATTTGTCGTCTGTAAAAAAGTCACGGATATCTACCTCATAACTATCGCTTAATTCTATTTTTTTTTTTTTTTTGTTACCGTCGCATTTTCTCCGATATGTTAAGATGATAAATGATTGATCCAAACAACGAAAAACTGAAAAATAACATTTAAGCCTTTATTGCCAGACGTACCACATTTGATACACCTAAAATTTCATGATGTTGAGACTTTAATTTAATAATAATAATTCAGAATTTTGACAATTCTTTTTGGAAAAAAAATGATGAATGCAAGTCAACACATGCATCTGCAGGTTCCATGAGAAAAACAAACAGGATTTAGCAAGGGTTATAGATATCAGAGCGCTTATTACACATATTCATTTTGACTTTTCTTTTGACAAATTAGAAAAAAAGGTTTCATTAGGACCTTATTTTTCCAAATTTTGGGATTCTCTGATAATTGCTTCATGTTGCAGGTATTTAAGGGTTAAAAGGGTAAATATATGAAAAAGAAAATCTCAACCACTCCTTGTTGTCTGCGATTTCTGCATCGCGACCCTTGTTATATCACCATGTTTCACCAATAAAATCAAAAAAATAATCTGGCTGTGGCCATTCACAGCTGTGTCTTGACACTCGGTGATACATGCTAGATGAAGTTTTTGGATCTAAACAAGGTAAGTATGCGATAATATCTCGTTAAAATCGCGGCGTCTTTAACTCTGCTCTCGCCTTCAGTTAGGGTTTTGCTGTTTAAATTTGTTTTTAAAAATGCCCTCCTGTTCAAAAATTTTCTTCTCTCAGTAAATTGAGATTTAAATTTCCAATGATGCATCACACATGCATATAGGACAATTTTGAAATTTGGCCAAATTGGGGGTCTCAGAGCGGAACTTCAAGTCGCCCGAGTGTTTTCCACCATATACTGTATTAACAGAATTGATGTCCAATTAATTTCACCGATGAGGTTAAAATTGTCACTGTCGAAGGTTCATTGAGGCTCATTTTGGAGAAAAATAGTCCCCTAATATTTTCATCCTTACTGTGAATGGCCTTCCCTTTTTGATTGTGATCTGCCGTATTCCCCCGACTTGGCAAACATGCCAAATGCAGCTTGAGTGTAGGCTGACCAAATGGAGGCAAACTTTCATCCTTCACAGCCATAGTGTAATATCACATGATGGTGAGAATCACTGTGGAACTGAATCATCTATGACAACAGGGTGGGAGCTGAAAGTGCTTGGGAGGATTGTCTAGAGCTGCAGGGGGATGCCACTGTGATAACACCTTGTGTGGGGAGGCCCCATCTCCCTTTCATATCGGCAGCTCATGCAGCACACAAGCCAAAGGGGTGGGGGTGGTTTGCAGATCAAAGCGAGATGGAAATCCAAACAGAAACCCATGCAAGCGCATGAAACACACTTTGGAGAGAGAACCTCCGAATCACCCCGTTTTTTCTCCCGCCAGACAGAGACGACTGAGTCAGTTTATGGGTTTTGTTTGTCAGGGGGAAGAGTGTGAGACAAATGGAGCACAAAGGATTTTAAGCAGACATACACACAGGCGCAGCTTCCTTTTCAGTGACTGAAATCAGTGCATGGGATGCCCTGGAGCTTGTATGTCTTATGTGAGAAAAGTAGAAGGTGCACAAGGAGGTGACCAGATAGATGTAAATACAGCTAATACATTGGTACTCAAACATTTTACAGCAAGTATCACCTCAAAGAATACCTGGGCCTCAAAGTACAACGCGGTTTTCAATCATTTTGACTCGGAGAGGCTGGCTGCGATCATTTACGACCAGCCTTCTGAGTCAAAATGGGTTGGACGTCTAGCACCATGAATAGCAGGCAATGTGTTCAAATACGTAAACGTCCATCCATCCATCCATCCATCCATCTATCCATCCATCCATCCATCCATCCATCCATCCATCCATCCATCCATCCATCCATCCATCCATCCATCCATCCATCCATCCATTATCTTCCGCTTAGTCCGGGGTCGGGTCGCGGGGGCAGCAGCTTTAGCAGGGAAGCCCAGACTTCCCTCTCCCCAGCCACTTCAGCCAGCTCCTCCGGCGGGATTCCAAGGCGTTCCCAGGCCAGCCGAGCGACAGTCTCTCCAGCGTGTCCTGGGTCGACCCCGGGGCCTCCCGCCGGTGGGACATGCCCGGAACACCTCTCCAGGGAGGCGTCCAGGAGGCATCCGAACCAGATGCCCGAGCCACCTCAACCGGGTCCTCTCAACGTGGAGCAGTAGCGGCTCGACACCAAGCCCCTCCCGGATGACCGAGCTTCTCACCCTATCTCTAAGGGAGAGCCCGGACACCCTGCGGAGGAAACTCATTTCGGCCGCTTGTATCCGGGATCTTGTTCTTTCGGTCACGACCCACAGCTCGTGACCATAGGTGAGGGTAGGAACGTAGATCGACCGATAAATCGAGAGCTTCGCCTTTTGGCTCAGCTCCTTCTTCACCACAACGGACCGGTGTAGAGTCCGCATCACTGCAGACGCTGCCCGATCCGTCTGTCAATCTCCCGCTCCCTCCTACCCTCACTTGTGAACAAGACCCCAAGATACTTGAACTCCTCCACTTGGGGCAGGATCTCATCCCCGACCCGGAGAGGGCACTCCACCCTTTTCCGGCTGAGGACCATGGTCTCGGATTTGGAGGTGCTGATCTTCATCCCAACTGCTTCACACTCGGCCACGAACCGCCCCAGTGAGAGTTGGAGGTCACGGCTTGATGAAGCCAACAGCACCACATCATCTGCAAAAAGCAGAGATGCAATGCTGAGGCCACCAAACCGGACACCCTCAGCGCTTCGGCTGTCCATAAAAATTATGAACAGAATCGGTGACAAAGGGCAGCCTTGGCGGAGTTCAATCCTCACTGGGAACGAATTCAACTTACTGCCGGCAATGCGGACCAGACTCTGACACCGGTCGTACAGGGACCGAACAGCCCTTACCAAGGGGCTTGGTACCCCGTACTCCCGGAGAACCCTCCACAGGACTCCCCTAGGCACACGGTTGAATGCCTTCTCCAAATCCACAAAACACATGTGGACTGGTTGGGCGAACTCCCATGCACCCTCGAGGACCCTGCCGAGGGTGTAGAGCTGGTCCACTGTTCCACGGCCGGGACGAAAACCACACTGCTCCTCCTGAATCCGAGATTCGACTTCCCGACGGACCCTCCTCTCCAGCACCCCTGAATAGACTTTACCGGGGAGGCTGAGGAGTGTGATCCCTCTATAATTGGAACACACCCTCCGGTCCCCCTTTTTAAAAAGGGGGACCACCACCCCGGTCTGCCAATCCAGAGGCACTGTCCCCGATGTCCACGCAATGTTGTAGAGGCGTGTCAGCCATGACAGCCCTACAACATCCAGAGCCTTTAGGAACTCCGGGCGGATCTCATCTACCCCTTGGGCCTTGCCACAGAGGAGCTTACCAACCGCCTCAGTGACTTCAACCCCAGAGATCAAAGAGCCCACCTCAGAGTCCCCAGACTCTGCTCCCTCAAAGGAAGGCGTGTCGGTGGAATTGAGGAGGGCTTCGAACTATTCTCCCCACCTACTAACGACGTCCCGAGTCGAGGTCAGCAGTACACCATCTTCACTATACACAGTGTTAATGGTGCACTGCTTTCCTCTCCTCAGACGCCGGATGCTGGACCAGAATTTCCTCGAAGCCGTCCGGAAGTCATTTTCCATGGCCTCGCCGAACTCCTCCCATGAGTTTTTGCCTCGGCGACCGCCGAAGCCGCAGTCCGCTTGGCCAGCCGGTACCTGTCAGCTGCCTCCGGAGTCCCAAAGGCCAAAAAGGCCTGATAGGCCTCCTTCTTCAGCTTGACGGCATCCCTTACCGCACCAGCGGGTTCGGGGATTGCCGCCACGACAGGCACCAACCACCTTACGGCCACAGCTCCGATCGGCCGCCTCAACAATGGAGGTGCGGAACATGGCCCACTCGGACTAAATGTCCCTCACCTCCCCCGGGACAAGGGAGAAGTTCTGCCGGAGGTGGGTGTTGAAACTCTTTCTGACAGGGGATTCTGCCAGACGTTCCCAGCAGACCCTCACAATACATTTGGGCCTGCCAGGTCTGGCCAGCAACCTCCCCCGCCATCGGAGCCAACACACCACCAGGTGGTGATCAGTTGACAGCTCCGCCCCTCTCTTCACCCGAGTGTCCAAAACATGACACGATTACAAAGTCGATCATTGAACTGCGGCCTTGGGTGTCCTGGTGCCAAGTGCACATGTGGACACCCCTATGTTTGAACATGGTGTTCGTTATGGACAAATCGTGACGAGCACAGAAGTCCAATAACAGAACACCACTCGGGTTCTGATCAGGGGGGCCGTCCCTCCCAATCACGCCCCTCCAGGTCTCACTGTCATTGCCCACGTGAGCGTTGAAGTCCCCCAGCAGAACGAGGGAGTCCCCAGAGGGGGCGCTCTCCAGCACACCCTCCAAGGACTCCAAAAAGGGTGGGTATTCTGAGCTGCTGTTCGGCGTATAAGCGCAAACAACAGTCAGAACCCGTCCCCCCACCCGAAGGCGGAGGGAGGCTACCCTCTCGTCTACGGGGGTAAACCCCAACGTACAGGCACCAAGCCGGGGGGCAATAAGTATGCCCACACCTGCTCGGCGCCTCTCACCATGGGCAACTCCAGAATGGAAGAGAGTCCAACCCCTCTAGAGAGGATTGGTACCAGAACCCAAGCTGTGTGTGGAGGAGAGTCCGACTATATCTAGATGGAACTTCTCTGCCTCACCCACCAGCTCAGGCTCCTTCCCTGCCAGAGAGGTGACATTCCATTTCCCAAGAGTTAGCTTCTGCAGCTGGGGGTTGGACCGCCAAGGCCCCCGCCTTTGGCTGCCGCCCAACTCTCTACGCACCCGACCCCTTTGGCCCCTCCCACAGGTGGTGAGCCCATGGGAAGGGGAACCCATGTTGCCTTTTCGGGCTGTGCCCGGCCGGGCCCCATGGGGACAGGCCCGGCCACCAGACGCTTGCCTTCGAGCCCCACCTCCAGGATACGTAAGCCAAAATGTTAAGGGGGGAAAAAGAGCTTTTTTTTCTAAATTTATGCCACAGTTTGAGCATTGTTTCAAAAATAGTTAAAAAGAAATAGTTCTTAAGGATTAAAAATGAATCTTTGTAACATAGACTTCATAATCCGATTAATGGGGGGCCTTTCTCCGTCAAAACTGACCGAGTGGAAACACAGACAAAGAGCTTTTTACGTTAAAAATTCTTGTGAATAAATGCTTAAATCCCTGAATTCTTTATAACAGTCTAGATTCTTGGTTAAAGCAAAAACAAAAAGGGGAGGTAACATTTATTTTACGTAAATATGTCGAATGTGCTGCTAGTCTTTAGGCCACTGTGGCGCCACCTTATAACCACAAAGAGCTTTTTACGTTGAAAATTCTTGTGAATAAATGCTTAAATCCCTGAATTCTTTATAGGTGTGGACGTAAAACAGTCTGGATTCTTGGTTAAAAGCAACAACAACAAAAAAACAACAACAACAAAAACGGGCAGTTAGCATTTATTTTACATAAATATGTCGAATGTGCTGCTAGTCTTTGAGCCACTGTGGCGCCGCCTTATCACTACAAAGAGCTTTTAACATTGAAAATTCTTGTGAATAAATGCTTAAATCCCTGAATTCTTTCAAGATATGGAGGTAAAACAGTCTCAATTCTTGGTTAAAGGAAAAACAAAAAGGTCAATTAGCATTTATTTAACGTAAATATGTCAAATGTGCTGCTAGTCTTTATGCCACTGTGGCGCCGCCTTATCACCACAGAGAGCTTTTTACATTTAAAATTCTTGTGACTAAATGCTTAAATCCCCGAATTCTTTATAGATATGGACGTAAAACAGTCTCGATTCTTGGTTAAAAGCAAAAAAACAGGCAGTTAGCATTTATTTTACGTAAATATGCCGAATGTGTTGCTAGTCTTTAAGCCACTGAGGTGCCGCCTTATCACCACAAAGAGCTTTTTACATTGAAAATTCTTGTGAATAAATGCTTGAATCCTCGATTTCTTTATAGATATGGACTTAAAACAGTCGCGATTCTTGGTTATAAGCAAAAAAAACAAAAAAAACAAATGGGCAGTTAGCATTTATTTTATGTAAATATGTCGAATGTGCTGCTAGTCTTTAAGCACTGTGGTGCCGCCTTATCACCACAAAGAGCTTTTTACGTTGAAAATTCTTGTGAATAAATGCTGAAATCCCTGAATGCTTTATATACTTGTATAAGGACGTAAAACAATCTCGTTTCTCGGTTAAAAGTAAAAACCGGGAATTTAGCATTTATTTTACGTCTATATTGCGAATTATGACGCCAATGCCGTAGCGGTTAATTTCTCCCATTGATTTTTTTCACAACGTTTGGAAATACTTTTTCAACCAAAATCGGCATTGGAACGCTGCATGAGTTTGAGAATAACTGCGACCGACTTCAACCGACTGAAGCAGAGTGTGGGGCGGCACCTACTTGAAGGCGTGGCGCAGTGTCTGGGGAAGGTGTCCCGTCAATATCATTATGAAGTCTATGTTTGTAGTTTAGGTTGAATACAAATTATACAATTGAAATGTAATAGACTAATAGTGGATTAAAAAAAGGTTGTTTGCACATTTCATTCAGTTGTACTAATTGTTGATCTAAAGGTTAGCTTCTTGTCTGTGTACATTTATTCTTGTATCATGGAGGTCATTGTGTATAGTATGGATGTCTTTAGAGGGGCAAGGTCGGACAGCGACTGTCCACCTCACATCATCACTTGAGCTCAACTCCTCCATCGATCACTTAACTTTACTCTCTGGCTGGGAGATTTAATAGTAATCATACATGCAGGCCATCACCACAACATTTGCCTGTGGGATATCCTAGGAGGGACACTTGCTCTTTTCTGACCTATTGCACAAGTAAATGTTACAGAGGGTGGTTTGGGAGGGATGCAGAAGGGGGCTCTCAATGACATTCCAGTTGGTTTGAATGGAAATGTGGCAAAAGACTGCACCCATGGGAGCTGTCCTATAGCGAGAGATGAGTGTGCTGTTCCAAATGGCAGCCCGAGTCAGATGACAACCCCATGCCAAAAGCTCCTCAAAGCCAAAATGTAACACATTACTTGGGGAAAACATCAGCAATGGCATGCATCTGTTGTATTCTGCCTGTAAGTCAATGGGAAGAAGCTGATAAGAAAGGAGGACATAGCTGTCAATAATGCCATTAGTTGCCAATTTTGTGCATCTCTCGTGAAAGTACTGCTCACTGATTTTTTTTGCTTTGCCTCTCTGCATTATTTACATATCTGTGTTGCTCACAAATACCACACAGTATTAAACTGCTTGATGATTGCACCATTAGCGCAATTGCCTTTATATCAGCATTACTGCATTGAGTCTGTACCGATGTGTTGATGTGCTGATTTTATCATTTAATCATTATGGCTTTTTTTCTATAGTACGAGAGTGGCCCAAATCACCAGAGAGGCATTTCTCGTGTGTGTGTACTCTTGTGTCATGAATATAGTAATTTGTTCGGTAGGGATTTTTTTGGATACTTTTTTAAGACTTGTGTGAAGGAATGCATTACAAACTCACAACACTCTCTGAGTGCAGTAGGGGTCTTCAAACCTGTCCTTAAGGACCGCTGTGGGTCCTGTTTTTTTTTCCAACCAAGGGTGTAGGTTTGCATAGGGACTGTAGGGACATAACACTACCAACTTTTCAGGATGATCAAATTGTCCCTACCAACCTTTAAGCAACCTTATATGCATTATATAATGACTTCAGTTATACAAATTATTTAGATTGTCTTCCCATATGTTGCTAAGGATAGAATTGCCCCTATCATTATTGAGTGAATTATTTTCATTATGTTCAGACTTACATTTGCCCCTTTTCGCTTGCGGAATGCAAGAATGCTGAGTCCATTCTCCCCCTTCAAACGACGTTTGATTGGCAGATGACTTGAACCACCCCCGACACACACACACGCTCACACTCACACAGCTGCGGCAGAAATACATGTCGACAACATGCTGGCTCCTCCGCACCCTTCAAAGAGGAGAGATATTAGAAGTTTTTTTTTTGGCCAGCAGCAGCCACTGTAAGAAATATAAAAAGACACCAATGTTGTGGATGTGGGAAACTGACCACTAATTTTGCTACTGAAAGTCCGACCTGCATCAGCTTGCACAACATTACACTGTGTGAACTTGCTAACCATCAAAACACGAGTAGGAAGCTGCTTAGAGAGAAGTGTCCTATTGTTTGTGTTTTCTTCTAAATGTAGTGAACTCTGCTGGAAACTATAGAACCAGAAAAATGTTAGCAAGAAGCTGCTTACAGAGAAATGAGTGCTGCATAACCTCATATGTTGCTCACACAACACAACCCTGCAACTTATTTATAATTAACGATATGTACATTTTAAAAAAAAAAAAAAAAGTTTTTTGGGGGGAGCGGGGGGATGCCGAGATCAACTGGTTGATCGTGATCGACGTAATGAGCACACTTGATTAAGCATATCAATTAATTAGCTTCGTATTTGTGAGAAATGTAGTCCTGCCTCCCGTTCACCCAGTCTGTCTGGTCTTAATAATGTCCCATCCTGAGCAAAAAGTGTACATACATGCAGGTTATACTGTTATATTGTCCCTACCAATGTTGAGACCAAACCTACACCCTTGCTTCCAACCAATTCAGTTTGGAAAGTTTAATCATTTAGGTTTCTGTTAAAAACAAGCAGCAACTTACTGTACTCAATTGATCACACTTGCAAAATACCAGAATGGTGAAAAGCTGTTGCCTTGTTTGGTTGGAGTGAAATCCTGCCCCACCGCAGCCCAATGTGGGTTACCGTAGTTTGGAGACCCATTAACTGAAGCATGAATAGACAGACCGACAGATATCGAAAGTACACCGTAGATATCTTGTGGAACAACACTCAGCTTGGTGAACTTCAATTCTACATAGAAATTAGAACTACTATAATAAATATGTTGATTAATTGATACTGCTTTTTCTACATTTAAAACGATATCTACACATTTATTAGGGAATTGGTATGTCACAACATTCTGATATCACATTAAAAGTGCCTCAATATCTTTGTGTTTTTGTCTCAGTATAAAATAATGAGTATTGTATGCGCTTAACAGGGCTGCAGCAGCGCTTTGATGCAACAATAGTAGCCTTTATAGGGTATACAAACGCATGTTAAACATTGGATCATCAGGAATAGAAGTGGACAATTTTTAAATTTGATTCCTCTTTTTAAAGATAGATGACCTACTAAGAAGAATTTGGTCATCAAGAAATCGAGAGGTTGTTTCTTTCTCCTATGTGGCCCTCTCTCTAGTTTACTAGTACTCTAAACCTTATTGCCATGCAGTAGTCATTTCAACTATATCCAACAAGTTAGTTAAAGTTAAGAACGTTGATCATGTGAAGATATCGAACATGCCCAGTGGTGAAAGTGGCTAGAATCCCTTGCTGGAACTTCCTGCCAAAAAGGTCGCCACAGAGCCAGATGTCTTTTATTTATTTATTTATTTTATTTTTGTTCAAACCTCCTAAAACCATAGAAATGCGGGAAAACAAAAAAACAGCATTTACACATACACTAGGCTACTGCATTAACTTACTGCAAAAAGGCATACATGAGAAACTGATTTTCATTCAAAATGGTAGTTTAAAGTAACATACATGATCAAAATAAGTACAAATGACTTACATTATGCACAGCGAAATGGAATACAGTATATTTGGAAGATAACACAAACATGGATTTTTTTATATTATAAAAAAAATAATAATAATAATAATAATAATAAGTAGCCTGACATAAGTAAATGAACAAACATAAGTCCAAAGGGCACATAAACTATACTGCCAAAAGTATTACATTTGAGACAAACATTTCTAGTCCTTATTGCAGTAAAAAAAAGTTTAAAACCTTATTGTGTTCAATGCCGCTTTAGTTATATTTGTTTCACCACAAGAACTGCATGTAATTGTTAATGTATTATTTATGATACAATTTATAGAACATACATATACAAATTAAATTGAAAAAAATGTTGAATTTTTTAAAATACGTTGAAGGACCACATAAAGCTTTCAAATTGAAAAAAATCTTAATTTTCTGGTCATTATTTCTGGAGTCAGGCATTATAGGGTTAACATGATGTTCTGAACCTCTCCATTAGAGAAAATAATATAAATCTCTTCAACTCTTTCCTTTCTCTTAAAGATCTAATCAATTTTCTGTTGCATTGCCCTTATTTTAATTGCATTAATTCAACAATCTTTTCAACATTCTTTGTCAAAATCACACAGATAAAAAAAAAAACTGTGTACGCTTTAAACATTTATAGGTTTTCATATTTTAACGAGGATGGTCTGCAAACAATGACAGAAGGGGGAAATATACGTAAGTGAACCATCTGCCTAAGGAGACCTAAAGAGCAATTGAAACATTTTTTTACAAAAAACATTTTAAGACATGTATGTGCCCAATCACTGATGAGTGGTTTAAAGCTACCCTGCCCACTATAAAACTCACACCTGGTAAGAATTGTCTTGATGAGAAGCATTGTCTGATGTGCATCATGGCTTAGTTGACATGGACATGACATAGTTAAAGCAGACACTGTATTTTCATCTGTGATTTTGACAAAGATCAGATCACATTTGATGGTGATCTTATGAAGAAATGTGAGACATTCCAAAAGGTTCAGATCAAGGGCGTAGGTTTGCATAGGGAAGGTAGGGACATATCACTTTCAGCTTTCAGACAACCTTATTTGTATTGTATAATGAGTTAGTTATGTAGGTAATTTAGATTGTCTTTTTTTATGTTTTAAGGATAGAATTGACCCTACTATTATTAAGTGATATATTTACATTATTTTCAGACTTAAATTTACCCCTTTTCACTTGCTAAATGTGCCGGATCGTTATTATTGTATTTAACCTCATATGCACGTTTGATTGGCTGATGACATGCCCCCCCCCACACACACACACACACAAACATACACACCCATGCACATCCACACAGCCCCAACAAAAATACAACATGTCGACAACATGCCGCCTCCTCCGACCCCTTTGAATAGTTTTTTTAGACGTTTTTTTTTTGGCCAGCAGCAGCTACTGTAAGGAATGTAAAAGACGTCAGTGTTGTGGACATGGGGAGCACATCACTAATTTTGCTACTGAAAGTCCGACATGCATCAGAGTTAGCATAACATTGAACTGTGTGAACATGCTAACCTGCAAAACTCGAGTGGGAAGCTGCTTAAAGAGAAATGTGTATGTGTTTTCTAATGTTAATGTTATGAGTTTTTTTAAGTTGTATCTATTAATTTAGACAGATAATGTTGAGTGGTCTAATGACAAATGTTTACTTTTTTGCATTCCTGGACAGTTAAGAGATTATTAATAGGTTTGTATTTATTGTGTATGTTGAATTTGCTAACACAATCCGGAAATTTATTCTGGAAGTTTTCAAAAATGTTTCTTCAGTAGTTTTTGAAAACAAAGGTTTGAATCAAACAGTGTATCATCTGAACAAATACACATGAAAGTTAGTATATTTTGCATTGATCATTTGGCCTATCAATTAATTAGGTTCATATTCATGAGAAACATAGCCCTGCCCCCCGTTCACCCAATCTGTTTGGGTTTAATAATGCCCCTTCCTAAACTAAAAGTGTAGATGCAGGTTATTGTTATACAGTGGGGCAAATAAGGATTTAGTCAACCACTAATTGTGCAAATTCTCCCACTTGAAAATATTAGAGAGGCCTGTAATTGTCAACATGGGTAAACCTCAACCATTAAAGACAGTATGTGGGAAAAACCCCAGAAAATCACAGTGTTTGATTTTTAAAGAATTTAATTGCAAATCATGGTGGAAAATAAGTATTTGGTCGATACCAAAAGTTAATCTCAATACTTTGTTATGTACCCTTTGTTGGCAATAACGGAGGCCAAACATTTTCTGTAACTCTTCACAAGCTTTTCCACACTGTAACTGGTATTTTGGCCCATTCCTCCATGCAGATCTCCCCTAGAGTAGTGATGTTTTGGGGCTGTCATTGGGCAACACGGACTTTCAACTCCCTCCACAGATTTTCTATGGGGTTGAGATCTGGAGTCTGGCAAGGCAACTCCAGGACCTTTAAATGCTTCTTACGAAGCCACTCTTTTGTTGTGTGTTTGGGATCATTGTCATGCTGAGAGACCCAGCCACGTCTCATCTTCAATGCCCGCGTTAATGGAAGGAGATTTTCACTCAAAATCTCTCGATACATGGCCCCATTCATTCTTTCCTTTACACAGATCAGTCGTCCTTGTCCCTTTTGCAGAAAAACAGCCCCAAAGCATGATGTTTCCACCCCCATGCTTCGCAGTGGGTATGGTGTTCTTCGGGTGCAATTCAGTATTCTTTTTCCTCCAAACACGAGAACCTGTGTTTCTACCAAAAAGTTCTATTTTGGTTTCATCTGACCATAACACATTCTCCCAGTCCTCTTCTGGATCATCCAAATGCTCTCTAGCGAACAGCAGATGGGCCTGGATGTGTACTGGCTTCAGCAGGGGAACACGTCTGGCAGTTCAGGATTTGAGTCCCTGGCGGCGCATTGTGTTACTGATAGTAGCCTTTGTTACTGGGGTCCCAGCTCTCTGTAGGTCATTTGCTAGGTCCCCCCGTGTGGTTCAGGGATTTTTGCTCACCGTTCTTGTTATCATTTTGACGCCACGGGGTGAGATCTTGCATGGAGCCCTAGATCGAGGGAGATTATCAGTGGTCTTGTATGTCTTCCATTTTCTAATAATTGCTCCCACAGTTGATTTCTTTACACCAAGCGTTTTACCTTTTGCAGATTCAGTCTTCCCAGCCTGGTGCAGGTCACAATTTTGTCTCTGGTGTCCTTTGACAGATCTTTGGTCTTGGTCATAGTGGAGTTTGGAGTGTGACTGACTGAGGTTGCGGACAGGTGTCTTTTATACTGATAATGAGTTAAAACAGGTGCCATTAATACAGGTAACGAGTGGAGCCTCGTTAGACCTCGTTAGAAGAGGTTAGACCTCTTTGACAGCCAGAAATCTTGCTTGTTTGTAGGTGACCAAATAATTATTTTCCACTCTAATTTGGAAATAAATTCTTTAAAAATCAAACAATGTGATTTTCTGTTTTTTCTTTCCACATTCTGTCTCTCATGGTTGAGGTTTACCCATGTTGACAATTACAGGCCTCTCTAATCTTTTCAAGTAGGAGAACTTGCACAATTGGTGGTTGACTAAATACTTATTTGCCCCACTGTATCGTTCCTACCATTGTTGAGACCAAACCCACGCCCTTGGTTCGGATACTTTTTCATACCACTGTAGATTGTTTTCCTCTTGGAGATGCCTGTGTAGTAGCCACGCAGGTTGTTTTTAGCATGGGGTTTTGACAGTTGTCGTCATATTTTCGGGATCACAGCACCGTTCCGCCCCATTCCGGCGTCGAACTTTCACCCCTGAGCATGCCTAATATGTATATTCACCTAACTGGTCCAAAAAGTCTTTGTATACTTCTTAGTAATGCATCTTTTAAAATTAGAAATAATAAGATGTAAAGGACGACGCAATGTACTTAATTAAAATTTGCCTTTTGTTAAAATGCTGCAATCAGGTTTATTTTTGTGTCTCAATCTTATTTGTAAACACTGCCTCCAGTGCACATTACTAATAACTTGGTTGCAACTAAAATGTGTTAGTCAATGATTTGGAAAATGAATGCACTCAATGTTAGAGGACCCAAGGGTCAATGAAATGTTTTGATGATGCATAGATTCTAAATTATAAATCCTAAAACACTCACCTATTGTTGACACCACAGTTCCAACAAAATAAAAAGCCCCCGTAAAATCCCATCTCGGTCTAAGAGCGTCAGCCCGGATCCCAGCGGCGATGGCAGCCTCGTACTCCCGCAGGAAAGAGTTAAGCTCCTCTAGGCTGATGTTGAAGGTCTCGCTGAAGTTGTGGAGCGTCCCGTTCCAGCGACCGTGGGCCCGCAGCTCGGAGGGCCTCTCGATGGCCGAGAAGACCGCAGCGCCGCACAGCAGGTAGAGGATGATGAGGAGAGCGAGCAGCACAAAGCGGCCGTTGTCCTCGTTCAAGTGCAAGGAGCGGCAGCCTTGCAGACGCAGAACAGGCATCATCCAAATTTCAGCACCTCTCGCGCGTCGGACAGCGACAAGCTCCACATCGGAGGAGGCATCAAAAGCAGGTGGAGGGCGCTCACTGCACCGCCGTCACTGCACTTCCTCGGGATGCCTCTCCTTCAAGTACCACGGCACCCCGTCCCATGGTGGAGCGGGCATCAAAGCGCCACTTGGGGAAATCCACCACTTTGATCGGACCCATCAAGGAACAACAGTTTGAGAGGAAAAATACCGGCGCATTGTGTCATGTTGAATCGGCACTCGTTGCAGTTGCCCCTCCAAAAACAACAAAACAAAACCCGGGATGTCGCTCACTACGGTATAGAAGAGTCTTTCGCAGAAGACTGCACCCTGGCTCACTGCATGCATGCGGCGCGCAAATGGCGAGTTTACACCACGTTACTATCTCTCCACGAAAGAATAGAACAGTCTCCGTTTTACTCCAGTGCTTTTGTGTTTTTTTTTAGTGAGCACAGACCATGCACCGCTTAGTGTGAGGAGAGGCTCACATGGAAGTAATTCGCCCAAAAGGCAGTTTTAAAGTTTTGCAGGAAGCTCGATGCTACATCTATTTTCGTTAATAATATGTATATAAAGAATGAACGGGTTTATGAAAGTCGTTATTCACAGTTATTCACAGACATTTGGGCTGCAAAAGTCTTTAAAACATTTTTGCTACGTAAATGGCAGAGCCTTGACTAGCCATAAGCGAATTTTAAGGGGGGGGGGGGGGGGCGCCAAAAAGTGTCATTGCATGTAACTGACTTTCTTATATACTGTATATAAAAGTTTAAAAAGTCAATAAAATTGCAACAAAAATGAATGAAACCAACAAAAAAATATATATATTTTTATAATGGGTCAAAATTATTTTTTCGAACAGATCATGTGACTAGCAACTTAGACGGCCATTTGCTTTGCATGTAATTAAAAAAAAATAAAAAATAGGGGAGGGCAATTTTATTTTTCAAATGATTTTTTTCTTTGATTGAAAATATTTTTTTTGATTGAAACAACTTTTTGGGGGGATTAAATGATTTAGACACACATGTCCTACTCATAATATGGCCCAAACACAAAAAGGATTGCTTCAATCAAAGAAAACTTTTTCAATGAAAAATTTTTCTTTTTGAAAATATATATTTTTTGAAGCAACTTAATATTTTGATTGAAAAATAAAGACAAAATGTCCTAGCCAAAATGTGGCCTAAACACAAATCGACATTACATCAATCAAAAAAGTTGCTTCAATCAAAAAAAGAAAGAAAAAAAAAATCAATCAAAGAAAAATAGCTTTCAGGCGCATTTTTTTGTTTCGTTTTGTTTCAAATTCATTTTTGCATTCAAATACACTGACGGGCGTATCATATTCAATGGATGACAATCTTGGCAAAAAGTATTGCCTGATTTAGAATTCCCCTCAAGGATGATGGGAAACAAAAACACTCATTGTCAACTTATTATTATGAATATTCTTGCAAGCTAATTTTTTTGCTGTCACTGCGTTTCGGGGTCATCAACATGTTGTGCCCCCCTGCCCCAAAAGTCAAACTCCGCCTGTGTGACTAGCCCTGCTTGCAGAGCAAAGGATTCTTTTCAAAACATAATTTTTTTTATGTTTTCAGTAACTGGTTTAACATACCATAAAGCTTTTATCAAGCTTTATACATACTATAAAGGCCAAAACCGCCCATGACCTACTGTTTCTGATGAATTATCAAATATGAAACTAGTCTTATTTTTTCTCTTGAATGTCCTAACGAGTTAAATACATATTATCGAGTGACAAAATGGTTTGTCGAGCATATTTGGTTGTCAATAGGACATCAATATTACAAATGTTGACAAAAATACAGTGCTGGCCAAAAGTATTGGCACCCCTGCAATTCTGCCTGATAATGCTCAATTTCTCCCAGAAAATGATTGCAATTACAAATGCTTTCGTAGTAACATCTTCATTTATTTTGCTTGCAATGGAAAAAAACCACAAACGAGAATGGAAAAACAAATAAAATCATTATCATTTCACACAAAACTTCAAAAATGGGCCAGACAAAAGTACTGGTACCCTTTGAAAAATCATGTGATGCTTCTCTAATTTGTATAATTAACAGCACCTGTTTCTTACCTGTGGCACATAACAGCAGGTGGCAATAACTAAATCACACTTGCAGCCAGTTAAAATGGATTAAAGTTGACTCAACCTCTGTTCTGTGTCCTTTTGTGTACCACATTGAGCATGAAGAAAAGAAAGAAGACCAAATAACTGTCTGAGGACTTAAGAAGCAAAATTGAGAGGAAGCATGGGTAATCTCAAGGCTACAAGTCCATCTCCAAAGACCTGAATGTTCCTGTGTCTACTGTAATCAAAAAGTGTTAAGCCCATGGCACTGTGGCTAATCTCGCTAGATGTGGACAGAAAGGAAATTGACAAGAGATTTCAACAAAAGATTGTGCGGATGGTGGGTAAAGGACCTCGACTAACATCCAAACAGGTCAAGCCGTCCTGCAGTCCGGGGCTATACCAGTGTATGTGTAATGGAGTAAATTTCATGCGGTACTACCTACCTCTGGTTGCGTGTCCGAATGATGTCAACAAGTATTGAAAATCAATTGTTTTATTCTGATCATATGCATGACATAGTTTAGTTTAGTTGCATGAACTTGACTGAGAAAAATAATCAAAGCTGACTTTGTCATAAAAGTATGGAAAAATAGAAGATAGGACATCAATTTGCTCCACCCATTCTTCTGGAATACTGGTAAAAGAAATCACTGCATTCTTCTTCATGCAACATGCTAAAAAGGTTATGGTGACAGGGTTTGGTTATTATATGGAAATATTCATTCATTCATTCATTTTCCATGCCGCTTTTCCTCACGAGGGTCGCGGAGGTGCTGGAGCCTATCCCAGCTAACTACAAGGCAGTAGGCAGGGGACACCCTGAACTGGTTGCCAGCCAATCGCAGGGCACATGGAGACACAAAACCATTCACGCACACACTCATACCTACGGACAATTTAGAGTGTTCAATCAGCCTACCATGCATGTTTTTGGGATGTGGGAGGAAACCGGTGTCCCCGGAGGAAACCCACGCAGGCACGGGGAGAACATGCAAACTCCACACAGGAAGGCCGAAGCCCGGGATTGAACCCTTGATCTCAGAACTGTGAGGCAGACGTGCTAACCATTCAGCCACCGCGCCGCCATTTGGAAATATTACATTTATTAAAACAAATGTTTCCCTTGCTACAAGAGTAAAAAGGCATTCCAAATTTATCCGGAGTTTTTGTTCTCAAAACTATATTTCCAAGCATTGATTATTTCTTCCAGATTTTTTCTCAGGACTAGTAAATTTACTCAATTATTGCGCATCTTAGTATTTCGCACGTTGATTATATGAAATTGGATGGGCGGGCAGTGGCTAGAGATTTTTGCCAGAACTCCCTGGCAAACCAGAATTTTTTTTTATATAATTTTTTTTTGGGGTGCGTGTGTGTGTGTGTGTGGGGGGGGGGGGGGGGTACTAAAACAACTGAAATGCAAATAAAACTGCTTTTGGCATAGTTATACCTATAACACATACTCACAAAAACTGGTTTTACATATATATTAGGCTACTGCATTACACGTACTGTCACAAGGCATACATGAGAAACTGATGTTCATTCTAAATTGTAGTTTTTTCAATCATTTGCAAAGCAACTGTTAACAAAAACACTAGCTACGCCAACCTCCGTCTCCTGATTTTTATTTTATTTCCTTTCATCTAAATGCAAAACCACAATTTGAACTATTTTAGAGCATAGGATGTTCATTAAAATTGAAAGTAATGTAAACATGTTTTTTTAAATGATAAAGATACATTAACGAAAATAAGTTCAAATGACTTACATTATTTGCAGTGAAATGGAATATATTTTAAGGATGACGAAAACATATATATATATATATATATATATATATATATATATATATATATATATATATATATATATATATATATATATATATATATATATATATATATATATTAGGGCTGTCAAACGATTAAAATTTTTAATCGAGTTAATTACAGCTTAAAAATTAATTAATCGTAATTAATCGCAATTAATCGCAATTCAAACCATCTATAAAATATGCCATATTTTTCTGTAAATTATATATATATATTCTGTAAAATAAATTGTTGGAATGGAAAGATAAGACACAAGATGGATATATATATTCAACATACGGTACATAAGGACTGTAGTGGGCATTTCATTCTACTGTCATTTAAATCTGTCTATGCGGGCGGTGGGACGGGCGGCTGGGCAGAAGCTCCATGCTGCGGTCCCACTGCCCCAAGCCAAGCTCTCCTATTTTAATGCATACATTGCACTACCCTCCCCTCACACCCCCATCACGGTGCTGGGTGATGGCTGCCAGTCGGGAACCTGGCAGCCACAGTAATAGGGTGGTAGGTGGGTCCCACACTTTTTTATATGGCGTGGCTCCTGGGGTGTGGCCTCCCCTCTGCCTCGGCTGCCGGCCGCGGGAGTAGGTTGGGGGGTCGGGTCCCCGATCTTGCATCGCCCCGTGGCAGTTCCTGGGCGTTCTCCTGCCTCCGCCTTCCCCTCTCTTCTCTGGCTGGGCATCCGCCCTGCGCTCCGTCGCGGGTCGCTGACTGGGCGCCGGTGTATCAGCGGGGTGTCGCCTGCACCGGCGGGGGACCCTGCCTTGCCTGGGGCTTGGTGGGCCGCTGGGGGTCCCGTGGCGTGCCGTGCCGGTTGGGGGGCTGTGGCTCGTGGCCCGGGTGGGCGGGCGGGAGTGGGTGTAGGCGTGGGGTTGGTGGTGCGTCCCCTCCTGCCATCCCTGAAGGCCGGTTGATGGGTGCGCGGGTGGCCCGGGGGACCACCCTGGGTCCCGGGGGGGGGGGCGATGGCTCCTTTGCTGGGCTGCGGGAGGAGGGATGGGCTGCGCATGGCCCCCCGCCCCCGCGCCCGCCCTCCCTCCCTCCCCGGGCTGGCTGGGTGGGGGCTGTGGCCCTGGGTTGGCGCCCGCGCGGCTTCTCCACCCGTCTGCGTGGCTGTCGCGCGCCCGGTGGGGCCTGCGTGCTGCTGGATGTGGTAGGGCATTCTCGGGTCGGGGGTCCCGGTGCCGGGATTGGCGATGCGGCGGCGTAGGGTTGGTCGCCAACGGGCTTACTCGTAAGAGATTCACACGATTACTGGGTTCTAGATCACAGAACTGATTTGTGCACACTCTACCCCTTTCAATCACTTAGCTTATAGGCTTATAGACACCCCCACCCCCATTCTCCTCTTTCACTGGCCAATAGGCCCCCACATGGTGTAAACCGGAAATACATCTCGCTGACGATAGCACCAGCATATTAGTAACTAGTTTAGATGTTCAATGTATATCTAGTTGTTGTTTGTGTATGTGTTTCTTTTCTTTCTTCTCTTGTATTTCTTTTCTTCTGTCCCCCCATAATCCCTTCCTGTTCGCTGCTTTGTCATAATAAAAAGGTATTTTGAATGATCACAATGGGAGTATGTCAGACTCTCAATGTGAAACATTAAAACTGTTCAGAATCTGGGCACTTAGACTTCCATTCTCTGTGTCAAACAGCTGAACAGGACAGGTTTAAAAAAATAAATAAATAAATAAATAAAAAATAAATCTGTCTATGCTGTCCTCACTCCGAGGCGTCTACTTTTTCCAAAGCTAGACAGCTAGTGAACGACGCCTTAATAATTAGACTTCTTCCTTTTTCATCTGATTTATTAATAAAATGGCCTCAAACCATTGTCCTCTTTAGACCGTCGTAAAACTACAAAATAAAAGTACACAAGCATTGCATTAGCAACAACGTTAGCTTAGCACGCTATACAGGTTCACTAAACATAAACAAAAAGCGTCTCATACAAAAAATATAACATTTCGCTTACTAACATAATATGTACATTCTTTACAACAACCATACTTACGGACATATCTTGTCCAAGGATCATATCAGCATAACATTATCAGCCCGAGACGTCGTGCAGCCATAATGAACTGGCAAGAAAACAATAAACCATGTCGCAAAGCGACCACAAGAGTTCACTGTTGGACAGCACAAAAAACCTTGCTGTAAAACTTACCAAAAGGCAGAATACTTTCTGAGCGAGACATTTGCGTTAATTGCGTCAAATATTTTAATGTGATTAATTAAAAAAATTAATTACCGCGCGTTAACACGATAATTTTGACCGCCCTAATATATATATATATATATATATATATATATATATATATATATATATATATATATATATATATATATATATATATATATATATATACATATATATATATATATATATATATGTTATGTGTTAGGAAAGCCAAACATAAATTTATTTTATTTATTTATTTATTTATTTATTTGGCCTTCAGGCATGACAAATCCAAACAAACATACAGCATTTATATGTGCTTACAATTAATTCAACCCGAAAAGAAAAGGGCTGACGGGAGAAGCCGAAGCTTATTGAAACCCGTCCCCAGTGTAACATATAGGACGCAGAAAATCTCAAATATCAATTTTTGACATTCAGATTTCGTAGTGATTAAGTTTTTTTTTTTTTTTTTATAATACCCATCCCCTGATTGTTCGTTTTCCCAATAGTCCATTGTCGATCGTGGCAATGTGCTCGTTATGTTGATTAGATCCAGTAGATTAGTTTATAATTCAGTAGTTATTTTGTTCAGTTGATTCGATCCAGAAGATAGGGAATAGCTGAGGACCGATGGTAGGCAGTGTCCGCCACCCTCCTTTTGTCGACTTAATCCTCGTTGCAGTTTTCATTCCTTGCTGACTCCCGATGAACATTCATCTCAAGGTTGCGCAGCTTCGTAGTAGGTTGCATCGCCATTCCGGTTGTGGACTCATGACCTGGGGGAGTGGCGTCGCTAGGTCCTTCAGGCAACCAGGCTTGCACTGGGATTAATTCACTCAGTGCGTCCGTCAACTTTCACTGTAGTCGGGCTGACGACAACCACCTCATAAGGACCGTCCCAGTGATCACTGTCCCCCCTGGCACAATCAGAAGAGTAGCTGCCAGCAGCGCACCAAAAGGAAACATCCTCGATATCGTTCCACTTCGAGTGTGGTCAGACAGAGCAGCCGCCATCTACCCCAGCTATCCTCCACAATATCCGGGCAGGCGCGTTGTCCAGGTTCTGACCGCATTGTAAAGATCTTGGCCAGGACAGTGGCCAATCGACCAGTTCCATGTTGTTACAGAATTTGAAGAATTTGAAGTAAATTTTCTGTGCATTTGCAGCCAACAGATGATATGTCCTTGTGAGTTCTGTTTGCATTGACTTTGAGTCACCTTTGTTTTTGTTTTTTTCGGTTTTTTTTGCCTTCCATTGTTTTGGGTACACTTGGTTTTTCTTCCAGGTTTGAGTTGCCACCCAGACATTATTTAACATTTGTACAGTTCTTATTATGTCCAAGAGTTAGCTTGAGTCAGCAACATAATTATTTACTAAGGTTTGTTTATACCTCCTCTTAAAAACAGCCAATGACCCTGAGCTGGTCACTGCAGAATCTAGTATGTTCCAAAGCTTTACACCAGAGTAAGGAAGCGAAAATGATTTTAGTGTTGTTCTAGCGTAGTTAAGTTTAAACACATTTTCTCCCCTCAAATCGTATTTCGATTCCCTAGCCTGGAAATGACTTTGCAAGTTATACGGAAGGCTATTAGTTGAGGCTCCCCATCAGAGCAAAAAAAAAAAAAAAAAAAAATCTTTCCTTTCTCTTAAAGATCTGATCGAGTTTCTGCTGCACTCAAGCTTGTTCTCTTTTTCTTTTTCGCTGTTCCAGAAACCTTTTGCGTTTGAACCAATCAGAGCTAACTGTCCATTCTGATCGCAGTCAGTCGGTCAGCCAATTGAACGGACAACTGAGTCCAGGGTGGTTTACTGTGTATATCGACTCAAATTTGTCACTGAGTCGTCATACTGAGATAAACTGCTGCAAGCTTGGTGAGCTCTGTGGAATAAATAATAATAAATATCGGTGGAAACGCATAACGTATTATTACCTTATCATGCTTGTCATTAACATTTGTGTATGTATATCTGACCTTAGTAGATTGTTTTCTACTTGGTGATGAGATGTTTGTGTGGCAGCCTTGCAGTTTTTTTTAACATGGGGTTTTGACAGTTGTCGTCATATTTTCGGGATTCCGTCACATTCCGTCCCCAAATCTTTTACCAGCCCACTTTCACCCCTGAGGCATAACATATCCCCTAATTCTGGAATAAAGAGAAAACCCATATTTTAGCGACATCTGCAACAATTGCTTCAGACATGTTAGGTATTAGTTTGCTCAGACGTCTGTAATAAAGTCATGACATTCACTGAATATCAATGGTTACTGTCTTCTTTGCAGGAAGCCATGGAAAGTACATCTGATTGGGTATGTGCAGTTTTACCATAAAATCTCACATGCATTTATTGTTTGGCAACAAAATACGTGGCTGTCAAAATACACCACTGTTTAGATATCTACACTGCTGGCCAAAAGTATTGGCACCCTTGCAATTCAGAGAACATTCTTCCAAAACGTTTTCCTCAGCTAAGTTTTTGATAGTATGTTATGTTATGTTCAAAATGCAGCATGATTCTCAAATAGTTTTCCAGCAGCACGGCTATTACTAGTCTTCAATTTGTATCCGCTAAAAGAACAATATATGTGTGAATTGGTCGACAAGGGGTGGAGATCTTGACAAAATCAATGGCGACCTCCATCTGCTGATCCATGAAAATGGCCCTGAAAATATCGACTATTGCTTTCAAAAGTGTAAGTCAAAGCAGTGGGTGTATTCCGAGAACCTGACACTTTAAAATAGAAAGGTGGAGATCAACTGGGAAGAATGTAGTGAGAAAATCAAAGCCTTTACATGCACAATCTTTACTCCTCCAGGAGTCTCCTTCATTAGAAGAAGACATGACTACTCAGTCTGGTATAATAGGTCGCTGGATTGATCGCATTTTCTAATCTAATGAATTGGCTTACAAAAATCTAAGCAGAATGTAAAGCGAGAGTGACACACTTGCTTTGCCTGTGAACTGCTACTGTCCCAATCAATTCAATCACCAATTTAAAGCACTGATGCTGATGAAGTGAGCCATTTAGCTAGAAAGATGTTCCAGAATAGTGTCACGATTTCCTCCCTTAATTGTTGTATGACTATTTATGTTTCAACAAATATACAAAAAAAATCATAACACAACATCAATGATTATAGGAGATAATTGCAGATTTAAATTTATCACGCCTTTTATTATTTCTTCTGTGCAGATGTACGTAGATAGAGAACCATGCCTCGAGAGGAAGTTATTTTTTTCCCCTCTCCACAGCATACCTGCCGTATTTGCCCGAGTATAAGAGGACCCTGATTATAAGACGACCCCCTCTTTTTCAAGACTCAAGTTTGAAAAAAGACTTTTTGAACACCAAATTAATTTTTATACAGAAAATAATTACAGTACATCCAATACAAATGATTATACCAATATATTTGAGAGAAAAAACATGTTATTTTGCCTCATTCAAATCTTAATATCTGAACATTTAAATATGTAAACTAAAGTGCAATCACATTCGTAAATGTATGGCTTCTGGTTTATGAAATGTTAATAAACCTATCTATTGTGATAAAACAACAAATTTGCAATAACTGCATTAACCATCAAAGTGAAGTCTAACTGCAACTGTAGTCTTGAAACAAATCTGAATAAGGAAAAACATTGCAATAAAATAATGCAAACTGGTTAAACTAAAAAGAGTAGCTGATATCTGTCATGACAGAACATCGCTTCAATGATATCTGGCGCCATCTAGCGTCGTGAATGGGGAGAGTAACTGAGATCTGTCATGACAGAACATCGCTTCAATGATATCTGGCGTTATCTGGCATCGTGAATGGGTATAATGCCTAGACCGCGAATATAAGACGACCCCCTCTTTTTCAGTGTTATTTCAATGAAAAATACACCGTCTTATATTCGGGCCAATACGGTAATTACAATGGTACCTCAACATACGAATTAGATTCGTTCCAGGACCTGGTTTGTAAGTCGAAATGGTCATATGTCGAGCAGGATTTTCCCACTAGAGTATATTATAATTATTTTTTTTCATTATTAATTTGTTCCACAGCCCCATAACCTACGCTAAATCCCAAATAAACACTGCCGATACAATTACAAATAGCAATTACACATCTTAAAACAAATGATAAATACACATAAATAATAATAATAACAATGCAACGAATTTGGTTCTAATGTGGTGGTTGTGTTTTGCATGCTGTTCCTGAACGCACCGTGTGACTGACGTGAGAGTGAGAGAGGTGTGGAAGAGTGGGAAGCTTTTACTTTCTCTTTTCATGTTCTGTTGTTGTTGGCATCAGCTCCGGTGGACAGTAGCCGTGTTGCGTTGCAAAAGTTAAATAAATGATTGAAAACCTGACAAAGCTGGTGATTTCCATGCCGATGTACAATAATAATAATAATAATAATAATAATTATGAGAGTCGTCCTTGAGATCGAAGACATATTCCTGCTGTAAACCACGCTCATATTTTTCTATCATTTCCTTCTTAATTTCAATGGTAAGCATCACCTTTTTCCTTTTTTCACCACCTGCACTAACCTTGTTAGGACAATAGACTTCATAATATATTGACATGACACGGAGTAATGTTGATTCTTCTCACAAGAAAATCCGCTGTGCATCTGTCTTGCGGGAAAACAATGAAATTGCGACTCTGTCATAAATCATCATATTTCGAGCAGTTCGTCATATGTCGAGACAAATGATGAGTCACATTATTTGTCGGATGTTGAAAGGATCGTATGTCCAAGTGATTGTATGTCGAGGTACCACTGTACTGTTATTTCTACTAACATACAACAAGCTATAGCCATTTAAAACACATAAGTGCTTGAAAAACATTGCAGTCATGCCCGTTTCTTATTTTTTCTATATTTGTACATTTTTATAAAACAAGCACATTAAAGACACACTTTTCATCCTTAAAAAAATATTTTCATAACATTTGTGATGATATGTCGACTGACAACTAGTTGAATGACACCTCTTTTATATCTTGAGGGGGTCTGTATCGCTTTCACCGGCACTAATTAACCTTGAGGAGGGTGGCAGGAACCTCTTCCTTAAGGCAAAACACTGCGCTTTTCATTGCTAAAATCGACCAAAATTGATAAGTTACCAAGTGTTGCTTTAAGGACAGTATTTTTCTTTTTCCAGTTTTTGATTCCACTACCCAAAAACAGTTAAATTAGTAGTAAAATAGTAAATCTAAGTCAATTAAAATTGTGTTCCCCAGTGTAATCTTTCACACACACACAAAATGCAGAAAAATTGGCTAGGCTACTCTGATATACCGTATACACAACTCAAATTTTATTTAGTACTTTGAAGGGAATCTTGGACCTAAAGACTTGTAGGCTCTATCAAGCCACAATTGTTCTCTTTGACTAAAATATGTTATTAGAAAAACATAAAATATTGCCATTGATTTAAAAATCTTTAATATTTAGCACATGATTTGACTTACGATGGCGCCATATTTTATGGACGCCCGTGGTGTTTACGTAAATTGTCAATGTCACTCGACGAAGACTACCGGCTTACTGCAATTCCTTCTATGTGGCTGATGTCCAACACATGCGCTTATCGGTTAAAAGCGGCGAGTACTTTCTATTTGTCTTCTTAGTCTTTTATTACCTTTTCATTGCCTCAAAATTATTTCTGCAAATGTTTCCCTCTCCTACTTTTAAGCATAGTGTTTTCTTGTGGTTGTGTTGTAGCAGATTGTTGATCTGTTGACCACATTAGTCACGTAGCATATGTAAACCACCCTTATTTGATATTACTACGTTTAAGTTTTTTCTTAAGGCATCTTTAGTATGTTCTGCCTGTATACATCTAAACAAAACAAGCTGAAAGTAGCACTTTGTGTGTCAAATTCGCCTCTATTTGAACGTTTCACCGGTGTAGAACATTTGTGCCGAACACTTTTTTATCCAACTCTCGTCACGTCTCATCTCGTCTTTCCTGTTCATTTTGCTTTTGCTGCTAGTGTTGTGAAATATCGACAGTGCTGTCATGCTCATTAATGTTCCTCTCGGGTTCGAATTGAAAGGGTTGAACAGATGACATGTTTATGTCGCTAGAGTCATACTTTGGAAACCCGGCATATTAACCATGTGACGTCACCACCCTGCGAAGTCAAGAACAATAACGACCTACTAGTTAAACTAATTTTACAAATTGTACAAACAGAAAAACATCAAGAAGGGTTTCAATATCAAATTATTTTAACTCATAATAACGTTTCCCTTTTAAGAACTACAAGTCTTTCTATCCGTGGATCCCTGTAAGAGCAACCGTAGCTGCAAAAAAGTGCTGTTTGTCTTCCTTCTGCAGTGACAAAAGGGCTGCTGCAAAGGACAAAAAAGACTTATTACTTGATAGTTGATAAAGTTATGATTTAAGTCTCATCAAAACTCTAGAGCAGCAATGTTGTACGGTCATTGCAAGTGTTATGTTAAAATCAATGAGAGCATCAGTGTTCATTTATTCAACATGTTTCAAATTTGCTGTCCATCAAAGTAAATTGCTATCGAATTAGAACTTGCTTAGCTAAGTAGTTGACTACATTAGGCCATGCTTCAACTTTTGACACGTGGATCAATACTTGTCGACGCACTTGGACCCACTTGCAAGTCACATCCTTCAGCGAGCCCCGAGCCTTCAGTTTCAGTGATATAAACAGCACATGCACCCGTACCATCGTTCCACACACCGTAACTGTCCGAACCCACGACATACAGAGGACATGTGGGCTAGACAGAGGTGAAGCTATCCTTCAAAATTCAGCAACGAGCGCAGCTCCTCCACCGAATAATGATGAGGAGACAAGGGAGGACACACATGCACTTACACTGAGAAATGAAGCAGGAGAGTGAGGGATTTCCTTTCACCCTGCTGAGTGAGACAAGCCTTGCCGTCATTTAGAACATAAGGTGGAACCGATCCTTTGTCATGCTCGAAGTACTCGGGGGAGACAAGGACGTTCAGTGGGAGAATGGGATCTAATGAGTTCCATGAAGTTATCCAATGAAAGCTTAGCCTAGATACATTCAAATAAATTAGAGCTTATTGATTTAGATCTAGCTTGACAAGTCTAATTTAGTCCTCAGTCCCCTGAGTCTAAGAAGAAATGCAGCACATAGTGTTTTTTTTTACAGGAGCTTTGAAGAAAACTTTATTAAACAGAGGTGAAAAACAAGTAAAAGTCTAGAAAATCATGAGCATCATCATTGTTTTATTTAATCAATTTAAAATGCACTCTGCAGATTTAACATAATGTTAAAGGGGAGTTCAACCCAAGATAAGACAACTTCAACCTAAATTCAAAATGTGCATGTCTTATTTTTATTTGCTGATGTTGACTTAAATTGTCAAAGCTTTCTTTATTGACTGAACTGAACTGATTTAGTACATTTTGAGCCAACGCTACAGACAAAGGTGTAGGTTTGGTCTCAACATTGGTAGGGACCCTATAACAGCATAACCTGCATGTACACTTTGCAGGGGAAAGGACATTATTAAGACCAAACAGATTTGGTGAACAGGGTCAGTTCATTTCAATTCAATTCAATTTTATTTGTATCGCCCTGGATCACAACAACGTTGTCTCAAAGGGCTTTGCAGAGGCAATATGATACACAATCAGAAACAGCAAATGAAGCAACAGAGATGAATAAATAAATTCAAGTCCTGGGGTTCCCCCATCCTTAGACCCTCCATGTCAGCAAGGAAAAACTCCAAAAACTCCAGAGTCTTCGGGAGAAAAACGAGAAACCTTGGGGAGTACCACAGTCAGCAGAGATCCACTCGCATGACAGATAGACAGGAAGCCCCAGGACCGCCAATGGGAATTAACAGGCGAAATTACAGTCCGTAAAGATGCAGTGGAGTAAAGGAACAAGAAGCGGTCCATCTAGCCAGATGATACGGGGGTAGCAACAAGGACGTCCATCCAGCTTGGGGTCCGGACAGTCATGAGGCTGCAGCTGAAAAATAGCCCCTCCCCAGAGGGGAGGGGGGAGAGGGGACACCGGTTGACTAGTGATGAAGAGACTAGACAACTAGATATTAACATTGGAAAATAGAAATAAAGTAAGAGAAGTGGCAGGTAGAGTGAGAAAAAGGAGATTGAAGGGTCAGGGCTACATTTCTACATTTCCCACAAATATGCTGATGTGTTTCCTACGTAAAAATGAAAAAAAGGGAGAAAAATGGAAGAAAGTCATTTTTCAAAATAGAGGAATTCCCACTTGCGTCATATACAGTGGTATGAAAAAGTATCTGAACCTTTTGGAATTTCCCACGTTTCTGCATAAAGTCACCATCAAATACGATCTGATCTTTGTCAAAATCACACAGATGAATCACATTCAGCAAGAAAAAGGGGTACAAGTAAGTCTGAACATAATGAGAATAGTTCACTTAATAATGGTAGGGTCTATTCTATCCATACAACATATGGAAAGACAATCTAAATGACCTATATAACTGAAGTCATTATATAATGCAAATAAGATTGCTTAAAGGTTGGTGGGGACAATTTGAACATCAAAGCTGGTAGTGTTTTGTCCCCACCGTCCTTATGCAAACCTACGCCCTTCACTACAGATAACTAAGGCACTTGTCCTGAGTTTAATTTTTATTCACTTGGACTACACAGACAAGGAGTTATAAATTGTGCAAAAAGGGTCAACAATCTAACAACATGTCCTGTTTTGTGTTGTAGTAACACTTTGTTCCTCAAGTGGCAACAGTGATTCATCAGCGTGAAGGAGCAAAGAATGTGTGACTGCATAACTCACGGTTTGTCATCGCTTCTCACCAAGCAGGGAAAAAGAAATGAACGTTTCCTGGCCTGTGCCAATTCAGTCAAGTAAGCAAAATTTTGCATTTATATGGAGTTTCACATGAATCTCCTCAACACTAAGTATGATTTACAGTTTTGTTTTATGCGTCCCATGATGACACACTGTGTGACTAGACTCCAGTGAAAACATGGAGGTGGACATTGGAGGTTTGCTGCAGTGTTCCATCTTTCATCCACCCACCTTTTCTACAGCTCCCAAGTGTGCCCAGTGGAGAAGAATTACAAAACTAAACATTCCCTAACTTGGCGAGGAAAGTAAACATACACTATATACCATACCATTATATGAAAAGGGAATTGACAATAAATAGGGAATATTTAGTTATTACATTCTCAATTCAGCACACATCATTGAATTTCTATTTTGTGATTCAGACTCACTTTAATTGGGGAGAATACCTGAGCTACTTACTAATTTAAATAAATGCACAGAAAAGAGGTTCAGTAAGGTGAAGATGTAGCTGAGATTCTTCTAATTTAAAGGAAAAAGCTGATGGGACAAGTTTTACAATCCCCATGGCTACTGCGGTGGATGCCGTGATATGCCTGAAGCAGCAAATGTCTCAGTCAAGTAGTTTTAAGTGGCACTTTGTGCAGACACAACAGTGCAGCTCTCCACTTGGTCTTTATCTGCCTACAAATTCAAATATTAAACATCTGTATGAGCGACCATCATTGGATGAAATACACATACAGTACAGCTAAAAGTAACAAGCGCTTATAGGAGCCTTGATTTAACAAGATTTATAATTGAATCTGCGGCTTGTATTTGTGTAGCAGTGCACAGCATACGGAGGACTGAGTGTAATATTTGGGTTCCCTTATTTACATTATAAACAATAAGCAACTCTTGGATTTCTTATTAACAAAATTCAATGCACAGTTACAGTGGGGCAAATAAGTATTTAGACAACCACCAATTGTGCAAGTTCTCGTACTTGAAAAGATTAGAGAGGCCTGTAATTGTACGCATTGGTAAACCTCAACCAGACAGAATGTGGGAAAAAAACAGAAAATCACATTGTTTGATTTTTAAAGAATTTATTTCCAAATTAGAGTGGAAAATAAGTATTTGGTCACCTACAAACAAGCAAGATTTCTGGCTGTCAAAGAGGTCTAACTTCATCTAACGAGGTCTAACGAGGCTCCACTCCTTACCTGTATCAATGGCACCTATTTTAACTTGGTATAAAAGACACCTGTCCACAACTTCAGTCAGTCAGTCACACTCCAAACTCCACTATGGCCAAGACCAAAGAGCTGTCGAAGGACACCAGAGACAAAATTTTAGACCTGCACCAGGCTGGGAAGACTGAATCTGCAATAGGTAAAATGCGTGGTGTAAAGAAATCAACTGTGGGAGCAATTATTAGAAAATGGAAGACATACAAGACCACTGATAATCCCCCTTGATCTGGGGCTCCATGCAATATCTCACCCCGTGGCGTCAAAATGATAACAAGAACGGTGAGCAAAAATCCCTGAACCACACGGGGGGACCTAGTGAATGACCTACAGAGAGCTGGGACCACAGTAACAAAGGCTACTATCAGTAACACAATGTGCTGCCAAGGACTCAAATCCTGCACTGCCAGACGTGTCCCCCTGCTGATGAAAGTACACGTCCAGGCCCGTCTGCGGTTTGCTAGAGAGCATTTGGATGATTCAGAAGAGGACTGGGAGAATGTGTTATGGTCAGATGAAACCAAAATAGAACTTTTTGGTAGAAACACAGTGCCTCGTGTTTAGAGGATAAAGAATACTGAATTGCATCCGAAGAACACCAGACCCACTGTGAAGACCCACTGTGAAGCATGGGGGTGGAAACATCATGCTTTGGGGCTGTTTTTCTGCAAAAGGACCAAGACGACTGATCGGTGTAAAGGAAAGAATGAATGGGGCCATGTATCGAGAGATTTTGAGTGAAAATCTCCTTCCATCAGCAATGGCATTGAAGATGAGACGTGGCTGGGTCTTTCAGCATGACAATGATCCCAAACACACAGCCAGGGCAACAAAGGAGTCACTTCGTAAAAAGCATTTCAAGGTCCTGGAGTGGCCTAGCCAGTCACCAGGTCTCAACTCCATAGAAAATCTGTGGAGGGAGTTGAAAGTCCGTGTTGCCCAACAACAGCCCCAAAACATCACTGCTCTCGAGGAGATCCGCATGGAGGAATGGGCCAAAATACCAGCAACAGTGTGTGAAAAGCTTGTGAAGTGATACAGAAAACGTTTGGCCTCCGTTACTGCCAACAAAGGGTACATAACAAAGTATTGAGATGAACTTTTGGTATTGACCAAATACTTATTTTCCACCATGACTTGCAAAAAAAATGTTTTTTTAAATCAAACTGTGATTTTCCGTTTTTTTTTTTTCCACATTCTGTCTCTCATGGTTGAGGTTTACCCATGTTGACAATTACAGGCCTCACTCATATTTTCAAGTGGGAGAACTTGAAGTGGGAGCACAATTAGTGGTTGACTAAATACTTATTTGCTCCACTGTATATGAAGAAGTAGTGTAGATATTTAATAAAGCTCTTGTATTGGCTTTAATGGGATTTCATTATTGTATCTAGTTGCGTGAGTTTTGTTTCACCTCTTACATCTTTTTCAGAAAGGAGAATCGCCCCTGGGAGAACAAAAATCAATTGGAACCTATAGATTCTTCATGTTGTGCAAAAAGCTCCTATAAGCTGTGCGTCTCTTAGCCCACTGAGACTTTCAGCTGTACAGTGAAGGAAAACTAACTTGGTCCGATGCATTTATCATGCTGACAGACTCCGATTGGTTTCCTCACATTTGCTTCTATAGGCTCTGTGTTTCTGCACAAAATTTCTCATTCAGATGTGCACACGTTTTAGCATCAGCTATACTCCATTACATGTTTAAAACACATAATTCACCAAGCCAAAAGAATTTATAATAGCAAGTCTTGAACTTTGGTTGCAATACTATATTTCATTGTGAAACACCATTTTTAGATATGCAGTTTTCTTGCAGCCAATAGCATAAGAAAGTTGATGAGGTAAATATAGAGATGAGTTGTAAAATATCGGTAGTGGGGTGGAATATGCTGTCGTAAACAATAGTGTTTTTAGCCCTGATATATAGAAACTAACAGTTTGAGCACATTTCAGACCTTCAGGGCACTTGAACCAGAGGTGAGCAGCATAGTAACTAAATGCTGCCTCACCCTGCTTGGTTCTTTTTCTTGGAGCACACAGCACTAATTCCAGACGACTTCAGGGGTCTTGATTGGGGGTCGGGAACCTATGGCTTGCGAGCAAGATCTGGCTCTTTTGACGGCTGCATCTGGTTCGCAGACAAATCTTTGTCATTGAAAAAAAAAACAAGTTTCTTTATACTCCTTTGCACGTTGAGCGAAATGGCGACGGTCACCGGCAACTAGAAACCCACTTCGCAGTAAATTTTGTTGGGAAAGTGGCAAACATACATGTCGTTGTGTCTATCTATCTATTTATCTATCCATTACTCGCATAGGCAACGCAGATGAGGCAGAGACACTGCTCAAGTGGGGTTGCCGTATTTTGCTATCGAAAATAGCGATCGATGTGCGCATGTGCATGAGATCAGGAAGTAAACTTCTCTCGTTTTCAGTTTCGTTTTCCGCGCTGTCAGCTAATTTTAGAAACCCTTTCGGGAAGATGGCTAAAAGAAAAAAAGACAAGGAGTATCGCACTTTTCAGAAGGAATGGACAGAGTTTTTGACGACTTTTCCGATAAAGACAAGATAATTAAAGAGCATATGACACGAGAAAAAAAGTCTTAAATGGCATTATTATGTGAATTAAAATCATATTTTGAGACGATTCGACTATATACAACTATTTAGCAAAGCACAGATGACGAGAAATTAGTCTTTTAATCTGCCGGTTAGCTACGCCTACCATTATAGGGCTTTAGCGTCCCCAACAGGTGGATGACGTCAGCGGTAGACTGGGCTCATCGGTTTTACTATTCAGCCCATTGAGGGGGAATTATTCAGAACGAGGAAAACGCGACGAAGAGAGCCGCAAAATGTCATTGTTTCAGTCTCTCTACTCCAATATTTTTACAGGATATTCTTTTTATCCAAGTATTTTTCCCAAATAGCTACAGTGCCTTGCAAAAGTATTCGGCCCCCTTGAATCTTGCAACCTTTCGCCACATTTCACGCTTCAAACATAAAGATATGAAATTTAATTTTTTTGTCAAGAATCAACAACAAGTGGGACACAATCGTGAAGTGGAACAACATTTATTGGATAATTTAAACTTTTTTAACAAATAAAAAACTGAAAAGTGGGGCGTGCAATATTATTCGGCCCCTTTACTTTCAGTGCAGCAAACCTACTCCAGAAGTTCAGTGAGGATCTCTGAATGATCCGGAAGTCACTCATTTTCATGGCGCGGGATTCAAAAAACTAAATAAAAATAGCGATCGCTTCCACACACATCCAAGCGGTCCATATCATTCAGGGGCATAAAATACCGCGTGTATTATGAAATAAACATGCTTTTTCGTGTCACAGGCACTTTAAACGGATAAAAGACATGCCTCTGTCGGCAAGAACTGTTCACGATCGTGCCATCATGATGTCAAATCAAATTGAGGCGACGCAAGTGAAGGACATAAATGCAGCACTGTTTTTTTCTTTCGCTTTGGATGAATCAACAGATTTTAAGCAATGTATCCCAGTTCAGTGTGATTGCAAGGTTTTGACTATGAAAGGGACAACAAGGGAGGATTTATTCAAGCCCTTCACTGAGTATGCTAAAGAAAAAAAATCTACCAATGGGTAAGCTTGTTTCGGTGTGCACTGATGGTGCTCCGTGGATGGTAGGGAAAAACAGAGGATTCGTGGCGTTTCTTCGTGAGCATGAAAAGAGACGCATCCTAAACTTAACCTCACAAAGTGTAAACCAGACTACAAAGCCATGAGCAAAACCATGCAGCACCAGAAGTCGCATGAATGGTAAGAAATACTCATCATTGATTAGCATAAACATAACAATGTTATTAAAAATAATTCAGAGACTTACTGTACTTTAAAAGTGTTGATATTACATAAAATGCACACATTACTTGTATTTTTAGTTTTAAAAATATTGCATGACTCTCACGGAATTAAATTTAAAAATATGTGGTGTTCTTGGCTCCCTCAGCCAAAAAGGTTCCTGACCCCTGGTCAAGATGCTTCATAGGGATCAAACAAATCAAGCATGTATTTGAAGACAAGCAGTAGTATTTTATAGTACATCCTTTGACTCACTGGAAGCCAGTGTAACGATTTCATAACCAGTGTAACATGGTCAAGTTTGCTTGTATTTGTACAGACTCTGGCAGTGGCGTTCTGTACTAGATGCAGCTTCCTGACTGATTTTTTTATTAAGACCTGTAGATATACCGTTGCAATTGACCAATCTACTGAAGATGAATGCATGCATAAGTTTTTCCATGTCTTGTTTAGATAGAAGCCTCTTAATTCTGCCAATATTTTTAGGTGGTAATAGGCAGATATGGTGACGAATTTTTGATGGCTGTAAAATTTTAGGTCTGAGTCAATAATTAAGATTTCTGACTTGATTTGTAGCTGTAAGTGACATTGTGCCAAGGTGCGTGCTGATCCTTGACCGTTCCTTTTTTTGGCCCAAAAATGATCACCTTCGTCTTCCCTACATTTGGCTGGAGAAAATTCTGGCATATCCATTCATTCATTTGATGAATGCGTTTACTCAGGGAGACTAAGGGACTATGATCACGTGGGGACACAGAAATGTTGAGTTGTGTGTCATCTCCATAGGTGCGAGAGGAGATGTAATACTGTTCCATGATCTGAGTTAGAGGAAGCATATAGATGTTAAATAAAAGTGATCCGAGAATGGACCCTTGAGAAACCCCACATGTGAATTTTGCTCGTTCCGAAAAAAAAAAAAAGAACAAACTTGCTGAGCTAATGTGATTAAAAAAAGGGCAAAGCAACTGAAAATTGATAAGATCTTTCAGAGAAAAGAAAGAGTTGAAGAGGCTATATTTATTTAATTTTATTTTATTTTATTTGCCCTGATAGGGAGGTTCAATGTCTGCACTTTGGACTTATTTTTGTTCATTTACATATGTTAGGCTACTTATTTCCTTAAAATTTGATAGAGTCCATGTTTGCATGATCTTCAAAATATATTCAATTTCACTGTGCATAATGTACAGTGGTATGGAAACATATCTGAACCTTTTGGAATTTCTCAAATATCTGCATAAAATCACCATCAAATGTGATCTGATCTTTGTCTAAATCAAACAGATGAAAAAAACAGCGTTAACTAAAACCACCCAGACATTTATAGGTTTTCATATTTTAATGAGGATAGTATGCATACAAGGGGGGGGGGGGGGGGGGGACTAAGTGAACCATCACATTTAATATTTTGTGGCCCCCGCTTTGGCAGCAATAACTTCAGCCAGATGCTTCCTGTAGCGGCAGATCAGTCTGGCACCTTGATCAGAACTTATCTTGGCCCATTCCTTTCTACAAAACTGCTGTAGTTCAGTGAGATTCCTGGGATGTCAAGCATGAATCGCTGTCTGTAGGTCATGCCACAGCATCTCATGGGGTTCAAGTCTGGACTTTGACCTGGCCACTCCAGAATGTGTATTTTATTCTTCTGAAACCATTCTGAAGTTGATTTACTTCGGTATTTTGGATCATTGTCTTGTTGCAGCATCCATCCTCTTTTTAGCTTCAACTGCCTGACAGACGGCCTCAGATTTTCCTGCAAAACATCCTAACATTAAACGAGCAACAATGTTTTTTTTAGACTTTGTTTTGTTGTTGTTTTTTTTTTTTGCAGCAGCAGTGGCTTCCTCCGTGGAGTCCTCCCATGAACACCATTCTTGGCCATAGTTTTACATAAAGGTAGTTGATGTGTGCACAGAGATATTAGACTGTGCCAGTCAGAGGTTGCGCTAGACTTTTTCGTTGTCTGTCATTTTGACTGACAGGGTGATAAAAATCCGGTCATAATCTATTTTTACCCGCCACTTAAATTTTTAAAATGATAATAATGACATATTCAATAGCAGTGTTGGTCAAAAGTGGTGCGTTACTTACTCAACTCTGAATAAATTGAAGAAACTACCAGCCATGTTGTGTCTACTCTCTGCTCTGTTGATTTGTCATCCAAGACTCGGGGTGCGTTCAGGTTTGAGAATAGCGCACGTACTTCTGACTCCAAGCTGTTTGTCCCTGCTCATTCAATTAGGCTACGTTCATACTACAGGTCTTAATGCACAAATCCGATTTTTTTGTCATATCCGTTTTTTTGGCGTGCCCGTTCAGACTGCCTTTGTCCATTGAGACCATTCAAGTATTACGCATGCGCTCTAATTCGCAGTCCGACACGCGCCGGTGCGCAGAAGAATCAAAACAAATGACAAGTCATCCGTCATTCCAGGGCTATCATATTTTGCTTTTCAAAAGGAGGACACAAATAACAGACATAAATAATGCCCGTTTAGGCTTATATTCACAGTTTATATGGATCGATAGCATGCACGCACTGTCCGTGCATGTTACACACACATACGGGCAGTTTGCCCTGACTCTCCAAGACGGGCTGCAGCCAGACCCCTCTCCCGACTCGGCCGTGTAGGAAATGTTGAAATATAGCTCACATAGAGCAGAGAGAAAACCGATCATTCTTATGCTTATCCTCAACCCATTTTTATTTTTTTGTGACTGTTGTCAAGCCCTCTTCCCCAAAAGTCGTGTTCATTGCAAGCTAGGCGCTAATAACGCACAACTGAAATCGGATTTGGGACACCGGACGGTACAGTCCGCCGCGACAGTCTGGAAAAATGTGGCCCAGATCGGATTTGAACCACATAAAAAAATGACCCAGATCGGATTTGAAATGGTCCACTTCTATGCGACTTGTCCCGTTCAGACCGTCAAGTTAATGCCTGACTCGAGTCGGAAAAACACGAAAAAATTGGATTCGTGCATTAAGACCTGTAGAATGAATGTAGCCTTAGACAATGCTCTCCAAAGCTTCCTAACGTTTCCGTGTTTGCTACACCTGAATTTTTCCGAGTAAGGCCAGCGACGTCATGCATCAAGAGAGACAATAGCTTATTAATATGCTCACTCGCCATCCTGTGGTCTGGGGTGTGAATTGCAACCTGTCAAAATGACGGATGGACTTCAGTTTTTTCCGTCACTGTTTTAAAAAACCGGTCAACGACGGAAAATATTCGGTTAACGCAACCCCTGGTGCCAGTGATTTCTGTAAGTCTTTAGCAGACACTCTAGGGTTATTTTTTTTACCTCTCTGAGTATTCTGCGCTGAACTCTTGGTGCCATCTTTGGTGGACGGCCACTCCTTGGGAGAGAAGCAACAGTGCCAAACTCTATCCATTTGTAGACAACTTCTCTGACTGTCGATTGATGAACAAGTTTGGGTGGCTTTAGTTAAAGCAGACACTGTTTTACATCTGTGTGATTTTGACAAAGATCAGATCACTTTTGATGGTGATTTTATGCAGAAATGTGAGAAATTCCAAAAGGTTCAGATACTTTTTCATACCACTGTAAGTCATTTGTATTTATTTTTGTTTATGTATGTTACTTATACAGTGTATCACAAAAGTGAGTACACCTCTCGCATTTCTGCAGATATTAAAGTATATCTTTTCATGGGACAACACTGACAAAATGACATTTTGACACAACGAAAAGTAGTCAGTGTGAAGCTTATAACATAGACTTAATTTATTTTCCCCTCAAAATAACTCAAAATATATCCATTACTATCTAAACCCCTGGCAACAAAAGTGAGTACACTGCTTGGAATAATCTCGCTGACTTTGGTACGGGAGGTCGGGGGCTCAAATCCCGGTCAGGGCATAGTGATATCCAGGTGGATCCTTAGGCAAGGCCCTTCATGCTATATGCCTATACCTAAGAATGAGCGGAACAATCAATGATAGAGTCATACCGGCTCGAACGTCGCCCTGGTTAACAAGGTTCGTGTCAGGTGTTGGGGGACCAGGACAACCTGATGTCAAGTGGGCTACTGGAACAAGACACAGATGGAGCAGGATGGAGAACAGGGTGTTAATGGAGTGCTACTGCATGCAGATAAGGGGGTACATGCAGAGAATGTGGGAAGAATGGTTACTTCGAAATCCTACATCCACACTGACCAAGAAACAACTACTAGCTCAGTGCTAATATCTGCAAGAGGAACTTGCTATCACAGTTAGAGATTGATACACTGACCAAGAAACAACTACTAGCTCAGTGCTAATATCTGCAAGAGGAACTTGCTATCACAGTTAGAGATTGATGAGGCACAATGTGTCTCATCCAGGGTACAAAGATGCTACGGCAAGGGGGAGCCAGGAAGCCAGGTCAAGTGGGGGGTTTCTTCACCACCCCCCAACATCGAGATTGGGTACCAAGCCCAAAGAGCAGTGGAAGAGAATGAGAGCGGAGCAGACCTGAGAGAGAAGATCATGAAGTCCTGGGGGAACTCAACTACCTCCTACCTGCCAAGGCTAACAAACAAAGTACCATCACCATCAGAATCTCTACTGGAGGATGTAAACACAGCACTGCTGAACACCCCCACCGTAAACATCACTGAGACCAATCAACTGATATATGCAGCAGCATCAGTCATCCTAGAGTCACTTGGCTACAAGATAACAGCGCCAGTAGCCGGAAGGAGCCACCATGGAAACAAAGGCTAGAGGCAAAAATCATGGCAACACGGAGAGAAGTTAGCCTCCTAACAGAGCTGAGCAAAGGCGTGAAACTTAAAAAAAAAACTGCCCAAGAAATACAGCAAGCTTTCCACAGCTGAGGCACTGGAGACTGCTAAGCAAAGGCTCACAGCCCTAGCTAGCCGCCTAAAGAGGTACACGGGAGAAGTAGAGGCCAGGAGAATAAACACTATGTTCTCCAATAATCCAGCTAAGGTCTACTCTCAGTGGCAGGGTAGCAAGACCACAGCAGACCCACCCAGGGCTGAGACTGAACAATACTGCAAGAGTATCTGGGAAAAACAGGTGTCTCACAACACTGACGCCCAATGGCTGGCAGACCTGCAGTCAGAACATTGCAACCTCCCAGAACAAGACCCAGTAGTCATCACAACAGCAGACATCCAGACAAGACTGTCCAAAATGAAGAACTGGACAGCTCCAGGGCCTGACCAGATTCATGCCTACTGGCTTAAGCTGGACAGCTACAGTTCCTGACAAGATTCATGCCTACTGGCTTGAGAAGATAACTGCACTCCATGAACGCCTAGCAGCACAAATGAACTAGCTGCTGAAGTCGGGGACCCACCCAGAGTGGCTAACCCAAGGTCGGACAGTTCTCATCATGAAGGACCCTCAGAAGGGAACAGTACCATCCAACTACCGGCCTATCACCTGCCTCAGCACCACATGGAAGCTCTTATCAGGCATCATAGCGGCTAAAATGAGCAGGCACATGGAGCAATACATGCACAGGGCACAGAAAGGGATTGACAATAACACCAGGGGAGCCAAGCACCAACTACTGGTGGACAGGGCAGTCACCAGAGACTGAAAGACTAGGAGCACCAACCTGTGCACTGCCTGGATTGACTACAACAAAGCCTATAACTCAGTGCCACACACATGGATAATGGAATGCTTGAAGCTGTATAATATCAACAGGACACTAAGGACCTTCCTCCAGAACTCAATCGGGCTGTGGAAGACCATTCTAGAGGTCAACTCAAAGCCAGTTACACATGTGAGCATCAAATGCGGTATCTACCAAGGAGATGCTCTGTCGCCCCTACTGTTCTGCATAGGCCTAAACCCCCTCAGCCAGATCATCACCAAGAGTGATTTCGGGTACCAGCTCCGAAGTGGAACAACCATCAGTCACCTCCTCTACATGGATGATATCAAGCTGTATGCCAAGAACGAGCGTGACATCAACTCCCTGATTCACCTCACGAGAATATGCAGCAATGACATCAGGATGTCATTCGGACGAGATAAATGTGGCCGAATGGTATCCAGAAGAGGGAAAGTGATCTCAACTGAAGGGACTGAACTACCTGAAGGCAACATAACAGATGTGCAGCACAGCTACAAATACCTGGGGATCCCACAGGCAAATGGAAAGCATGAGGAAGCAACTATAGGAGGTCTGCCACAACCAAATACTTACAGAGGGTGAGGCAGGTCCTCAAGAGTCAGCTGAATGGCAAGAATAAGATCCAAACCATTAACAGCTATGCCCTACTAGTAATCACATACCCTGCTGGCATCGTATCCTGGCCACTGGAAGAGTTGCAGGCTACCGACATAAAGACAAGGAAGCTCCTTACAATGCACGGAGGGTTTCACCCTAAGTCCAGCATCCTGAGGCTCTACACAAGGCGGAAAGAGGGACACCGAGGACTAGTGAGCATCAGGGCCACTATCCAGGAGGAAACTACATCCCTCCAAGAGTACATCATGAAAATGGCCCCCAGTGATAACCTACTCGGTGAATGCCTCAGGCAACAGAAGCCCAATAAGGAGGAGGACCCTGAGGAGCTATCATGGAAGGACAAGCCCCTGCATGGTGTGTACCACCGACAAATTGAAGAGGTAGCTGACATGGGAAAAACATACCTGTGGCTAGAAAAGGCCGGACTGAAAGACAGCACGGAGGCACTGATCATGGCAGCACAAGAACAGGCCCTAAACACAAGATCGATAGAGGCCGGGGTCTATCACACCAGAAAGGACCCCAGGTGCAGGCTATGCAAAGAGGCCCCTGAGACAGTCCAGCACATCACAGCAGGGTGTAAGATGCTAGCTGGCAAGGCATACATGGAACGACATAACCAGGTAGCAGGCATAGTGTACAGGAACATCTGTGCCGAGTACGGACTGGACACCCCGGAGTCAAGGAGGGCGACACCTCCGAAGGTGGTCGAGAACAACCGAGCCAAGATCCTGTGGGACTTCCAGATCCAGACAAACTGGTGATGGCCAACCAGCCTGACATAGTGGTGGTGGATAAACATCAGAAGACAGCAGTAGTGACAGATGTAGCAATCCCGAGCAATAGCAACATCAGGAAAAAAGAACATGAAAAGCTGGAGAAATATCAAGGGTTAAAGGAAGAGTTGGAGAAAATGTGGGAAGTGAAGGCAAGAGTGGTGCCAGTTGTGATCGGGACACTAGGGGCAGTAACCTCCAAGCTGGGTGCATGGCTCCAACAGATACCAGGAACAACGTCCGACGTCTTCATTCAGAAGAGCACAATCCTAGGGACAGCTAAAATCCTGCGCAGGACCCTTCATGCTCCCAGGCCTCTGGTAGAGGACCCGAGCTTGAAAGGAGAGACCATACCGCCCGGGTGGGCGAGACAACGATTTTTTTTTTTTATATATACTGTATACATGATAATATGACTATAAATGTTAAAGTTGCAAAGGTATGGATCAGAATTGCACTTTGTGAGCTGCACAGGAATGTCAAACATGTCATAAAAGCAGCCCGGTTAATCTAAATATGGAAAATGACTGCTAGTCAGCGGCCAAAGCGGCTCTGAATCACAAAATGGATTTTCAGCAGCTGTGGAGGGTCGCTAGGGAGTTGAATAATATGTCATGTTGTTGTGGCATGGACACTATGTCTTCATCAAGTGAGCGTGAAAGCTCGCTGCCATGGGATGAGAGGGACAGAGATGTTGACAAACTGACAGGAGGATCAATTCACTAAGCAATGAGTAAGCATTTTTCATGGGTATGGTGAAAGCAAAAACACAAATAAAAGTGTGTCATTAGGAATTCAAAAATTCTAGTTATTTATTAATAAACACAGCAGCTGAAGTCTAGAGTGTTGAGCACAACCATCAAATGTCTTTATATATATATATATATATACTACTAAATATCATAGCAGTAAACCATTATTACTATATGTTTGTTTGTGCAGTACATGTTAATGCATTGTCTTAAATGAAAGCATAAATACCAGAAATAAAAAAAAAATGATAAAAACTTGGATTAGTACCATTTTATATATCTTCAGAGAGTTAGTCATCAATATTCATTTTAACAAAACATAAATCTTCATTTTGGGGGCTAGAGGGCAGATTCCCATCAATATTGGGCTTTTTACCTTTGAACAAAGTCAAGTCCTCAACATGCATTAATAAAACATTACAGATGAATGATTCCATTATGCATGTACCCTGATTGCACTTTGACAATAGAATGTTAACACCTGTCAAACACCTTTTCTTTTATCCTTGGCTGACTGTTTAACTTACAAAGCACAACAACACAATGGCGCCTTGAAATACGGCTTTAAAGTGTCAAAAGTCAAAGTCGGCTTTGTTGTCATCTTCTTTATATGCACAGATCATACAAAGAAAACGAAATTGTGTTTTGCTCTCTATCCCTATGAAGGACACATAACACAGGACTAACATTTGGCGAGACATACATACATTGGAACACAAACATCACTGTTAAAAATTGACAAAAGGACTAATCGTAATAATAACAACAATTGAGAGAGTTAATTGTTGTGTATTGCAAGGCCCAAGCAGTTCTTATGAGGCAGTAAATTAAAGTGCTCTGTGTGTGTATATGTGGAAGTATAATTGACACTCATATAAAAAACAGCTACTCGAAGCATTTAGGTATGCAAATTGCTAACTTCTTAGGACTCTAATAATGATGAAAATAATGTTTAAACACAAAAAATGACAGGTGCATAGCAATTTTGTGATGTCAGTTACACACTCTCACAAACACACTAATAAGCTCGAGCACAGTTGCATGTGGTAATGGGTATTAACTCATTGCCTGCCGTAGATTGGCTGTGAATTCTCATCTTTCTGTGCCAATGTTCGGTGCCAATCCAGACTGGAAGAGGCTGGCAGCGAATACCTTCAAGTCAAAATGCATTGGACACCAGCACCGTAAATGGCAGCCAATGCTAGTAAAAACAAATTCTGTGTTTTTTCAATTCATGAAACGAGATTCTTTCCACTGGATTGGACACGATCATGTTGTTTTTGCCTCTAATCTTTATCATAACTAGACTTGGAATTTATGGATGGAAATCCCATTCGTTTATTGTGGAGAAAATAAAGTACCAAAATCTTTGTAATGTGATTTTTGTTAAGAAAAATTGAACTTTTAATTTTAATATTGTACATGAGCGCCTTGAAAGGTGGAAAAGCGCTATATAAGTGTAACACCATTTACCATTTACCATTTGAAAAAAAACCATTATTGAACATAATTCATTCAAAAAATTAAACTAGCCCAATTTCTGCTACAGTATATACAAAGTATATATACAGTATATGGAGTTAGTTGCAGTAATGTTAATGTCATATATCAAAAACTCAGAAGTTTGGTCAAGTCACCATTGTAATACACACAAGACATGGGGAATGTACTATATTCGCCACGGATTGAGACTGACACAATTTTCTCCATAAGATGTGATCAGACGAGTATGCCTCTTCTGCTTCAGCTTCAAGAGTTTGTCTGTCTCCGACCTGCTGTCTGAAAGGTGGATATGGTGGTTGAAATCCTACTTATCAGTGGGATTGCATTTTTCCACTCGTACCGAGCATCACTTTATTGCTGGCATGAAGATGAAAGCACTGATAACATCTCTGCTCTGTCATTAAATGGTCACACGTGCAGCTGCTCTCTCTTTAACCAAACCTATTCATGGCTAGACTGTGGCAAAAGCGCAAAAAAAGCGTGAAGGCACAGCAGAGAAGTGAGTTGGCGAGAGTGACGTCTGGCAAATAGACAGGCCTGTATCTTTGGTGGCAGATGCCTTGTCGTCTCCCCGAACATTGGAGTGTATCTATTTGGACATGTGTTCATGTCCTTGTACAAGCTAATTGGAGCTCTTGTCCTATGAGATAAGTACAAGCCTGAGGCCAGCAATCTCTGAAAAAATTTTTACTCCCTTACTGCCTTCTGTCACACAGTCATTACATATTATGTCTATGTTATAAAGCTTTGATGACACTATCTTTCCTTATAGCATATTTAAAACAACCAACTCATTTTATATATGTATAATCACTCATCATGACATTGTAAAAACATATCAGTATGCTCTTTTCTGCAGACTTGTCACTGATAAATATTGTTTCCTTCTTCCCAACAACCCCACACAGAACTCAAATCTACTCAATATTTTTATGACCATCAAACGCTGAACTGCTCACTGCAAAAAACAAAGACCGCCTCTCCAAAAAATTCTGTCTCTTCAGTGTTCTTATTTCATTTTGTAACTGTAAATATATTCCCTGTCATACTTACAATCAAAATGTTCTTTCCAATCCAAGCCTCATTGATCTTATCAAATGATTGAAAATTATCATAGACAGAGATGCAATACGAAGGCTGCCAAACTGGACCCTCTGAATATTTCGGCCTGGATATTCTGTCTTTATACACTGTAAAATATGATGAATTGACTTTACTTAAAGACAAAATGCAAGCTTGTTGCCTAGAAAATATCATTTGTTACTTAAATTAATTAGATGCAATTTACTTAATTATTTCAAGTTTAAAGGACTCAAATTAATCTTAATCATTCATTCTTTCATTGTCCGAGCCACATATCCTCACGAGGGGGCTGGAGCCAATCCCAGATAACTATGAACAGTAGGCGGGGTATAACCTGAATCGGTTGCCAGCCAATCACAAGGAGACAAACAACCATTCGCACACACACTCATACCTAGGGACATTTTACAGTGCTTGATCAGCTACCATGCATGTTTTTGAAATCGGAGTACCCAGAGAAAACCCACGCGGGCACTGGCAGAACATGCAAACTTCACACAGGAAGGCTAGAGGCCAGGATTGAACCCTTAACCTCAGAACTGTGAGGCAGACATGCTAACCACTCAACCACCGTGCCACCAACTTGGAATATATTGTTTGTTTGTTTTTTAGTTTGCAGTACTCAAGTTAACTTGAATAAATTAAATTACAGTAATTTATATATTTTGAGTTTGCAGAGCGCTCAAAATAACTTGAATGAATTAGATGACAGTAACTTATTTATTGTGAGCTTCCAGTACTAAAGTGATAGCTTAGTAAGCTTTAGTGCTGCTCATTTGTTACATGCAGGTGAGCTTCAGTTTTTTACCTGAAATGATTACAGTATACAATATAAACAGCACATGCTTATTTAATTAATAACACATCTCAAACAGTAATGACCCTACCAACAAATACTGTAAATGAAGGGAGAACACTCAATGGATTAACTCAGGGGAATTAAACTATTTTAAAATGCTCACAATGCATTTAAGAAACAACAGACATTGGCTTTTGAAATGCTGCTGAATGTTTTGTTAATGCTTGGTAAGAAATTAACAATCAGTAGTATTACCAGAGCTCTCTTCAACACCTTCACATCGATTTGTTAAGTAAATATTGTGGTGAGCTACTGTACGTGGGGAAGAATAACAGAGAAAGGCTTTTGTTTTTAACACTTGCTATATTTGTGCCCCAAACACCGTACGACCCCAAGAAACAACATACTTTATTGAACAGAACACACATGACATAAGGCAAGGCAAGGCAAGGCAAATTTATTTATATAGCACAATTCAACACAAGGCAATTCAAAGTGCTTTACATCACATGAAGATCATAAAAATCACATGTAAATCAATACAACGTAAAAACCAAGACAATCAAAATCGGAAATAAAATTATACATAAAGATCGCATTTAATCACAAATAGAATAAAAATAAATAAGTAAAGATAAAACAAAAACTACTACTACTAATAATAATTGAAATCAGCAATGGAGATAAGCACAAGAGGAATAGAAAGCAAGTAGATTGAAATATATAGACAGTTATGGATATGCAGTGCTAAACAAAAGCGTTTTTAGCCCTAATTCACATAATAATGCCATTTAAGACTTTTTTTCTCGTGTCGTATGCTCTTTAAAAGAGCTAACCGTTTGAGCATACTTCAGACGTTCAGGTAACTTGTTCCAGAGGTGAGGAGCATAATAACTAAATGCTACCTCACCCTGCTTGGTTCTCGTTCTTGGAACATGCAGAAGACCGGTTCCAGACGACCTTAGGGGTCTAGATGTCTCATAGGAATCTAACAAGTCAAGCATGTATTTTGGTCCAAGGCCATTAAGTGTTTTGTAGACGAGCAGTAGTATTTTATAGTCTATCCTTTGACTCACTGGAAGCCAGTGTAGCGATTTCAAAACCGGTGTAATGTGGTCCAGCTTCCTTGTATTTGTGAGGACTCTGGCTGCAGCATTCTGTACTATAAAAGCAATCACTATTCTCTGTCGCGGTTGCCAGAACTACAGATCATCAATTGCGGCAGAACAGATAAATAACAGTCGCTACAAAATTTTACTCTTTTATAAACGGCAATGCGACTTTTTAATAAAAAGTAAAATATTTACTGACCAAATGTAAAGTAAGTGAAGGTGTTGAATAGAGCTCTGGTTGATCGCACGGTTCACCGTGGATGGGTTCGGGAATGGTTTGGGGTCAGAGAAGCGCGAAACAGACGAGGCAGATCTGCGCATGTCTGAAAGAATGCCCAAAGAACAGTGGGTACAAAAAAGTATTTTTTCCATTTTGACTTATTTGAGATACATCATGTTAGGCATGTTTTCTAGCCCCAAATTGCTACTTACCAATTAAAAATTTGTGTTCACAACAGGTTGATAAAAATTGAGTTTGGTTCACTTATTATATTTAGTTAAGTAGTTTACAGTCTATTTGCATGATCAGAGTTGGTGACAAACAGCAGACTTTTAAAGTCCACCACCCCTCACTAGAAACAAATTCAACTTACTGCCTGTAAAACGGACCAAACGCTCACACCATTTATAAAGGGTCCAAGCCACCTGTATCAGGATATCTGAAGACCTGTCAGACTGAAAAACAAATATCCAAATTTTAATACTTAACAAGAAAAACAAAACTGTGAGCCAGTGAAAAGACACCAGAAGTGGATTACGGTGTTTTGTGTGTTAGATTTAAAGCTAGGTTTATGTGCGCCTAGCTTGGCCAAAAGACAAAAGGAAGTCGATGTAGCTTTTGTGGAGGTTGGTAGCTGCTCCTCCAGTTGCTGAAATCGCAACCATCTTTATTCAGGGGGACACAAAGGGATGGGAGGGGCAGTAAAGCAACATAGAACATAGAATAGAATACATAGACTACATGGGGGGGGGGGGGGTTGGGGGGGGGGGGCACATGGCCCAGTACAAAGGACTAGACGGACGTTATCCAATCTGGTGACTAACTTTAATAAGGAAAGCATAAATGTTAACTGTGTGCTCAATAATCCCAACAAGGTGCCAGTTAAAAGCATTCTTTGCTTGTGGTTATGAAAACAAAGTAGCCTTCAGCAATAGTGCAATAATTCCTGCTTAGTCATAATTTCACATAGTCTCCATTATTGGCTAAACTATCCTCCTATTGCTATAACTATAGTAGGAAAAGCTGTCACAAGATGGTGCAAAGTCCTATCTAAACAGAAATTGTCAATGGAGTAATATTTCATCAAAACCTCACTAAGAAAATGTACTGTCCTTATCACATATTTTTGCATCTGAATCTGAGTCATCGGTTAGGTTGCCCTTGAACCCATAATTTGCATACTTTTTACAGCATTGTCTTGAGGAGAGGAAAAACACACCTAAATGTGTGGGTTTTTTTTGAGGTGGGGGATAAAACTACCCCAAGAAGATAACAATATAAGAAGGGTTACTGCAGCACAAATCCTTTTTTTTTTTTTTTTTTGCATATCATAATAACCCCTGAAGGTCAAAGCCGAAAGGAAAGGAAGAAGAAGAACATTTGTGGAGGAAAAAATAAGGTCGTAATAAAATTACGTTTGAATATTCTGTTGTACATAAGTAAACTTAAATAAGAAATACTATAAAGGTAGTCCCCGGATTACGAATAAGGTCCGTTTCAACGCTGGAGACGTCACCCGAATTTTTGCTTAAATTGGAATTAACTCTATAAGTACCCCTAAATATCCACTAAATCACAAAATAACTATCCAAAGACGTGTCTTATATGTCATATTAAAACAAGTAAAAATAAGATGATACTGTACTGTAAGACTGTAAAATACTTGACACTGTTAAGTGATTTAAGAGAGAAAAAAAACGACTGGAGACAAAATGGCAGACGAGACTCCGATGTCGTAAAGTTGAGATCATGTAAGTCGGGTACATCGTACTACCTGTATTGCATATTCCATTAATTCTATTAACAGCAAAATATCTTAAAAACCCTGGATTATTTATATTTATTTATATGTATTTATATTGATATACTTACTTGGATTGTTTGTAGCCTTTATAATCTAAAATAAATAAATCTTTTTTTTTTTTTTTTTGTTAGGTCATCTTTTTAACTGGATTTCTGATTACCTGATCAGATCGGGAACATCTTTACTATGAGACACTCTTTGTTTGTTCGGAGGGAAACCTAATTTATAGTGGAATTTAAGACAGTCTTTGCTGTGCATGTAAAAGCGGACATCAGTGACAAAAATGTGTGTTTATTTAAGTAAATACACAAAATGATCCATTGGTGAATTTTAAAGCAAAATGTATTTTTTACTGTCATGCCCAAAGCTGAGCCAGCCACTGTATTTGATCCCTCTTATACATCTTACTGTTTTAAGCAGAGTATGTGGCTTTTTCGTGTATATGTATGTATGTATATGCTAATGAGTTTGGTGTCTGTGAGAGTCAGAATATGCAGCTTTTATGCACCATGGTGTTCATGCCATCTGGAAATGCCACTGGCTCTGTCCACTGAGGAGGATGGCAATCCAACTGCTAGAAATGAGTGTATTACTGTGACGAGTGCAGCCTGGTGAGAAATTGATCCCTGCTTCATAAAACATCTTCATTTACTTATTTGTTCCTAAGAAGCCGAATGCTGTAGTTTGGCGATGAGCATGCAATTCAGCACTCAAAAGCCCAAACAATTATCAGGAAAATCTGTATTCTCATATCTTTTCATCTCTCTCTTTCTGTACACATTTTCATTTTCTGTTTTGTTTTTGCTCACCAATGCAATGCACCACGGCAGCAAATTGCAGCAGCTAAGTCAGCACCGCCTTTGGGTAAGAGTCATCCTTTCTTGCTTCCCGCTGGAATTATGAAGAACATTATGCTCTTGATTGATGGCACAAAAGGTAGAATCTTAAAAGGTAATTATTTCCTAAGGGGAGGAGAAACTCAATATTTTGTGAACCCCCATTGTGGGAACTTTACTCTTCCATTCCTGGTAAAAGATTGTGATTTATCAGTTCACCATCATAAGCTCCTGATTAGTTTTCATGAGCACTTGAGACTGGCAAGTTATAAAGATCAGCAGCCATGTGAGGTATTGGCTCATACTGAATGTTGTTCCTTCCCATACTTACTTCCTCCCCACAGGGGGATTTGACTGTGAACATTCATTTGGGTTGTCATAGGAAGGTGTTAAAGGAACATTAAAGTGTCCCAGTGGGACATGAAGCATGACAGCAACCCAGCATGCTCAACAGGACGGCACCCTGAAGCTCAAACAGTCGAAGTCATTATGGGAACGAAGACAAATACATGTTACGGCAAAACTCTGAGAAAAATACTTTAAAGCTTGTATTCGTGGAAATTTAATAATTGAGTCTCCCTGAAAGTAATAGCTTTCCACTCCCAGCTCATGGCACAAATGAAATCTTAATCTTGAAGTCTGAACTTCTGATTTACTAATGAATTAAATTACTAGTTCTGAATATTCTTCTTCCCTTCACTTTCACAGTGGTCATTGCATTGTTCGAAAACATTTGTATAAGCTCTTCTACACCAGATGCTATTTGGTACTGCAGCTTCAGACCCTCGCCAGTAAACGTTTGATTTTCTACTGTGACTAGTACAAAATGAGTGCAGTGAAAATGTGCAATCTGTTTGTCTTCAAAACTTCATGGTTTCATGGTGTTGGAAAGGAGCTTTGTTGTTGGTAACATCTGTGATGTCCCAAAATGACAAATTAAAAATGGTTCACAGTGGAATTCAGCTTTTTTGTTGCGGGATGACGATATTTTTGTGTTTATTTTACTTACCCTGATTAGCATATGACCACCTCCGCAACTTAATGGGAGTCAATACAATGAGTTGCGGCTCACAATGGTTCCACCCCAACGAAACGTTCATTATCCAATGATAAATTAATTTACCTGCTCAAGGGTATCAATAACAACTGAGCATCACATTGGGCAACAATTTGAATTTGGAAAAAAAATCTGTAGTTTTAGGTCTGAAAGCTGTTTTTAACAAATCTGGTAACAAAAATGGTCTCAGTTTTATTCAAGTTGTTTTCTCCATAGCCTAACTACTTTTTTCCTTTCATATTTAATTATATAAAACAAAAGTCAGAACTAAGACAACAACAATTGTGTTTAACAGTTTTTTTTCACATTTGAAAGGAAACAATATTTGATTTACCTATTGTATTCGGTCTCCTTAAATTGTGTAAGTGGTCATACATATTGTTGTGGACTGTCATGGCCTAATTTTGGGGATAATATTTTCATTATCTGTGGCCATACATAGATTGTAGTTCTCTGTAGTTAGAATAACAAATAATGATACCGTAATAATGATAATAATGGTGATCTTATAATAAAAGCAAGAAATAGCATCAATAATGGTGTTTAGATTGTTTGGCTAAATGATCTGTCGAGCAGAAAGGCTTGGCATTACCCTACCAACATTTGGCTTCCATCATTGATTTCCATTTGGCAAAGAACACATGAACATTTATCCAAATTAACATACAGTAATTAGTGTGTGTCCTGTTTTTCCCAACTGATTTGACAAAGAGGAATTTAGCTTCTCTGTTTGTTACTCAAGTCTGTAAATAACATCCTTTGATTTTCACAGCAGTAGCTCTATATTGCTTTGAAAAAATAATGTACACACATCGTACTCACCCCCCCCCCCCCCACCACCACCACCACCCCAATCCAACATTGCCAGTTTCAAGACACTTTGCAGTGATCATAAATTACATAAGGTCATCCCTCTAATGTGGAGAACATGAAAACTCCATCCAGTAAGGTTGGAAAAGAAAAGCAAAGTCATTTCCTCAGAATTGTGAGGCAGATGTATTAGCCACTGTAATGCCCTACAACAGGTCAAAATAAAGAAATGTCATGAACTAATTCATTACCAACCCTCCAAGTTAAAATTGACTTGACGTCTATCGCTGTCATTGGCTGTAAATACGTTGGAAAAAACAACCCCCCAAATTATTCGTGTACATACATTGTACACGGCACATTAGTGTTATAAGGCATAATATAATATCGCCATCTAGTGGAACTTTCTCCAGTATGTACATGTAACGTGGATATATACAGTGGTATGAAAAAGTATCTGAACGTTTTGGAATTTCTCACATTTTTGTATAAAATAATCATCAAATGTGATCTGATCTTTGTCAAAATCACACAGATGTAAAAATAGTGTCTGCTTTAACTAAAACCACCCAAACATTTATAGGTTTTAATATTTTAATGAGGATAGCATGCAAACTATGACAGAAAGGGGAAAAATAAGTAAGTGAACCCTCTGCCAAAGAAGACTTAAAGAGCAATTGAAACCAATTTTTACCAAACATTTTAAGTCAGGTGTGTGCTCAATCACTGATGAGTGGCTTTAAGCTGCCCTGCCCACTATAAAACACACACATGGTAAGAAATGTCTTGTTGAGAAGCATTGTCTGATGTGAATGATGGCTCGGTCAAAATAGTTGTCTGAAGACCCACAATCAAGGATTGTTAATTTATACAAACCTGGAAAAGGATACAAAACTATATCCAAAAGCCTGGATGTTCATCGATCGACAGTCAGAGAAGTTGTCAACAAATGGAGAGAGTTTGGCAGTGTTACTTCTCTCCCAAGAAGTGGCCATTCACCATAGATGACGCCAAGAGTTCAGCACAGAGTACTCAGAGAGGTAAAAAAGAACCCTAGAGTGTCTGCTAAAGACTTACAGAAATCACTCGCACAGTCCAATATCTCTGTGCACACATAAACTATACGTAAAACTATGGCCGAGAATGGTGTGCATGGGAGGACTCCACGGAGGAAGCCACTGCTGCCTAAAAAAAAAAAACATTGTTGCTTGTATAATGTTCGCAAAAAGGCACATGGATGCTCCACACAGGTTTTAGCAAAATATTTTGTGGACTGATGAAACCTATGTTGAATTGCTTGGGAGTAACACACAATGTCATGTGTGGAGGAAAAATGGAACAGCTCACCAACATGAACACCTCATCCCCAACGTGAAGCATGGTCGAGGGAGCATCTTGATTTGGGGCTGTTTTACTGCCTCTGGGCCTGGACAACTTGCAATTATTAATGAAAGAATGAATTCAAAAGTTTTTCAGGATGTTTTGCAGGAAAACCTGAGGCCATCTGTCAGACAGTTGATGCTAAAAAGAGGATGGATGCTGTTACAAGACAATTATCCAAAACACATAAGTTAATCAACTTCAGAATGGTTTCAGAAGAACAAAATACACATTCTGGAGTGGCCAAGTCAAAGTCCAGACTTGAATCCCATTGAGATGCTGTGGCATGACCCAAAGACAGCGATTCATGCCAGACATCCCAGGAATCTGACTGAACTACAGCAGTTTTGAAGAGAAGAATGGGCCAAGATTATTCCTGATCGATGTGCCAGACTGATCTGCAGCTACAGGAGGTGCCTGGTTGAAGTTATTGCTGCCAAAGGGAGGGGGGCACAAAATATTAAATGTGATGGTTCACTTACTTATTTTTCTCCCTTCTGTCATTGTTTGTATGCTATCGTCATTAAAACATGAACACCTAAAAATGTTTGGGTGGTTTTAGTTTAAACAGACTGTTTTTTTTATCTGTTTGATTTTGACAAAGATCAGCTCACATTTGATGGTAATTTTATGTAGAAGTTTGAGAAATTTTAAAAGGTTCAGATACTTTTTCATACCACTGCACTGTACAAGTGTACAGTGTATATTCCCTGATCTAAATATTTTTAAAAGGCATTGCTATTAAATTGTTCAGGACAGGTGCAGTGGATGTTTTAATACTAGCAACAAACATGGACAACTGAAAAATCAATGATACCGTCAGTGTTGGCCTGGATCAAAGTGACAGAAGGCACTGTTACTTTTTAACAATTATGCCACATGAGATGTGAGAGAGTTGATCAGTGTATCAGCCCTTAATTAAAATAATTTTCAAAGCAGTTGGTGCATAAACTTCAACAACAGATGCTTGCAATATGATCCAACCACAAAGAAAAACATTGAAAATCACTGCTCTATTTGGGGAAAACAAGTTCATTGTTGTTGAGCGCACAGATGTTTGGAAGTCATATATTGATATAAATTACAGGCAGCAACGCCTTCCTGTGTCACGTTGGCAAGTTCTTGAGTGGGTTTTCTCTTGGCATTCTGGATACCTTCCACCATCAAAAAGACTTGCTATTTTAATGAAATACCCTGTATTAATGAAAGGTGTTAATGTGATTATGAGGGGCTGTTTGATGTGCTCTGTGATTGACTTATGTGCCCAGTAGTCTGCTGGAAAAGTGAAAAACAAAGGTGATAGATGTATTTTTTAATATATACTATACATATTTCAGCATGGCACATTAACTGCACCATGGTGCAGAAGAGCTCCTGCTCTCAGCCATTAACCACCCATTGTTTATACCCGCTGTTTCAAGACCGCATACATCAAATTCACATCAATGCGCTGGCACAATATGATTTAAGGCCCTTTAAGCCCTATAAGGTCCGCGCCTATTTTGTGTAAATTTCTATGCCTTTGATGTTGCCTTTACATTTCAAAGAAATAATTGTTCACAGTGGCCTAGTTTGGTCCCTTTTTTTCAGGACACCTTGAACTTCAAGTCCAAACTGTTGTGTTCTTCACTGACCAATTATTAATCAACGTTTTGGGACCAAAAAGACAAAAACAAAAAAATAATAATAATATTTTGTCAATATTTGTAATATCAATCTCCTATTGACAACCAAACATGCTTAATGAACCGTTTTGAACCTTGATAATATTTATTCACCATGTTAGGATGAACATTAAACTGCCCAAAATTGAATAAATAGTTTTATATTTGATAATTTAACATAAACAGCAGGTATAGTCATAGGCCAGGGGTGTCTAAACTTTTTGCAAAGGGGGCCAGATTGGGTGTTGCAAAAATGTGGGGGGCTGACCTTGGCTGACGTCCTTTACGTAGAACAATATATTTAAGCAAATTTTAGCAAGCCATTATGTGTGTCACATTCGCTTTATTATTATTTTATAATTAATAATTCCAAAAATCTCGCAACTCGCCTTTGTGGCGTTCTCTTTCGAATCTCGGGCTCTTACGAAATACTGCTGCTGTAAAAGTTTAGTTTAGTTTATTCACACATCGTATCATGGTACACACGAGAACATGGTCATATATACAAGCAGTTCATCTGACAAGATGCATGAAAGGGACACTCCGAATAAGCTATTTAAAGCTTTTAGTAGGGGCCCAGTCAAACAACACACACATACACACATCCATACACATACATACAATTAACTATTGGAAATTTCCTAATTCTGATTGCATCGGATTTCACATGTGATACCTTAGGAATGTTAATCAAAGACAGCATATTAAGCATACATAGCAAGGAGATGAGTTTTCAGTTTTTTCTTAAAAATAGAGATGGAGTGTGACATTTTAAGTGTTTCGTCCAGTTCATTCCAGATCTGTGGTCCTCTGCACACAATGCCAAAGCTTGTAGACTTTAGCCTTCTGTTTTTTCCTGTGATGTGATTTTTTCTTCTGGTAGTATATGTGTGCTGAGGAGTATAGATTGGGATGAGATCACTTAATTTATGGTTTAGTTTATGGATGACCTGATACATTATGCAAGCATTTTGAAAGTAATTGTGTTCTTTCAGCTTCAGAAGGTGGTGATGGTGAAATATTAATTTAGTTGGAGCATTGAACCCGGACCATGTTATGGCACATATGACTTTTTTCTGCAGTGTTTCAAGCTTTTTTAGATAGGTTGGAAATGTGTTGCACCATATGATATTACAATATTGTAGATGTGGTTCAAACAAAGATTTATACAGGGTGAGAAGTGCAGATAGTGGGATATAATGTCGCAGTTTAAAAAACAGAGCGGCATATTTCGACAGTTTATTTGTGAGCTCATCGATATGTTTTTTAAAATTAAGGTACTCATCAATATGGATCCCCAGGAATTTTGTAGAGCAGACTCTTTCAATGGTTTCTCCATTTATGTTTAAACAAATTTGTTCGATGGGCTGTTTTTTATAGGAGCGAAATACAATGTAATTTGTTTTATTGATATTTAGAGAGAGTTTATTACATTTGAACCATGTGTCTATTTTCTTTAGTTCACTATTTATGATTTGCTCAAGTGCAGAGGGATGTTTATGGGAAAAGAATAAATTTGTATCATCAGCAAATAGTACTTTATGAAAAACGGATGAGGAATTAACAAAGTCATTAATGTACAGGATGAAGCGGAGCGGCCCTAAAATGGAGCCCTGGGGGACTCCATGATTGATGAGTTTGTATGATGATTCTGAATTATTAATGTTGACATACTGATGTCTTCCAGATAGATAGCTACGGAACCACTCTAGCGCTAGGCCTCTAATCCCATAATGTTGTCGTTTTTTCATTAGTATATCGGTCTTAACGGTGTCAAATGCTTTGGATAGGTCCAAAAAAATGCCGACTCCGTAGTCCCCTTTATCAATTGTATCGTGGATTTTTTCCGTTAGATCAAGAACTGCCATATATGCACTATTTTTCTTTCTAAAGCCATACTGCAATGGTACAATGATTTCTAGCTTGTCTAGGTAATTATTTAGTTTGTTGTAAACTACTCTTTCCAATACCTTAGAAAGGGTAGGCAGAATAGATATTGGTCGGTAATTGCTCAGACCATTTTTATCTCCAGATTTAAAAATTGGTGTGATTTGTGCAATTTTTGTTGTTTGAGGCACAACTCCAGAGAGTAGAGACAGATTGATACAGTGGGTAAGAGGTCCAGTAATAATGTTGGAAATGATTTTCAGAATTTTGTTAGAAATTCCATCTGCTGCAGCTGAATTTGAATTCTTCATATTCATGATTATTTTATAAACTTCATCATCGGTAGTTGGATTCAGGAAGAAGGAGCCCAGGTAGTTACCTGATAAATAATCTCTAAAGGAGGCATCTTGAGGCTGACTGATTTTACTAGATATATTAATTAAACTAGCTTTAAGTTGCTTCAATTTCTCGCTGCGTATCTTCCCTGTAATCTTGTCATACATGTCAGCTTGTCTTGTTTAGTAATATAGCCTCACATCGAACTCTTTCAAAACAGCAACTGTCTATTTGCAAATGAGGCAGACACAGTTTTTGCGTATTTTAGTGAAGAAATAGTCCAATTTCCACCTATCTTTGAAGCGTCGGCCGTCACAGTCAACTTTCTTTTTTTTGTTGATTGTCGCCATTTTAGAAAATTGGGAGTAAAGGGTCACGCGAGGTAATGTTGCTTAGAGTATTTCTGCCTTTTAGTGGGTAAATGAGGAGCAGCATTTAGTGTGTAAGCTACTTCATATGCTGGTAGCAGTACTGCTGACCAATTTATTAGGTCTGTGTGCGGGCCAGACATTATTGATTTAATGACACAGGCTGGGGGCCGGATGAAATTTAACCACGGGTCGCATTTGGCCCCCGGGCCACACTTTGGACATGTCTGTCATGGGCGTTTTTGGCCTTAATACCAGTAGATGCTCTGGTCAAAAAGAGTACTGTGCAAAACTGAAAAAATAAAAACCATCTTACACAAAAATTGTTTGGAGGACATCTCTTTGTGAGTTTAGGTATTGCACCCATCACCTAATGAAAACGATTTATGTACACTCAATCAAACTTCTTGAACACACATTTATATACAAAAATTGTGGAGACTGGTTGAAGAAAAAAAAAGTAAAATATGTAGGCTGAGCCAGTGGGGATCGACTTCTGCCCTGCTGACTTCTCCAGCCTCTCCTGCGCTGACATCTCATCCCTCTTCCTTGCTGACCCCTTGTCCTCTTTCCAGTGGGGCAGTGGATGTAGATTGCTCATTATCACTAGACATGTACATGAAAAAAAAAATGTGTAGATGTTCATGAAAATGTATGTACAGAATGTATGCAGATCCATCCATCCACCCATCATCTTCCGCTTGCTCCGGGGATGGGTCGCGGGGGCAGCAGCTTTAACAGGGAAGCCCAGACTTCCCTCTCCCCAGCCACTTCAACCAGCTCCTCCGGCGGGATCCCAAGGCATTCCCAGGCCAGCCGAGAGACATAGTCTCTCCAGCGTGTCCTGGGTCATCCCCGGGGCCTCCCGTCGGTGGGACATGCCCGGAACACCTCTCCGGGGAGGCGTCCAGGAGGCATCCGAACCAGATGCCTGAGCCACCTCAGCTGGCTCCTCTCAATGTGGAGGAGTAGCGGCTCAACACTGAGTCCCTCTCGAATGACCGAGCTTCTCACCTTATCTCTAAAGGAGAGCCCGGACACCCTGCGAAGGAAACTCATCTCGGCCGCTTGTATCAGGGATCTTGTTCTTTCGGTCACGACCCACAGCTCGTGACCACAGGTCAGAGTAGGAACGTAGATCGACTGGTTAATCGAGAGCTTTGCCTTTCGGCTCAGCTCCTTCTTCACCACTACAGACCGGTACAGCGTCCGCATTACTGCAGACGCTGCACCAATCCGCCTGTCGATCTCTCGCTCCCTCCAACCCTCACTCGTGAACAAGACCCCAAGATACTTGAACTCCTCTACTTGGGGCAGGATCTCATCCCCATCCTGGAGAGGGCACTTTCCCGACTGAGGACCATGGTCTCGGATTTGGAGGTGCTGATCTTCATCCCAACCGCTTCACACTCGGCCGGGAACCGTTCCAGTGAGAGTTGGAAGTCACGGCTTGATGAAGCCAACAGCACCACATCATCTGCAAAAAGCAGAGATTCAATGCTGAGGTCACCAAATCGCACCCCTTCAACGCTTCGGCTGCGCCTAGAAATTCTGTCCATAAAAGTTATGAACAGAATCGGTGACAAAGGGCAGCCTTGGCAGAGTCCAACCCTCACTGGGAGTGAATTCGACTTACTGCCGGCAATGCGGACCAAACACTGACACAGGTCGTACAAGGGCCGAACAGCCCGCACCAAGGGGCTCGGTACCCTGTACTCCCGGAGCACCCCCCCTACAGGCCTCCCCGAGGCACACGGTCAAACGCCTTCTACAGATCCACAAAACACATGTAGACTGGTTGGGCGAACTCCCATGCACCCTCGAGGACCCTGCAGAGGGTGTAGAGCTGGTCCACTGTTCCACGGCCGGGACGAAAACCACACTGCTCCTGTTTGCAGATCTAAATAATAAACATAACTGAATATCTGCGACATCCCTAATCTTTATATAGAAAGAAGAACAACACAAACTGTAAATGCCTGCCTGAGATACACATACACTACACAAATGACTTTGATTTAATATGCACATTTTATTAGTATATATACTGTTGGGTCTAAACTTACTATTGTACTAAGAAAATAATAAAGGACCTTAGGGAGGGCGGAGAGAGAATCAGACTTGAGACGAAGATAAAGCTTTTACGCTAACGGCCGTCAGGAGAAAGGTTGATGCGGAGCATGTGGCTCACAACAAGCTTATCTAATCTAACCCCTGAGGAGCGCAGCCTTTTATTAAGAAGTTGGAGAGCATTCATTGCACATGCGTAAGTTTTGTTTTATCGAGATTGTATCATTTACTGAGAACAGAAACTAGAATGAAACATTATGGTGACGTTTACTGAAAACAGAAACTTTACTCTTTCCATTGTGTAAACACTAAAAAGCATAAGTGAATAGAGAAAACATAATCATAACACCTAGTTTTAAACACACATAATTGCAATAACTATTGTAAATATTGTGAATATTGTTAATACTGTTATTGTGAATATTGTTAATACTGTTATTGTGCAAAAGCATTAAAGCATTAAAGCACATTAACGGCTTGCCGTCATAACACATTTCACATTTCCCTCCTGTTGTGGGTTTAAAACTTTTCAGCTTTCATCAGAGTTAGACATTCCCGAGAGCGGGGTTGGTGTCAGACCCGTCAATTATCCATTAGCAGGAGTTATGAAATGCCACGATAGGGGCGAAAAACCTAAACACGTAGGAAAAAATTCCCCTATTCCCTTCCCAATGCGCTAGGGACGAGAGCAGCTTCATTGCCATGGCTTCATGGAACACAAAACATTGAAAATGACATGGTGAGTAAGTGTATGTACAGGCTGGAACTCTTTTGAGGTTGCCGCGTCAATGGAACTTATCGAGAGGTTGCAGAGTCGGGATGGCCGACGTGGGGAATCTGCTTTAGACGACAGTGTCCGTATCGTCACTGTCCAAATCAGTATCTGGTTCTTCTAGGGGGACCTGTGACACCAGGTCGTATTTGGCTGAGTAGGTGACAAACATGGTGCTGACTAAGGGTGTCAACAATAATCGATGCGGTGATGCATCCCGATGCGGGGCAGGGACGATTCGATTCGATGCAGGCAACACGCTGAATCGATTCAGCGCATTTTAAAATATATAAGTACGTTCAAAAATCTTCCCTGCGCAATTCCGGTGATGCAATGGATTTGGTCTCCCCATTTGTATTGTTATTCTCATGTTTACCTGTAGAGAGAGCTACTTTACATTCAAAGCAAGCCCGTAGAGGTTAGATCGGGCCTAAAAAATTCCAGCCCAACCCGACACGGCCCGTTGGTATTGAAGCCCGACCGGCCAGATCAATTAACTATAGATTTGCATGCCCGAGCCGAGTGATGCGGAAAAAAAAAACGCAGCAGCAGCAGCAATTTATTTTCATTTCTTCAAGTTTTCTTACTGTTTAAATAGTCTACATATTTTTAAAAGAGTTATAAAAGCCTTTACACAACGAAATAACGCTGGGAAAGTTTAATATAAAAAAAACACGGTTTTGCAGACACACAGAGGAGAAGATTCGAAAGGATCACATTTGCCTTTGTGTGCATAAATAAAAGTGTCTTTCCTAACAAATTCTCAGTTGGCAGACAAAAAACACAAGTTTACTCAATATTTAAATAGTCTACATATTTTTATGAAATTTATAGAAGCATTTACACAACAAAATAACGCTGTAAAAGTTTGATTAAAAAAAAAAAAAAAACACGGTTTTACAGACACACAGAGGAGAAGATTCAAAAGGATCACATTTGCCTTTGTGTGCATAAATAAAAGTGTCTTTCGTAACGAATTCTCAGTTGGCAGGAAAAAAACGCAAGTTTACTCAATATTTAAATAGTCTACATATTTTTATGCAATTTATAGAAGCATTTACACAACGAAATAACGCTGGGAAAGTTTGATTAAAAAAAAAAAAAACGGTTTTACAGACACACAGAGGAGAAGATTCAAAAGGATCACATTTGCCTTTGTGTGCGTAAATAAAAGTGTCTTTCGTAACGAATTCTCAGTTGGCAGGAAAAAAACGCAAGTTTACTCAATATTTAAATAGTCTACATATATTTATGAGAATTATAAAAGCATTCACACAACGAAATAACGGGAGGAGAAGAAGAAAAAGAGGGCTGCGCCACAGCCCTCTGCGCATTTTTAAAAAAAAAAAACTTTATTAGTCCGGCGCGGCGGCCCGACCCGACCCACCGAAACGTGAATGTTTAACATTTCGGGTCGGGTCGGGTCGGATCTAACCTCTATGCAGGGGGGAAGAGGAACCCAAATCCGCTTCCTTACCGTAGTAACGTCACAGACAAGCGCAGTTGTAATCGAGAGAGCAGAGAGATAGGACATAACATAACAATGGCTGAAACGGAGAAAGAGGGAGCGAGAAATATTATAGATATAAGATTGGCTAGGCCTACATTTTACTTTTGTTCTACATTGCAATTTAGTTGATGTTTTGTTTGCAACTGAACTGATCCCTGGATTGATATTGCGATAAAGATGCTGCTGCACTACAATATTTTCTTTGTCGTTTTCTTTAATATTTACTTGAATATTTTTATTGATGGGTCGTTGTGACTAAAATACAGTGACTGTTATTACTGATTTTGCACAGGAGTTCAGATGTTACACTGTGTGAAAGGCTGCTACTGTGTGTAAAAAAAAAAAGGAGTTCAGATGTTGCACTGTGTGAAAGGCTGCTACTGTGTGTAAAAAAAAAAAAAAAAAAAAAAAAAAGAGAAAGCCCTGGTCTCATTATAAGCACTAATTAAATGCTGTGATCTGATTTTTGTTTTTTTAAAAGATATATATGAAAGTATACTATTTTAATTTGACTTCGACCAGGAGTGACACAAGAGCCAATAAAAAGTTGTTTAATGTCTGTCCGCTTGTGTTGGCTCATGATTCACAAAAAATATGCTTTGCTTTAGAATTTTAATGCATCCCAGGCTTTAATGCATCGCAATGCATTGCCGAATCGAACCGAATTGAATCGTGACCCTCTGAATCGAATCGAATCGAATCGTGGCCTTCCGAATCGTAATCGAATCAAATCGTGAGGGCGGTGTCGATGCACACCTCTAGTGCTGACCCTTTGGTCCACAATAGAGAACAGGCGGGAGATTATGAGTTTGCAGAGTGGAATGCAGCAGCAGGAGAGGACGATGACTATGGCAACGATGACCGTGATGGCGGTGATGGCGGACAGGATGACGTTCTTCCAACTTCCGAATGTGTCCTGAAACCACTGGAGGAATGGGTTTTCTTGGACACCTTCCGCTCTGGTGAAGATTGTCTTTAAACTCGTCGAACCAGTCCATTAACTGGGTGATTGAGCCATTTCTTGCTATGTGCAGAGGAACCATAGTACAGCACTCTCCGGTTTTCTTGATGTAGCTGCAAAGGCCTCCTTTTTCTGTAAGGATCATGTCGAGGGCCTCTCTGTTCTGGATTGCTGTAAGGGAGACGGCGTGGAGTTGCTCCGCGTACTTAGAGTGGACCAGGCTCGTGTAGTTGTAGAGAACTTGAATTTTGTAATTTAAGTATGTCAAGAACGGCAAGCCGTTGATGTGAATCCCAAAAACAGACCAAGAGATCAGGTAAAGCTAAAGTTTGTGTTTAATAAGTACAACAAAGGGAGCACGCCAAAAATGCGGGTTTAACAAACTGAGAGAGCACGCCAATAAACGCGAGTGTAATAATAAATTACAGCAAAGGGAGCACGCGAAAAATGCGGATATAACAAACTGAGAGAGCACGCAAATAAACGCGAGTATAATAATAAATTACAACAAAGGGAGCACGCGAAAAATGCGGATATAACAAACTGAGAGAGCACGCAAATAAACGCGAGTATAATAATAAAGTACAACAAAGGGAGCATGCGAAATATGCATGAATATAACAGAGTACAAGAATCAAACTACAAAGCCCAAAAGAGCACTAAAGTAAAGATGACCAAACCAAAATACGACCGTAGAACGTCGGGAAACTCGAAGGCTGACGATGAACACACAGGCGGTAAGCAAGGCAAGTAGCAAGCAATAGTCCGACACTTGCAGATGGTGACAGGTTTCCTTAAATACTGAGCTTTCCTAATCAAGCACAGGTGTGTCGCATTACCCCGCCAATCTGGCTCGATCAGGTGCTGCATAAAGAAAAAAGAGCTGAGAACACACACAAATATGACAGAACCCCCCCTTCAACGGACGCCCCCTGGCGGACCACCTGGTTTCGAGGGATGAAGGGAGTGGAAATCCCGCAGCAGCGACGGATCGAGGATCCAGGAGCGGGGGACCCATTGGCGTTCCTCTGGGCCATAACCTTCCCAGTCGACCAGGTACTGCACCCCTCTACCCCGCCTCCTAGAATCAAGAATGGTACGCACCGTATACACCGGCCCACCGTCGACCACGCGAGGAGCAGGAGGAGGCACTGGCGGAGGGTTCAAGGGGCAGGTGGAGACCGGTTTGAGCAGGGACACATGGAAAACTGGGTGGACCCTCATGGAGCTAGGAAGCTTCAGCCTGACAGAGACCGGATTGACCACAGCATCCACAGCAAACGGACCAACGTATCTAGGGCTCAGCTTCCTAGAAGTCCCAGCAAGGTGCAAATCCCTCGACGACAGCCAGACCATCTCGCCTGGACGATAGACCGGAGCAGGCCTTCTGTGGCGGTCAGCTATCTGGCGGTTGCGTGCTGCCGTGCGGACCAGTGCAGCCCTTGTGTTCCTCCAGACTTTATGGGCCCTCCTCAGGTGGACCTGGACAGACGGCACAACTACTTCTGCTTCCTGCGACGGGAACAATGGAGGTTGGAATCCGTATGCGGTCATGAATGGTGACCTCCCGGTGGCTGAGCAAACGAGGGTGTTGTGGGCATACTCCACCCACGGGAGGTGTGCTGACCAGGAGGCTGGATGCAGTTGACAAACACAGCGGAGGGCGGCCTCTAGCTCCTGATTGACCCGTTCTGTCTGTCCATTCGATTGCGGGTGGTAACCAGAAGACCGGCTTGACGTGGCCCCCAATGCCTTGCAGAACGCCCCCCAAACTTTTGAGACGAATTGTGGCCCCCTATCAGAGACCAGGTCAGTAGGAATGCCGTGAGCCCGGAATATGTGCGCCACCAACAAATCAGCAGTCTCCAGAGCTGAGGGTAACTTGGGGAGTGCGACAAAGTGTGCCATCTTTGAGAAACGGTCCACCACAGTCAAGATGACAGAAAGACCTTTGGAGCGCGGGAGTCCAGTGATGAAGTCCAGTGCCACATGGGACCAAGGGCGAGATGGAACAGGAAGTGGATGCAGCAATCCAGCTGGGGGACGATGAACCGCCTTGCCTCGAGCGCAGATGGTACAAGCAGCGACGTAGTCCATGACGTCCCTGCGCATACCCGGCCACCAAAACCTCTGGAAAATGAGGAAGAACGTGCGAGACACACCTGGGTGGCAGGCGAACTTGGAAGTGTGACCCCATTTCAGCACTCCTGCACGTTGAGCATCCGGAACGAATAACTTGTCAGCGGGGCAGCCTCCAGGCACCGTTACACCCCGCAAGGCCTCCTCCACCAGACGCTCGACCTCCCACCGTAGCGCCCCAACAATCAGGCGGTCAGGTACGACCGGCTCCTCTGAAGGACCCTCCTCCACCGGTTCATGGATCCTTGATAGCGCGTCAGCCTTTCCATTCCTTGACCCTGGACGGTAAGTAATTGCAAAGTTAAAGCGGGTCAGGAACAACGACTAACGGGCCTGGCGAGAGTTGAGGCGTCTGGCAGCCCGAAGGTACTCCAAGTTTTTGTGGTCTGTGAGTATCTGGAACGGCTCTTCAGTCCCCTCCAACCAGTGCCTCCATTCCTGCAAAGCCTGCACAATGGCGAGTAGCTCCCGGTTGCCGACATCATAGTTTGCTTCCGCTGGGGTGAGGCGGCGGGAGTAGAATGCGCATGGGTGCAGTCTCTGGTCGACGGTAGACCTCTGGGACAGGACGGCCCCCACTCCGGAACTCGATGCGTCAACCTCGACCACAAACGGAAGATCAGAATCAGCATGGACCAGGACAGGTGAACTCGTAAATGCCCGTTTAAGGCCTACAAATGCGGCCTCTGCCACCGAAGACCACGTAAACGGCCTTTTGTTGGAGGTTAGTCTAGTAAGGGGCTCGGCCCTCATACTATAGTTACGAATGAAACGTCTGTAAAAGTTGGCGAACCCGAGAAACTTTTGTAGTTGCTTACGCGATGTTGGAGTCGGCCACTCGGCTACTGCCTGAATTTTAGCGGGATCAGGCCGGAGCTGTCCCTTTTCCACAATAAACCCCAGAAACTGTATTGAATCCTGGTGAAACTCGCACTTCTCTGCTTTGACAAATAGTTTGTTTTCCAGAAGTCTTTGCAGAACCAGGCGGACATGTTGCTGATGTTCCTGCAGGCTTCTTGAGAAGATTAAAATATCGTCCAGATATACAAAACAGAATACATTCAACATGTCGCGTAACACATCGTTTATGAGGCTCTGGAATACCGCAGGCGCGTTAGTCAGACCGAAAGGCATGACCAGGTATTCAAAATGCCCGAGCGGTGTTTTGAAAGCGGTTTTCCACTCATCCCCTTCACGAATCCTGACCAGGTGGTAAGCACTGCGCAAATCTAATTTCGTGAAAATTTTGGCTGATTTTAATGGGGCGAAAGCCGAATCCAACAATGGTAAGGGGTATTTGTTCTTTATAGTAATCTCATTGAGACCCCGGTAGTCAACGCACGGCCTAAGACCCCCATCTTTTTTGCCGACAAAGAAAAACCCTGCCCCCAAAGGAGAAGACGAAGGGCGAATAAGGCCAGCAGCTAAGGAAGAGGAGATGTATTCCCTCATTGCCTCCTGCTCCGGTTTAGAGACCTGATATAACCTTGAATTGGGCAGTGGGGCATTGGGCAGCAAGTTAATGGCACAATCGTAGGGACGGTGCGGCGGTAGGGTCATAGCATGCTCTTTACTAAAAACGTATTTGAGATCGTGATAATCAGTAGGAACATTGACCAAATTAACTGGCTCGGTCGTCACGTGTGCTTGAGCGGGAAGTAGACACGCCGACCGTAAACAGTGTGCATAACAGAAAGTACTCCAAGTTACTATTTGCGTTTTAGCCCAGTCAATATTGGGGTTATGTACTTTCAACCAGGGGAGCCCCAGTACTACTGGAGCAGATTTACACGGCATAACCAAAAAGCTTCGGACCTCAAAATGATTGCCCGACAGTTTTGTTTTGAGTGGAGGCGTAATAAACCTAATATCCGCCAGGGGTCGCCCATCGAGATCTAAAACCCGTTTTGGCCTAGCAAGTCTTATTAATGTACAGCCAAGAGCGTCCACAACACTCTGGTCTACAAAACAATCATCTGCCCCCGAATCGATCAGAGCAGTAAACTTAAAATTAACCCCACCATGTGACAATTCACACGGCAGTTGCAGTCTCATAACGCCTTGGGGGTGTCTGGGTTCCTTTATGTCGTCGTGGGGCAACTCACTTGACGGATTGCTGTCATGTACGAACCTCGGCCCCCCTCGGGCGAGGGGAACCCCAGGAACCGAAGATCCAGGTCGACGCGAAGGAACAGCGTCACAGGCGGCGATAGGGTGTCCCAGCGAGCCACAATAGAGACACAAGCCTGCCTCCAACCGCCTCCGTCGCTCCGCAGCAGAAAGGCGGCCGCCACCGAGTTGTGTAGGCTCCCCTCCCGTCGGGACTGGACTCTGCGTCGGCGTAGAGACGGACGGCGGCTCGACGAAGCCGTCTTTATGGACCGCAGTCGGGCTGCTCTGCGACGACGACCAACGACGTCCCCGAGGCTCCATGGCACGTTCCCTCTCCCGTTCCTTCAGACGATTGTCCAAAAGCACGGACAAGGAAATCAGGTCCTCCAGATTCGACGAATCGTCCCGGGCCGCTAACTCGTCCTTCACTGCAGAAGACAGCCCACGCCGAAAAATCCCACACAGCGCCGCTTCTCCAAAACCGCTCTCCGCGGCCAAAATGCGAAACTGAATAGAGTAGTCTGCTACCGTCAGATCGCCCTGAAAAAAATCCAACAGGCGGCTGGCTGCCTCCTTGCCCCTAACCGGATGATCAAAAACTCTCACGAACTCAGTCTCGAAAGTTTCAAAACAATTACGGACCACGGGCCTTGTGTTGCTTACCGCCATGGCCCATGTAGCCGCTTTACCGGTGAGGAGACTCATTACATAAGCTACACGGGATCTATCACTAGCAAACGTAAAAGGCTGCTGGTCAAAAATAAGGGAGCACTGATGCAAAAACTGTCGGCAAGCACCTGGCTCTCCCTCATAACGATGAGGGTGTGGCAACATAGGCTCCCGAAAAGACGCCGGCGGGCTCATCGGAGGAGGGGCGGGCAGGTCGGGCGCCGTGGTAGCGTCAATTATACCTCCGGGTTTTACAGGCGGAGCCATATTCGCAACTCTTGTGGTGAGCGAGCTGATCACATCCACTAATTTGCATATCGATTGCTCGTGTTGACTGATCATTTGGTCGTGACCAGCGAGAGCACGGAAAAGATCCTCCGAGTCCGTGGGATCCATGTGGTCGGACTATTCTGTCAAGAACGGCAAGCCGTTGATGTGAATCCCAAAAACAGACCAAGAGATCAGGTAAAGCTAAAGTTTGTGTTTAATAAGTACAACAAAGGGAGCACGCCAAAAATGCGGGTTTAACAAACTGAGAGAGCACGCCAATAAACGCGAGTGTAATAATAAATTACAGCAAAGGGAGCACGCGAAAAATGCGGATATAACAAACTGAGAGAGCACGCAAATAAACGCGAGTATAATAATAAATTACAACAAAGGGAGCACGCGAAAAATGCGGATATAACAAACTGAGAGAGCACGCAAATAAACGCGAGTATAATAATAAAGTACAACAAAGGGAGCATGCGAAATATGCATGAATATAACAGAGTACAAGAATCAAACTACAAAGCCCAAAAGAGCACTAAAGTAAAGATGACCAAACCAAAATACGACCGTAGAACGTCGGGAAACTCGAAGGCTGACGATGAACACACAGGCGGTAAGCAAGGCAAGTAGCAAGCAATAGTCCGACACTTGCAGATGGTGACAGGTTTCCTTAAATACTGAGCTTTCCTAATCAAGCACAGGTGTGTCGCATTACCCCGCCAATCTGGCTCGATCAGGTGCTGCATAAAGAAAAAAGAGCTGAGAACACACACAAATATGACAAAGTAGTTGATCAAATTGGTGTGTTTGTAGGTGGTCACAGGGAAGAAAGCTCCGATGATGGGTAGCTGGGATGCTGCTGCCGCTTTACCCTCGTCGATGAGCTTGGCTGTGTCAGGAATGTTCCTCGGCTGCCGGATGGCATCAAAATAGACTCTGTTTGCGTCGGTGAGCAGCTCAGCCAAGATGGATCTTTTTCTTCGGCGAGTGGACTTTGGTTCTTCATCAGCTGTCGTGTTGCTGTGTCTTTGATCAAGCACAATCGTTGTGGACTTTTGGACGGGGGTGACGAGGGCACATCGTCCGATCCATTCCATCGGGAGCTTGTAGTATAGGGTTACTCCTCCACAGTACCACCAGAGGCCGGTCCTGATGACATGCCGGTTTTCTGGACTGCAAGGTTTCCCAAGGTCTTGCAGGGTGGTCAGGAGAACTGTGTAGGGGCCGTCCCAGCGTGGGCTTGACCAGTTTTTTCTCTTGATGACTTTAGGTGAGGTCGGGACGTTAGGAATCAGGGTCTGGTGGACTGGCGTCGCTAGGTCCTTCTGGCAACCGCAAGAGCTCGCACTGGGATTGATGAATTCATGTAGTGCATCCGTAGACTTTGACTTTCACTGCAGTCGGGCTGACGCCAACCATCTCTTAAGGACCGTCCCAGCGTTCACTGTCCCATCTGGCAGGCTGCAACACTTTCAGGAAGACCAAGTCTCCGACCCGCACCTTGAGAGTCTGTGGATCGGAACATTCTGGCAGATCACTGTTGTCTCAAACTTGTCTTTGATCAAACTGTTTCTTTATGTGAGCTAGAATGCTGCCAGAACCTTTAACAGGTCCTGGGGTTAAATCTGGCAGTCTAAAAAGTGGCAAAGTCTTTCCTTCTGCATCAGTCTGTTACTAGTTTGTCCAATTTGTCTTTTCCAATAGTCTGGCAGACTGGGGTCTGTACATGCAATCACAGTTTTTTCGTCCTCATGTACGCTACGAAAAATCTTAACTAATCTAGAAAATACATCTATTATCGCCAGGCAATATCTTTTCCCCAATACTCTATTTAACTCAATGCAATGTATGAAACAGTTCAGTTGGTTCTAGAAACCTCCCTCTTTTTGGTCTCTCTTAACATTGTTTATGCAAAGTAAACACTGAAAAAAAATGTGTTTTTTTTTTCCCAAGTATGAATTGAAGACATTGGGCCACAATTGTCATAGTGTCTATTAACCAATTATTAACCAACTCAGTCCTACAAACACACATACAGTACACTTATGCAGCATCAAAAGAAACTTACAATATCAAAAATAAAGTGAGTTGTCTTACCTCTGCTCGTCGATGGCGTTGGCCACGTATTTAAATCCGTCACTCTTTTTACTCGCGGCGGGGCAGCTAGGCTTTCCACCCTTCCCTTGAAATAAGGAAACGTTCCAAATTAAAAGTGAAGATTTGCGTTCCATATTGAACCAATACGGAATATATACAGTGTTGGCCAAAAGTATTGGCACCCCTGCAATTCTGGTCTGCTCAATTTCTCCCAGAAAATGATTGCAATTACAAATGAGGTAAGAGGTGGGGGTAAGATCTTCATTTATTTTGCTTGCAATGAAAAAAACACAAAAGACAATGGGGAAAAAATTAAACCAGTATCATTTTACACAAAACTCCAAAAATGGGGCGGACAAAAGTATTGGCACCCTTTGAAAATAGTGGCTTCTCCAATTTGTTTAATTAACAGCACCTGTTACTTACCTGTGGCACATAACAGGTGGTGGCAATAACTAAATCACACTTGCAGCCAGTTAAAATGGATTAAAGTTGACTCAACCTCTGTCCTGTGTCCTTGTGTGTACCACATTGAGCATAGAGAAAAGAAATAAGACCAAAGAACTGTCTGAGGACTTGAAAAGGAAAATTGTGAGGAAGCATGGGCAATCTCAAGGCTAAAAGTCCATCTCCAAAGACCTGAATGTTCCTGTGTCTTCCTTGCGCAGTGTCATCAATAAGTGTAAAGCCCATGGCACTGTGGCTAACTTCCCTAGTTGTGGACGGAAAAGATAAATTAACGAGAGATTTCAACGAAAGATTGTGTGGATGTTGGATAAAGAACCTTAACTAACATCCAAACAAGTTCAAGCTGTCCTGCAGTTTGAGAGTACAACAGTGTCAACCCGTACTATCCGTCGGCATCTGAATGTAAAGGGACTCTATGGTAGGATACCTAGGAAGACCCCACTTCTGGTCAAGAGACATAAAAAAAAAAGCCAGGCTGGAGTTTGTCAAAACTTACTTGAGAAAGCCAAAAACGTTTTGGAAGAATGCTCTCTGGTCAGATGAGACAAAAGTTGAGCTTTTTGGGAAAAGGCATCAACATAGAGTTTACAGGAAAAAGAACACGGTGCCATGAGTCAAACATGGCAGAGGTTCCTTGATGTTTTGGTGTTATTTTGCTGCCTCTGGCACTGGATTGTGCCCCTGTGCATGGCATTATGAAGACTGAAAATCACCAACAAATTGTTCAGCATAATGTGGGGCCCATTGTGAGAAAGCTGGGTCTCCCTCAGAGGTCATGGGTCTTCCAGCAGGACAATGACCCAAAACACACTTTTAAAAAAGCACTAGAAAATGGTTTGAGAGAAAGCACTGAGACTTCTAAAGTGGTCAGCAATGAGTCCAGACCTGAATCCAATAGAACACCTGCGGATAGATCTGAAAATGGCAGTTTGGAGAAGGCACCCTTCAAATCTCAGAGACCTGGAGTAGTTGGCCTAAGAAGAATGGTCTAAAATTCCAGGAGAGCATTTTAAGAAACTCATTGATGGATTCCGGAAGCGGTTGTTCACAGTTATTTTGTCTAAAGATTGTGCTACCAAGTATTAGGCTGAGGATGCCAATACTTTAGTCAGGCCCATTTTTGGAATCTTGTGTATAATGATAATGATTTTTTCCCCCATTCTCTTTTGTGTTTTTTCATTGCAAGCAAAATATTGTAAATGACGATATTACTACCAAATCATTTGTAATTGCAATCACTTTCTGGGAAAAATTGAGCATTATCTGACAGAATTGCAGGGGTGCTTTTGGCCAGCACTGTATAGATGGATACATTTTATGCAATTTAGGAGTTTTGGGGATGTTACTTTTTTTCTCTCGCCTGTACGGCTTTGGGCGAGAGTGTGGCGTCCCTTATTTTTATTTCTTAAAGGTGGCAACCCTGCTCATCTGGAGGAGACGATGACAAATTTGGTCCATTCTCTTCCTTGAGATGATGACATAGCGCAAATGCTTGAGCTAAATTTAGTTTTTGATTCATTCACAAAGTCACAAAAAGCCGCTCGCTCAATCAAACCGGCCGTGGCTCACTACCTCGCTACTTGCCTTCCTCCCCCTTGTTCGGTAGATCTTCGGTCGGGCTCGGTAGTATATATATAATTCTCGCATTGTGTGCTTCCATTGTGACGTCATAAGGGCTCCTTGGATATGTGGTGCTTTTGGTTTTGAAAAAGGAAAAGAAATGATGGAAATATGGACATAAAGAAATGATCCATGCAGCGTTGTAATGTTTATTTGTGAGGACAATAAAACTATAAAAGTTAAATGACATTATCTCACGTTTTACTTGGTCGATTGACTTCAAGTACAAACGAGAGTAAACCTCAACTTTTCCACTTTAAAACGAGACCAACCCAGCGGGCACATGGGTGACATAATTACAACGTGAAGAGACTTGAAAGACGACATGCACTGAGGACGCGTGGGCGCGTCCTGCGACTCTTAAGGGTTAATTCAATGCCTTATGGCCCAAAAGGCGACTTGTAGCAATTTATTTATTTATTTATTTATTTATTTTACACTTTAATTGCATGCTTGATATAACACTCTCATAAGACTTTTATAATTATGACATGATGCCTGTCATGTATATTAATGAACGCTTAAGACAGATGTCATTCAAGTGTCATTCAGTGAATTTTGTTACTTTTAATGCAAAGCTGACATTGTTTAAAATGTCTTTGGGTTAGGACACTGAATGACATCTGTCATAAATATTCATTCATGTTGATGACAGATGTCATGTCATGATTATGACAGTCTTATGACAGTGTTATGATAAGCATTCAAATAAAGTGTTACCGAATGTATTGGTTGGCCTATGTTTGCGGCTGACAAAATCCAAATGAAAATCCTGCTGTCTTGTTTAAATTATTTTTTTTTTTTTAAAATGTATTTTATGTGAATTTATTTTATTTATTTGTATTTACTTTATGAGCTTCTTGAGCCAAGTTATTAGTACCCAGGTCTCAGAGACATTGTGATAAACCAGGTCGCGTTCCTACCTACCTACCTACCAACCCACCCACCCACCTACGTACCTACCTATCTGCCTGTTTATTTGTTTATTTATTTGTTTGTTTGTTTGTTTATTTACCGGTTTGGCTGACAATACATGACAGTGGGTCCTTTGAATCGTATTCGTCGCCTCTTTTTCACATAGACATAATAAAGGTTAATAGATGTGGTATGCACTCCATAAGCCAATACGGACAATTGCCGTCATTTGTCGGCCATTTTAAAGACAGAGCTATTCGAGCCACATAACATTAAACTCAATGGAGCCTGAACTTTGCTCAATCTCCGTCCAATTTTCAAACGGTTCGGTTTTTTTTAAACGTGAGAGATGCAATAATTTCACATCCCACTTATTATAAAATTTGGTTAAAAAAAAAAAATCTAGAATGTTTAAGTGGCGAAAATCACGCCGATCATAATGACAGACTCCACCATAAAACATCTAGCGTTATAAATATGGTATCTATGGTTTTGCCTCCACGTTGGCCGTGCATGCGCAGAAGGTCTGATCACCTGCTTGAATAAGGAAGTCAAACAAGAAACACTGGATGTGAAATCAGAGCACTTCTTCGTCCGATTGTCGTCCTCTGCTCGTCAAATCTGTAGCAACGTCGACGGGTCAGGATGTTCAAAAAACTCAAGCAAAAGATAAACGAGGAGCAGTCACCACAGAGGAATGCGCAGACTCCCCAACAGGCCCAGGTTAGTTGTTGTGCCCCTGGGAGCTAACTTGCTAGGCTAACATCTGTTTACTGTTTGGACCTCCTGCCTCGGCTTGCTTTCAAACAGTGAAGTGTTCGTGGCATAGGGATTATTGTTTTGGTTATCTCCTTTACTAAGCTTATTAAGATGTGAAACGTTTCCACAAGTGCATTTTTAGATGCCCTCTTTAGAAGCGTTAGCAGCCTGCTAAAAACTGACTTGCAAGCAGCTCAGCAAGTTTTTTCCTAGTTTGGCAGGCATAAAATTAATCATTCAGCAGTTCAGTCTTGTTGATTTTAAGTAACTCTCACGGTAGGATACGGAACTTGGGCTCAAAGACGTAAATGGGCGTGACTGCTGCTGTCTTGGAGATCATGCAGGTGGATTTCAGACGTTAGTTTTATATGGTACAGTACATTCCAATCCGTCGGTGCCCAACAGCTGTCTGCTTAGAGGTACTCGGCAAATACAGGGTGTCCCAAAAAATGTATTAGTGCCGCAGCGACTAATCGATTAACTCAAGTATTTGATTAGAAAAAAATATTCAAATTGAATTTTGTTGCTTCGAGTATTCGTTTAAATAAAATGGCGTTGTAATGGTTTATTTTGAAAGTGTTTGCATTTAGTTTTATTAATTAGGGTGGCTACACTACCCTCTGGTCTGACTCATTTCATATGGCTGTATCCAACTGCTCCCTATTAAGACCAATGTAAGCTTAGTTTTTGTTTGAACTAATGTTTTTGTAATGCATTCGTAAATTAGTTTATAGATATATTTAGCCGTTTTTTTTGTGGGAATATGTGTCTGAACCATTTGTTCAGAGCATTGCAAAAAAAAAAAAAAATTACATTTTATTGCATTTAAGCTAGCGAACATTTGCTAGGTAAGTTAGCCCACTGTTCTTTTGTTGTACATAGATCCTCATTTATTATTATTTTTTATAATTATATATATATATATATATATATATATATATATATATATATATATACCCTTTGAGGTTCAGCTCAGGTATTTTAATTTTTCATTTTCCTTATCCGATTATTCGAACTAACTAGCTCATCGATTAATCGACTATTAAAATAATCGATAGCTGCAGCCCTAAAATGTATACTTTTTAACATTTTGTAACCAAATTGTTGGTTTTGGAGATGAAACCAATTGAATCAATGATTGCAGCCAGAATAAACTTCAAGAAAAGGAAATTCATTCTAAAATTCTACTGGAAGAATGAAATGCATTTCTAGTGTGAATATGTCATGTTATCAGCTGCAAAAGGGTGTATACGTTTTTTGGGGACACGGTGTAAACTACAGTGTATTATATTGACACCATCACCCAGATTGTTGGGATGTGATTATGTAGTATAATAAGAGGTGCATACGAGAGCAGCCAGAGATTTTACTCAAGTAGTGTTACTACTAGTGTTACTTCAAAATAATAGTAATCAAGTAAAAGTAGTCATCAAAAAATGTATTCAAGTACAAGTAAAAAAGTATTTGGTGAAAAGAATACTCAAGTAATGAGTAACATTGTGAGTAACTGTTTACAACGTTTGATTTTTTTTAAAGTTATCTATATGAACTGTTTTTATTATACTATACTATAACCTATTGAATAACCACATTAAGCCTGGGAAATACAAAACAAGTCACTGAATTTCAGGGAGAGAGAAAAAAATCTACAGAGATGAAGCATCATATGTCCAAAGAGCATGAGTGCCCTTTTGTGGAGAAAACATGTTCCCTATTATGAAATTAAAAGGCTCATATCTCTGGTTTTCCGTGGTCAATCGGTGCCAAATAAAAACTGGGAGAGAGGTTAAAATCTGCGCTTTCGAGTCATGTTGACGGCAGCACTCTCTGTCAAATACTTGATTTTTTTACGGCGCTTTGGTTGACGTGGTCATAGAACGGTAAGCTTGACTCTGATTGGTATACTGTAATGGAGTCATCTTGAGTATGGTCACATGCGACGCTGAATGGAAGTAACTTTCTGTTTTTTATATTTTTAATTAGATGGGCTCTGGACAACGCAGGAGCAGCCAAACTAACCTATTTTACCATGATGGTGTTCCCTCTCCCAGTGACAGAGAGGTGAGCATAATAATATCATATAATGAATAAATAATAAATTTAGACTGTTGTGCAATTTCTCTCCCCGAGTCTAATGTTATGCTTTGATATCCCTCAATAGCAACCCCTGAGCTAATAAATGTAACCCCACTGCCCTGCTGTGCTTAAACTTCAAAACAATTATTCACAATCTATGAATCCCATTTTTATAAAATGTCTTATCTGTATGTTCCAAAGCATTTCACAACTCAAATAATAAATGTCATCATTTTCTTCATTACTTTAACTCTGATGACAATCATCATTATGACCTACCACTGCTGCAGAGCAGGAAGTATTCTGGTAATTAATTTACTCAAGCTTGCTGATATCAGTGTGTGAACAATTTGTATTTCATTACTGTACTAGAATGACTCAAGACAAGGTTTCTGAATTAGTATGATTAGATGATGCAATGCAGACCATGCTTTTGTATATGTATTGTATATGTGTATATTAATTATTAATGTAACTTGAATTGATTTCTTTCTCTGGTGAGTTGTCGTATTTTCTTTTCTTCCTAGCGGTCTCCGTTTGATGATACAGACAAGACTGAGGTAGATGATGGTTGGAAGTTGCAGAATCCTGATCATAGGAACTTAGATGTACAGAGTCTCTGGTCCTATTTCTATATTAGGTTATCGACACCAAAAGCTAGATTAGTGATGGGTGCCCCTAACAGTTGTAGTCCTTCTTTATTGTTATACACACATTTTTCATTTTTTATTGAGATCTCCCGGAGGTGTCCCTTAAAGGCAGTGTCATTTTCACCTCACAAATCCCAAACGCTTTGACATCTTTGAGTGTGTGGTTTCATTGTTATTGTTGAAAGGAATAATTGATTTACTAATGTAGTTTTTACTATTTGCTGCTTAAGTACAATAATAATCACTATAGTTTTTTGTCCAGACCATTAACTTAAAAACTGAATATAAACAACTGTTGATTAACAACCTTGAAGACCACACACTTAGATGTTAAACTATTACTTGTGACATTAACATTTACTGTTTCATGTTCCCGCTTCTCTTATTTTCCACGCTCTTTCATTCTCGCTTATACAGTGGAGCCTCTAAGGTTGAATGGCATGTTGACTTGTTCTGTTTGTAAAATCGTTGTTCCCCTCACAAAAAATATATATATTTTTTAATTATAAATCATCGTTAAGTCCCATTTTAAACTGCTACCATCATTTAAATATAGAAATTACTGTAGGTTAAAGGCAAATTTTTATTATTCATGTGCGGGGGGAAATGTGGTTTGTTATGATCACATTAGTGTAAAACATTGTAGGGCTGGCACGAACATTTTTTTTTTTTTTATAGTTAACTAATGGACTATTTTTGCGATTACCCTACTAATCAACTTATAAAAAGAATGTTAAATCAATAAATTTAATTTTTTCTAACTCTGAGCTTAACATTTTAGCTTTAAACGTGCATTGGAACTAGACATGCGCCGATTACCCGTTTCAAGGTATACTGTGGTATGAAAACGTCAAGGTTCCAAACCGCAAAAAATTTATGTCATACTGTCCCAAAGATATGAGTTGTTTTTTTATGTCCTAAAAATGCATGGAGAAATCCTTCACTTGCAGCTGTAAGGCTCAGTAATGCTAAAGATGGCTTGAGGAAGTGAAACTCCTGTACTTTTGGTAATAGTGTTGAGCTGTGGGTTTAGGCTCCCCTTAAGGATTGCATTTATTGTAATTTTTAGAGAAAAATACACAGTAACATTTGATCTTTGTATACTTTAAAAGTTTACATACATATTTGAATAGAATTATCGGCGTGACATTATCGGTTATCGGGTGGAAGGGGCAGGAAATTATCGGTTATCGATATCGGTTGAAAAATGTATTATCGTGCATCACTAGTAATTTTATTTAGAATATATATATATATTTTTTCATGTATTTTAACTTAACATTATACTTATGTTCCAATTTGCTAATTTGTTTTGAAAAATAAAAATCCTTTTCAATGGAATAAAGTTTTATTTATCTATTAATTTTTTTTTTTAATTTTCTATTTTGGCTCAAGGTTATCATACCGTCAGAATAACATAACGGCACATGCCTAATTGGAACCACAAACTACACCGCAGCTGAAGTTGAACTGTAAATACTATGTAATTATATAACGATCATTGTTTCTCTTGAGCAAAAGTCGATAAACATATTCAGACTAATTAATCATTATGTTCATATCGAGGACTACAGAAATTTTCTACAAGGAGGACAGTATTTGGAGAATTTTAAAGAACATACGACAGGAGAAAAAAGTCTTGAATAGCATTATTATGTGAATTAGAATCATATTTTGAGACGATTCGACTATATACAACAATTTAGCAAAGTGCAGATGACGAGAAATTAGTCTTTTAATCTGCCGGTTAGCCACACCTACCATTATAGGGCTCAAGCGTCCCCAACAGGTGGATGACGTCAGCGGGAGACTGGGCTCATCGGTTTTACTATACAGCCCATTGAGGGGAAATTATTCAGAACGAGGAAAACGCGACAAAGAGAGCCGCAAAATATCATTGTTTCATTCTCTCTGCTGCAATATTTTTACAGGATATTCTTTTTATCCAAGTATTTTTCCCCAATAGCTAAATAAATGGCTTGAGAAGGGCCAGTCAGCCCGTCGAGGGGGAAATACTCACAACGAGGAAAACGCGACGAAGAGATCTGCAAAATGTCATTGTTTCTGGCTCTTTACTTCAATATTTTTACAGGATATTCTTTTTATCCAAGTATTTTCCCCAACTGCTAAATATTTGGCATGGCCATGACAAATAACAGTCTTGTGCTAAAAGGAATATGAAATAATAAAAATGCACTTATTCAGGACGACATGGCAAAATTACTCCATAATGGTCAAAACTGTCGACTTCACCTTTACTGTCGCACCTCCCGAACGATATTTTATGACACCTAAATCGGACATATGTCATTTCCCTTCCCCGGCTTCGGAGAATGTAAACAAACCAAGAGGCGTGACAGCTAGCCGACATGCTAACCCAAACCGAGTGATGTTTCAAAGTCTTCGAAGTGGAAAATCACACATAACTAGCCCGGATTATTTGACATGACGACTGAGTTGTCGATTGTTTTCGTCGATTGGCAAACTGCCCGGCAGAGAGCAATTTACAGCTCGTTCCCCGGAGGAGGGTGGCTGCAGTTGTTGTGCAGCTAACGTGCAGCTAATGTGCATGAGGAGAGCTTTTTACATGCCTATCAATGATCAAACGTAAGTAGTCCTTTATTAAAAGAAAGTTTGTAGTGTTTACTTTGTAATCGCTGTATTTGTATTTGACATAATACAAAACAAGATGTTTACTCACTTCCTCGTAGTAGGGCTTGTTTTGGCCAATATCCACGGTGAATGGGAACCTTTTGAAACTCCAAAAAGGCGCACACGGCTCTCCCTCATACAGCAAGATTTTTCTGCAGCCGTTAATCCGAAAAATCAGCTGAATCCTCAGTCCTCATACACAACAGTAGGCTGTATCGACCCTACTCACGTGACGTCACAGCCACGCCCCCGCGCCATGTTGTCCGTATACTCGTCATGTGAATGCATTAGCGCTTCGTAAATTCCTCCTATTATGGCGTGTTTTTCTGCTCGTTAATATTAATAATCAAAATGGTGAAGTCGTGTGTGGCGGTCGGTTGCAAAAACAGAGAAGATAGATGGGGAGACTTGAAGTTTTACCGTATTCCGAGAGACCTGGAGAGGAGACCGAGATTGACTGCTGCAATTCGACGAGAAAACTGGGCTCCAAACGTCTACCACAGATTATGTAGTAGTCATTTTATATCTGGTAAGATGCATTTAATATATATTTAGAGGGTTTTGGGCTGACAACCACAATTAAGATCATTGCTAGGCTAATCGCCGACAACATACACTCAGACGTTGTGAATGAACTACCTGAAAATATATAATTATAAGGGGATAATCAGACAGTGGTCATACAATTAATTTATAATTTCACTATTGAGGTCAAAAGCCAAAAAATAAATTCAACTAGGGACAATCTGGAGTAGTGCTATCGCACTTCATATTTATTACATATTATATATGTATGTAGTGAGAGTGCTATCGCTAAACCATATAAACATTAAAAGCCCTAGCTCCATTGACAAATGACATGAAATACATTAGACTTGACAGTGGATGTTAGCAAGAACAAAAGATTTTGAATTGAAAATTTCGTAACTCACCTTCCCGAGCACAAGATAGATTCCTGCCAAATTTTCGTGGACGAGGACCTGTTTCACCCAACCAGCAACGAAGTATTTATAAGCCTCCAAGCTCTTAAAGTTTTTCAAACTTTCGTGAGAATAGGCTGATTTTGTGTGGACAAGATAGTTGTAAATATCAGGGTAGCTAGCAGATGTCAGGCAAAGACGGCGAAGACAGCGGGTCGAAAAACATCGATTTAGGCATCAAATATGGATCTGGCGAATGGATAAACTGAAGCTTTTCCACTTAACGCCTTTTATGCAACGCATCCAATGAGTTTACAGCGTCAGATAACACCGGGGCTTCCATGAATTGCTCTATAACTTGCACGACTAATTGAAAACAATGAGAATAAGTCTAAAAAATATGGCGGCCGGATACAGCGACACGTCATTTTGTGACGTAGGTGAGTAGGGTCTATAGTGAAGAGGAAACCTTCTCCCGTATACGTCACAGTGTTCTCCCCCTCAATGCAAGACCGAAGCCGGAAGTCACTCATTTTCATGGCGCGGGATTCAAAAAACTAAATAAATATAGCGATCGCTTCCACACACATCCAAGCGGTCCATATCATTCAGGAGCATAAAATATCGCGTGTATTATGAAATAAACATGCTTTTTCGTGTCACATGCACTTTAAGGTAAACGGTGTCTCTAACTGATTAATCTGAGAAAAAAAACGTATTTTTCGGGCTATAAGTCAGTCTGGAGCGATTTATGTGTGAAATTATTAACACTTTATTATGTCATTTCACATGTTATTTTCATAGTAAACCACAAGAGGGCGCTCAAGGCCTGTGTTTCAACATTGGCGGTAACTTAAAAAAACAACTGAGATATTCATATTCTGCAGATTACAAAATTCAAGTAGTAAAATATGCAAATTAAAAAATGCAATTTATACTGTGGTGTTTTTTTCTTCTTTGCGCATTTTCGGGCTGGAGCGACTTATACTAAGGTGTGACTTATTGGCTGAAGACTACAGGTAGTTTTCAATTAATTTTATATTATTTCCTGTCATAAACTGTTTATAAGTAAATATTTTTTAAAGATAAATTCCAATGAATTCCTGGCCCATCTGTACAGTTTGAAGAACAACAATATTTCCTTGTCCCATCTCTAAAGGCACAAAAAAAAAAAGAAGAAAAAATGGTCACATCTTGAGTTGTGCTTGTTGGTCATTCAACTGTAGAGGTTTTGCTGTGAACAAATTCCTTCTCTCTATTTCTATTTTTCTCTCACACTCCCCTCAGCGCTATCCCACTCTCATGGTGTTGTTTTTTTCTCATTGCTCTCTGTGTTCCTCTCCTCCCCCCACCTTTCGGCCGTAACTGCACTGACGGGGGTCAGGCGCTGGCCGGGATGATAGCAGAGCCCGCTTTTCTCTCTGAGTATACTATCTTTGCTCTGGACCATTCAAAAAGACCCAAAACGGCCCAGGTAGCCAGTGTGGTGAGTTTATCCTCACGTCCTGCCTCTTCTTCCTCCGCATCGCTGCTCCTTCTCCTCCTCCTCCTGCTCTGGTCCTCCTCCTGACTGTGCCCCCCTTGGGGCAACTGGTAGCGGGCTGCGGCCCATTAAGGGACGGCTTGTTCCCTGCTCTTCTGTCGCCCGTTTCCTTTTGGATTTAGCAACAAGAAGGCATCTCCCGTCAAGGCTAACTCTGCATCTGATGAGAGTTACGGTTTATATTGTGGTATAGAGGCCTGTCTGCTTTTTGCTGTATGTGTCACGCCCTTCTGTTGTGACCACCTGTCACCAAAATGTGCCCCTTGTCTTTTGCCCTCAGTTGCCTGCCTTCTTAAACCCCAACAGCATCCTCCTGGGTTGCCTAATAGACCTTGCCTCCTTTTCTATACAAGTCTCTTAATTGAAAATGGAGAGTTTATATAGTATAAGATTTCTAGTGGTGCAGTTAAATTTTTATTGTTGATTTGAAAAATTAGGCAAACAAAATAAACAAATAGACAACCTTATATGTTTTATTGTTGTTGCAGTTTGCCAGATTTAAATTCATAATTTAAATCTAGGCTAACAAAAATGTGTCAATACCCAGAGCCATGTAGAAAAAGAGTTGTTACACTCTTTGTCCATTGGTTCATGTAGGCCTGAATAGTTCCAACCACAAACAGTGCTGTAATGTTTTTCTTTTCGACATTTCATGATAAAAATGGATCAAATCACATATCCAAGTGCTTGTTTCGTCATTATTGCATTATAATATGTTTGTAATGTTAGTTTTATGTTTAGAAAGGTAAGATAATAAATTAAAACTATGTAAACTTACAAAGATGGGAATTTTCCCCCATCATTTGGAGGGAAGTTTTGTGTTTGTGTTAGCATTACCATGGGAAATCGACTTTTACATAGGCAGAGATTATTTACATTTTTTTTTTTTTTTTGGATTGTGTGTGTTAAATGCATTTATTTAGATTTAACAGCATTGGAAAGAGATACATATAAGAGATGCCCCCCCCCCCCCCCCCAAAAAAAAAGTATAATTAACAAAAAAAAAAAAAACCTTGTAAGTATATTTTCATGTTTTTAAAGCACTGCAGATGTAACAGTTATGATCCAAATGAGATGTACAATACAGACCAATAGTTTGGACACACCTTCTCATTTGTGTGTTTTCTTTATTTTAATGACTATTTACATTGTAAATTCTCACTGAAGGTTATAAAAGTATGAATGAACGTGTGGAATTATGTACTTAGTAAAAAAAAAAAAAAAAAAAAAAAAAAGGTGAAATAACTAAAAACGTATATTATTGTAGTATCTTCAAAGTAGCCACCCTTTGCGCTGACTAAATTTTTTTGCACGCTCTTGCCATTCTCTTGATGAGCTTCAAAAGGGAGTCACTTAAAATGTTTTTTGACTTCACAGGCATATCTTTTCGGGGTTAATTAGTGCAATTAATTGCTTTATCAATGTGGTTGGGACCTTCAAATGTGTTGTATTGAATGAGGTGTGTCCAAACTTTTTGCTACTGTATATAAAAGAAAACAATAATATGTACATGTATACTTTTGTATATCTTAACAAAATACTTTCTTTATTATAATTTTTTTTTAAATTGAAAAAAATCCACAATGGACTGAGGATGCGAAGTTTGAAGCACAGAGTAGCGAGGGATCACTGTAATAGAGTAATGTATTTCAGGGAGAATGTGAAGATTTCATTGATTCGCTTACTGTGGCCCTGGGGGGGATTGAAAGCAGATTAGCAGAAGCCCATTCAGCAGCCCAGTAGGAGAAAATCGCTCATCCACCAAGATTAAAAAATATATATATATTATATATAGTATATATATTACGGCGTGCATATACTAGTACTAATAAAGCTCAACATGTACATCATAAAGAGCCTCTGATAAAATATAGAAAGATGAAAAATTCGAAAGAGGTAGCTATTTAATCCATTTATCTCCGAATAAACTTGACAACCAGTCATTCAAATGAATGGCGCCCGTCCTTGTCGAAGCGATGTTTGGAACCATTTGAGGCTACATAACCCGGTTGGAGGCGGGTAGAAAGCGTGCAACGGGTCCATATGGGGGTTTCGCAACTCCACATGGTTCTGTCAATACCTAAAATTATGAAGTAGTCATTTCTGGTCAGTTTTATTCTGTTAGTTTTGTTCACACACTTGGGCAATCCAATTGTAAGCTGTTAGCAATGCAAACTATTTTCAGATTCCATCTATCTAAAACTAAGCTTATTAAAGGTTGCTTATTCATGGATTTGAGTGGCTATTTGGAAATTTAACTATTGCTAATCGTACAATGGAAATTTAACTATTGTTAATCGTGCAATCAAATAATGTATACTGTGTATATAATATATAAATAATATATGTGTTTGAGTGTGTGTATAATTTAGGGTTTATTTTTGGATAGTCCCCCCAGTATTCAGCTACGAAAAAAAGTGTTGATTTCGCAAAGCACAGTCCTGGTTTTGGGGAGAGCAATTTTTGATTCCACGGCTTGAAAGTTATTTTTCAACGGGTAGTAATAGACAACTTAAAATGACAATTTATAAAGCAAATTAATGCAACCATGATGTAAAAAATCAGTACTAAAACACTTAGAAATCATTATGGTTAAAAATGACCTTTATTTATTTCATCTTTATTTCATCTGCTGTTTCTGACTGTGTATCATATTGCCTCTGCAAAGCCCTTTGAGACAACCTTGTTGTGATATAGGGCTATACAAATAAAATTGAATTGAATAAATTAACCATAAATATTGTTTTTGCCACTCTTGAGCCGATTTATTTCTCTTTATGAAATGCAAAACATTTAATCAAACAATAGGTTTGAGGCAGAAGTGACAATGAATGAAAGATTTAAACAAAAGTGCAAGCTATCCATTTGATCTGAATATTGTAAACTAGGCCTGCAGTTTGGAGCAGAAAAAAAACTTATTCGGTGCAGAACGTCGCATTTAACGAAACAAAACTACATATAAATTATCCATTTGTTGGATAAACATTACTGCTGACTTTTTCTGTGTGTTGCTGGTGCTATTTAACCACGAAATCTAGTGGCCGTGATAAAAACTACAGGTAAAATGCAAGGGCATAGGTTTGATCTCAACATTGGTATGGAAGATAGAACAGCATATAATGCATATGCACTTTTTGCTGGGGACAGGACAATAATAATAATAATAATAATAATAATAATGACCAAACAGACTGGGTGAACGGGGGTCAGAGCTACATTTCTCATGAATATGAACCAAATTAATTGATAGTCTAAATGATGAATGCAAAATAAATCTGTATTGACTTACACTAACTGTCATATGTAGTGGTTCTGGTAATACATCGTTCAATTCAAACCTTTGTTTTCAAAAACTATTAAAGAAACATTTCGAAAACTTCCACATTAAATGTCTGGATTTTATTAGCAAATTTTTATTGCAATATTTAAACATGAATTATATTTACATACACAATAAATACAAACTTGCTAATAATCTCTTAACTAACTAGGAATGCAAAACATAAACATTTGTCTTAAAACCACTCAACATTGTCTGTCTAAATAAAGAAATTAAATATAACTGAAGAAATCTTCTTAGGGAATAAGAAAAATAAATAAAAATTGAGCCTTCCTTTGGGTAAAATACTACTGCTTTTGTCCAAAAGCACAGCCAAACTCAGGAAAAAATGAAAGCTTCTTTGGGCTGCTTTAAGACAACATAAAATAAAAATGAAAATTGGGGAAAAGGGGGTAAGCTTCGGTTCACTACATTTCTCACAGTTTAATTAATGTTAACAGTAGAAAACACATACAGGTGAACACTTCTCTCTAAGCAGCTTCCTACTTGAGTTTTGCAGGTTAGCAAATTCACACCGTTTAATGTTATGCAAACTCTGATGCAGGTTGGAGCAAAATTTCATTTGCAAAATTAGTGGTGTGTTCCCCACCTCCACAACATTGACGTCTTTTTAAAATTACTTACAATTGTTGCTGTGGTTGAAAAAAAAACTTCTAGTATCCCTCCTCTTTGAAGGGGGTGGAGGAGGCAGTATGTTGTCGACATGTTGTATTTCTGTCAGGGCAGTGAGTGGGGGTGCGTGCGTGGGGGGTTTGGGGGTCAAGTCATCAGCCAATCAAACATGCGTTTTAAGGTGAAAAAATGGACTAGCACATTCAGTAAATGAAAAAAGGGTAAATGTAAGTCCGGACATTATAAAAATAACGTAATAACAGTAGGGTCAATTCTATCCTTACGACATATGGGAAGACAATCTAAATTACAGACTTAAATAAATGAAGTCATTATATAATGCAAATAAGGTTGCCTAAAAGTTGGTGGGGACAATTTGATCATCCTGAAAATTTGGTAGTGTTATGTCCCTGCCATCCCTATGAAAACCTATGCCCTTGGTAAAATGCAATATTCTGCAACTTGCCCTGTATTCTGCGGACTGTTTTGAGTTCCATTGAATACACTAAAATGTACTGTAAACTCAGTAACCCTGGATTTGCAGAGTCCTTGGGTGCCTAGTTAGAAAGGCTATAACAACGGTGGGCTGAAATGGGCTGATGTGATCAGTTCTTCCAACCATCCACAATATCTATCATCGTTCATCTCCATCTGATCATAGTAAAGACAGAATGCCGATCAAACTCTACTACTGTTTGGATTGTTGTGAATGCATCCATACATTGGACTAAATTAAGGTTCTTTGTTCAGTTTGTTCTTTTAAATTTCAAAACATGGTGCAAATTAAATTGACAATGGTTTTTACTAGCAATCATTTTATTCAATTTTTTAATGTACTTTTATTCAGAAAATTGTTGATCTTCCATGATACCACCGTATTTAGCAACTGATATAGACTCCGCCAAATATGGGACATAGAATATACAATTTTGTGTTATCCCAAGGATAGGGAAGCTTGGAGCTGGACAAGTGAGGAGAGAATAATTTGCTTTGCTAAATCTGCTTCTAACCAGTTGACTAAACCAGCTAAACTGATGAATGTTCAACTTGGCCCAGTTATGACTCTCTTAGTACAATATAACTACCAAGCATAATTAATTCAAAGGCTGACTCTCTGACTTGAATCTAACTGGCGTCTGTCTGTTCTTACCTCATGGCTGTTCAGTCAAGTTTTAACCCTTTTATTTTGTAGAGATGCCTTCATTTTATGTGTTTAACTCCTCAGTTTTTTTCACGCCCGAGTTGCATGAGGGTTCCCAATGCCCCTGCATTGCTCCCAGCAATAGTACTAATATTGCTCCCTCCAGAGTAATCAGGGAGTCATGCGGGATGTGGATAACTAACTGACCCGGGACACCAGTTAACTCACAGACATCTGCGTAGGTTACCTCTGATTAATGTTATCTGTGCAGAGTTCCTCTAAAGGGCCAACCAGGTCTCCCGGAGGAAGTGTCAACGGGGATGGAAGTATCTCTCCACAAGTGCGTTAACACTCTGCTCCAATGCTTATTTGTTCATTTCTAGAAATATAATTGTCAATTTGGACAACTTTTTGACAGAGAGAAGAACCACAATCCTTTGCACAAAAACTACAGTTGAAAGTTCCCTCAATGGAGTCCATAATTCGGGGAGGTGCCAGTCGGGCTGAGCAGCTCTTCCGCTCTCCCTCTAAGGAGAGCTTGGCTCGGAGCTCATCACGCGAGTCTTTAACACATTATGGAGAAAACGAAGCTGCTGGTGTCCCTGCATACGACCCACCTTCAGACATTGAGAGTGAGGCTGAGGAGGCATCAAGCAATGCCGAGTCTCTCTCCAAAGAGCAGCTGGTGCACCGTTTGATCAGAGTGGAGGCAAGCCTGGCAAAGTATCGCGGGAAGTACTCTGAGGTGAGTCACGTTAAGGTGATTTCATTGTCCACCAGATTGCTTTATATACTTCTCATTATTTACCATGCAGATTGTTACTGCATATCGTACAGTGCAACGGGATAAAGAAAAAACACAGGTAAGTTCTTGTGAATCATATTGTCACTTTTTTCCCTTTACCAATATAGACCCTACTCACCTATGTCACAAAATGACGTGTCGCTGTATCCGGCCGCCATATGGTCCATCATTTTTTAGACCTATTCTCATTGTTTTCAATTAGTCGTGCAAGTTATAGAGCAATTCATGGAAGCCCCAGTGTTATCTGACGCTGTAAACTCATTGGATGCGTTGCATAAAAGGCGTTATGTGGAAAAGCTTCAGTCTATCCATTCGCCAGATCCATATTTGATACCTAAATCGATATTTTTCGATCCGCTGTCTTCGCCCTCTCTGCCTGACATCTGCTACCCTGATATCTACAACTATCTTGTCCACACAAAATCAGCCTATTCTCACAAAAGTTTGAAAAACTTTAAGAGCAGCACTCAAAGCAACATTACATTACCCCGTGTGACCCTTTACTTCCAATTTTCTAAAATGGCGACAATCAATAAAAAAAAAAAAAAAAAAAAAAAAAAAGGTGACTGCGACGTATCAAGGATAGGTGCATATTGGACTATTTCTTCAATAAAATACACAACTGTGTCTGCCTCATTTGCAAAGAGACAGTCGCGGAAGATACGCAACGAGAAATTAAAGCAACTTGAAGATAATTTAATTTCACAGCAGCAGTATTTCGCAAGAGCCCGAGGGTCGAAAGAGAACGCCACAAAGGCGAGATTGTTGAAATTATGTATTAAAAAAAATAATAATAAAGCAAATGTGACACACAGAAGGGCTTGCTAAAATTTCTTTAAATGTATTGTTCTACGTAAATCAGCCCAGGTAGCCCCCCACATTTTTACCACCCCAAATCAGGCCCCCTTTGCAAAAAGTTTGGACACCCCTGTTTAACCGATGACCCGTAGACGAGGCCAGCTTCTTTCACTTGTTACCAGCTAAATATTATTCAAGAAATAAAGATGGTGGAACAAATAAGCATCTTGAAATTGAAACGGTATGTTGTCGGCGATTAGCCTAGCAATGATCTTAATTGTGGTTGTCAGCCCAAAACCCTCTAAATATAGATTAAATGCATTTTACCAGATATAAAATGACTACTACATAATCTGTGGTAGTCGTTTGGAGCCCAGTTTTATCGTCGAATTGCAGCAGTCCATCTCGCTCTCCTCTCCGGGTCTCTCGGAATACGATAAAACTTCAAGTCTCTCCTTCTATCTTCTCTGTTTTTGCAACCGACCGCCACACACACCTTCGCCATTTTGATTATTAATGTTAACGAGCAGAAAAACACGCCATAATAGGAGGAATTTACGAAGCGGTAATGCGTTAACATGACGAGTAGACGGACAACATGGCGCGGGGGCGTGGCTGTGACGTCACGTGAGTAGGGTCTATATGATATGTACATCTTATTTCCTTGCTCAAGGCCATCCTAAGCCAGTGTCAAGATAAATCGCTCCGGAGAATAGGCGAACTGCGAGAGGTTTGGCAACTTTGGTTTCTAGTTTTTTTTTTTCATGACTTTTATCTGGTTTAATGAAGTTAAACCTCAAAATTGTTTTTTTAAGGAGTTACAAATGGACCAGCAGGCAAAAAAACACCTTCAGGATGAGTTTGATGCTGCACTGGAGGAGAAAGACCAAATGATTACTGTCCTGCAAACACAGGTAATTGTCTTGCCATGTGGATTGCCACTAGCATGTTTAAAGGTAGAGACTAGGGTACCATTTGTTGAACGTCCTTCCTATGTCAAAGTAGCTCTGAAATTTTGGTCAGAATTGGGTAGAGTAGCCCAAAAAAAATACTCAAGTAAGAGTAGTGTTACTTCTAAGTATTACTCAAGTAAAAGTAAAAGTAGTCATCCAAAAATTTACTCAAGTGCAAGTAAAAAAGTATTCGTTGAAAAGAAATACTCAAGTAATGAGTAACATTGTGTGTAACTGCTTGCAATGGCTGATCTTTTAAAATATCGGTATATCTTTTTTTTTCTCAGCACGACTTCATCTATATGAACTGTTATTATTATGCTGTGCTATAACCAGGGGTAAAGTAGGCCAGAACGGTCAGGAATGCAGTTCCTATATAAGATTCAGGGCAGGAACGCATTTCTGGTGTAAGATTCAGGGCCGGAATGCTGTTCAGGTACATGGTGCTTTGATTCCAAAAATATGACGGCAACTGTCAAGACGTAATGTAAAAAAAAAAAAGAAAAATGCTAAGCTGCCACACATGCATTTCAACTCCAAGAATAAACAATCTACCAACATCAGATATACATACACAAGTGTTAACAACAAGTATAATAAAGTTCTTGTGTAGCCAATAAAGTTTTTGAAAACCGTTCATAAGAAAAAAAAATCATTGAGGCATTTCATTTGTAAAATACATGTTAAAATCTTTGTCATTGGGATTGCTTTTCTCTTTAGCACAGGACTTCTTTTTTCTTCATTCTTTCTGAAAGAAAGCTGACCAATACTGTCTGAAAGGCAAATTGTTGTTGGATTATTATCTTTAAATACCTACTACTTTTTGAGTAGAATTCTAGCTTTGTATAGGCTACTGTTCCTATTGTTGAAAGCACAAAAGTGTGTAATAAACAACTAGCACATTTATATTTTGCATTTTGTTTTCTTACTGTACCGAAAATGAACCGAACCGTGACCTCAAAACCGAGGTACGTACCGAACCGAGATTTTTGTGTACCGTTACACCCCTAGTAGCTGTCAATGTGCACTTTGGACTTATATTTGTTCATTTATGTTAGGCTACTTATTCATTTCCGTATGATTTAAAAAAAGTCAATGTTTGCGCGATCTTCAAAATATATTCCATTTCACTCTGCATTTGTATTTTTCTGAATGTATGTTACTTATATCTTTATTATTAAAAAAAAATGAAGGCAAAAGTAAATGTTTAGTTTGACTTCAATTTTAATATACATTATATGTTCTTAAATAGTCAGGGGTGCGCATAAGTGGTCCGCATGCGCGCATGTGTACTGGACGTAGACAAATGCGCTGGCCCTCAACGGCTTCCATACGCTTTTGCGTACCGAAGGCTGACCACTGTATTTGCGGCGGTCACGAGAAAATAACTTCTCAAAATTTTGAAGAGGCAGGCCACACTGAGTAATTACTTTAGTGATGGGACGAAATGAGCCGAGGTTCCGAAGCTTGTGTCGAGTAATGGGAGGGGGGTTTCCACGAAGCTTGTAGCGAGGCACGCTTCATTTCGGCAAAACCCGGAAATAATGACGTGGGAAGCCTCGCCGGCGGCCGGCTGAATCTCGTGAGTGCTTCGGAAGTGATCCAACGTTTGGCGCACATTGCAAAAACAGGACAGACTACGGTATAAATTGGTTGCAAAACGCAATGGCGATCGCCTGTTATCTCACATTTTGTGGATTTCGGGCTCCTGTACTTGTTACATCTGTGCGCAACAGTGCAACCAGTGCAATCTTTTTTCGAGCCTTGTCCTTTGCTTGCGATGGAACCTGCGCGAAAAGAGCGATCCTCCCCTGTATGGGAACATTTTGATTTGATTGCTTTCAATAAGGTAAGGGAGAAAAACTACTTTAATATAAATGTGAGTGTGTGTGTGTACCTATCTGAACCAAACATCAACAGAATGAACAATCCATTAGTGTACTGGGAGGCACAAAAGAATACCTACCCAAATTGATATAAACTGGCACTCACATTTCTCTGCACCCCAGCTTCATCTGTGCCTTGTGAAAGAATATTTTCTAAAGCTGGTGAAATATTTTCCCCAAAAAAAAAGAAACTGTTTAATGCCAGCCACTGTGGGAAAGCTATTATTTCTAAATAAAAATGAATAACAAATTACCCTTAGCACTTGTTGTATTTTGTTCACATACTAAATTACTAACACAAGCACATTCATATCTATGTCTTAAGCAAATAGCCATTGAATTCTTAACAATGTTGACCTCTTGGGCTTCTAGACCACTTGATGGCGCCATAGGGTAAATGAAGCACCATGAAGCTTTGCTACATGTGCAAACCAATTGGCTGCAAAGCTTCATTGCTTCATGAGGCTTCATTTGGCAATCACTAAATTATTTCCGTGTTCCCCACCCCCGTCAAAAGACAGACAGACGACAGAGACGTCACCGGAGCTACCGAAAAAAAGGACTTTTGCTGAAAAGTGGCTACAGGAGGTACCATGGCTAGAAGCAAATGATGCTCGCACAGAAATGCGGTACAAAATGTGCCGTGAGAATCCCAATGTCGCCGATAAGAGCAGCGCATTTTATGTAGGGTCAAAGAATTTCAGCCATCCAAACTTTGAAAAGCATGAAAAAAACAGAGAGCATGTGGCAATTAAGCAAACTATCGATGTCAAACAGGACCCCACTCGCCCTATGGACAAGTGGCGGAATAAAGGTAATGAACAGCGACATGCACTGACAAACGTGTTTTTGTTCGCATTTTACAAAGCTAAACATGCACGTTCAATGAGGTCTTATGAGGAGGATATCCCACTTTTAAAAAGGCTTGGAGTTAATGTGGGAGCCGCATAATGCCCTTTATTTTGAATTGGTGCTTCTTATTTCTTTACATTTCACTTCAAAGTAATGGCAATTTTGTTGTGCCAGTTGATGTTAAACAAGCATTAAAGAGCATACGACACCAGAAAAAAAGTCTTAAATGGCATTATTATGTGAATTAGAATCATATTTTGAGACGATTCGACCATATACAACAATTTAGCAAAGCGCAGATGACGAGAAATTAGTCTTTTAATCTGCCGGTTAGCCACGCCTACAATTATAGGGCTTTAGCGTCCCCAACAGGTGGATGACGTCAGCGGTAGACTAGGCTCATCGGTTTTACTATTCAGCCCATTGAGGGGGAATTGTTCAGAACGAGGAAAACGAGACGAAGAGAGCTGCAAAATGTCATTGTTTCAGTCTCTCTACTCCCAATATTTTTACAGGATATTCTTTTTATCCAAGTATTTTCCCCAATAGCTATATAAATGGCTTGAGAAGGACCAGTCAGCCCGTCGAGGGGGAACTATTCACAATGAGGAAAACGCGACGAAGAGAGCGGCAAAATGTCATTGTTTCTGTCTCTTCAATATTTTTACAGGATATTCTTTTTATCCAAGTATTTTTCCCCAATAGCTATATAAATGGCTTGAGAAGGACCAGTCAGCCCGTCGAGGGGGAACTATTCACAATGAGGAAAACGCGACGAAGAGAGCGGCAAAATGTCATTGTTTCTGTCTCTTTACTTCAATATTTTTACAGGATATTCTTTTTACTCAAGTACTTTCCCCAATTGCTAAATAAATGGCATGGTCATGACAAATAACTTGTGCTAAATGGAATATAAAATAATAAAAATCCATTTATTCAAGACGACATGGCAAAATTACTCCATAATGGTCAAAACAGTCGACTTTACCTTTACTGTCACACCTGCCGAACGATATTTTATGACACCTATATCGGACATATGTCATTTCCCTTCCCCGGCTTCGGAGAATGTAAACAGACCAGAAGGAGTGACAGCTAGCCGACATGCTAACCCGAACCGAGGGATGTTTCAAAGTCTTCGAAGTGGAAAATCACACATAACTAGCCTGGATTATTTGACATGACGACCCGGTTGTCGAGTTTCTTTGCGGATCGGCAAACCGCCCGGCGGAGAGCAATTTACAGTTCGTTCCCTGGAGGAGGGTGGCTGGAATTGTTGTGTAGCTAACGTGCTAACAGCTAACTGCTAATGAGCGTGAGGATAGCTTTTTACATGCCTATCAATGATCAAACGTAAGTAGTCCTTTATTTAAAGGAATTTTATAGTGTTTACTTTGTAATCACTGTATTCGTATTTGACATAATACAAAACAAGATGTTTACTCACTTCCTTGTAAGTCCAATGGTCCCACAGTAAATATCCACGGTGAATGGGAACCTTTTGAAACTCCAAAAAGGCGCATACGCCTCTCCCGCATACAGAATGATTTTTCTGCAGCCGTTTGGCTGGCGTGATGCAAAAAATAAAAGTATTAATCCGCAAAATCAGCTGAATCCTTCGTCCTCATACACAACAGTACACTGTAGCGTGAAGAGGACGTCTTCTACCGTACACGTCACAGCGCCCTCCTCCTCAATGCGAGACCGAAGCCGGAAGTCACTCATTTTCCTGGCGCGGGATTCAAAAAACTAAATAAATATAGCGATCGCTTCCACACACATCCAAGCGGTCCATATCATTCAGGAGCATAAAATACCGCGTGTATTATGAATTAAACATGCTTTTTCGTGTCACAAGCACTTTAATTGTTAATATAATTAATTAAAGTTAATTGGCTCTAAGTAAAGCTTGTCATAAATTTATTGCATCAGGCGGGTCGGCTCTCAAGCTCAATGAGAACCAAGTCACATCTCCAGGTCCTCCTCTGAGAACCTGGGCAAAAAAATTATGTGCACCCCTGTAAATAGTTAAAATTGAGATTTGGCATTTAATATGTGAGGAAATGAGGGAAAATAAAAATTAGGAGATGGAGGTTGGGGTTATTGGTGTTTTTTTTTTGTTTTTTTTTAACTTTTATTTTGCAAATCATTGAAAAAATACAATTTTCAATGAAAATGAGTCTTTGTATGTGTTATAGAAGTAACTGTGCCAAACCAGTTTCCTTTGCCTTTCAGTAGTTTTAGGAGGTTTACCACCCCCACCCCAAATAAATAAATAAAATTTCTGGCTCCATGGTGACCTTCACGTTGGGGAGTTCCTGCAAGAAATTCTAACCACTTTCACCCCTGACTATAACCTATTACCGGTACATGGCCATATTCTGCCAAAAAGATGACCCAAAAATCTTCAAATTCAGACAAGAATAACATGATGAACATCATCCGTCCAAAAGAGCATGATTGCCCTCGAGTAGAGAAAAAGCATTGTTACCTCTGATTGGTATAATGAAATCATGTGGTTATTGTTGCGATGTCTCATTGGTGAAACTGAGACGGCCACTGTCTCTAGCAAAAATAGTCAATATATCAAGTAAAAGTTAAAAGAATTGCATGGTAAAACTACCGTACACTAAGAAGTATTTTTTTTCTCAAAAAGTTACTCAAATAAATGTAACACGTTACTACCCACTAAGGGTGTCAACAATAATCGATGCGGCGATGCATCCCGATGCGGGGCAGGGACGATTCGATTTGATGCGGGCAACACGCTGAATCGATTAAGCGCATTTTAAAATATAAAAGTACATTCAAAAATCTTCCCTGCGCAATTCCGGTGATGCAATGGATTTGGTTTCCCCATTTGTATTGTTATTCTCATGTTTACCTGTAGAGAGGTACTTTACATTCAAAGCAAGCCCGTAGAGGTTAAATCGGGCCTAAAAAATTCCAGCCCAACCCGACACGGCCAGCTGGTATTGAAGCCCGACCGGCCAGATCAATTAACTATAGATTTGCATGCCCGAACCGAGTGATGTGGAAAAAAAAAAACGCAGCAGCAGCAGCAATTTATTTTCATTTCTTCAAGTTTTCTTACTGTTTAAATAGTCTACATATTTTTATAAGAGTTATAAAAGCCTTTACACAAGGAAATAATGCTGGGAAAGTTTAATATAAAAAAAAACACGGTTTTGCAGACACACAGAGGAGAAGATTCGAAAGGATCACATTTGCCTTTGTGTGCATAAATAAAAGTGTCTTTCCTAACAAATTCTCAGTTGGCAGACAAAAAACGCAAGTTTACTCAATATTTAAATAGTCTACATATTTTTAAGAGATTTATAAAAGCATTTACTCAACAAAATAACGCTGGGAAAGTTTAATATTTAAAAAAAACACGGTTTTACAGACACACAGAGGAGAAGATTCGAAAGGATCACATTTGCCTTTGTGTGCATAAATAAAAGTGTCTTTCGTAACGAATTCTCAGTTGGCAGAAAAAAAACGCAAGTTTACTCAATATTTAAATAGTCTACATATTTTTATGAGATTTATAGAAGCATTTACACAACGAAATAACGCTGGGAAAGTTTAATAAAATTTTTTTAAAAAAACAACACGGTTTTACAGACACACAGAGGAAAAGATTCAAAAGGATCACATTTGCCTTTGTGTGCATAAATAAAAGTGTCTTTCGTAACGAATTCTCAGTTGGCAGGAAAAAAACGCAAGTTTACTCAATATTTAAATAGTCTACATATTTTTATGAGAATTATAAAAGCATTCACACAACGAAATAACGGGAGGAGAAGAAGAAAAAGAGGGCTGCGCCACAGCCCTCTGCGCATTTTTTTAATTTTTATTTTTTTATTAAATAATTTATTAGTCCGGCGCGGCGGCCCGACCCGACCCACCGAAACGTGAATGCTTAACATTTCGGGTCGGGTCGGGTTCGGGCACAAGATCTAACCTCTATGCAGGGGGGACGAGGAACCCAAATCCGCTTCCTTACCGGAGTAACGTCAGACAAGCGCAGTTGTAATCGAGAGAGCAGAGAGATAGGACATAACATAACAATGGCTGAAACTGAGAAAGAGGGAGCGAGAAATATTATAGATATAAGATAGGCTAGGCCTACATTTTACTTTTGTTCTACATTGCAATTTAGTTGTTTTGTTTGCAACTAAACTGATCCCTGGAATGATATTGCGATAAGGATGCTGCTGCACTACAATATTTTCTTTGTCGTTTTCTTTAATATTTACTTGAATATTTTTATTGATGGGTTGTTGTGACTAAAATACAGTGACTGTTATTACTGATTTTGCACAGGAGTTCAGATGTTGCACTGTGTGAAAGGCTGCTACTGTGTGTAAAAAAAAAAAGAGAAAGCCCTGGTCTCATTCAAAGCACTAATTAAATGCTGTGATCTGATTTTTTAAAAAATATATAAAAGTATACTTTTTTCATTTGACTTCAATCAGGAGTGACACAAGAGCCAATAAAAAGTTGTTTAATGTCTGTCCGCTTGTGTTGGCTCATGATTCACGAAAAATATGCTTTGCTTTAGAATTTTAATGCATCCCAGGCTTTAATGCATTGCAATGCATTGCCGAATCGAACCGAATCGAATCGTGACCCTCTGAATCGAATCAAATCAAATCGAATCGAATCGTGGCCTTCCGAATCGTAATCGAATCGAATCGTGAGGGCGGTGTCGATGCACACCTCTACTACCCACCTCTGATTATGGTTCAGTGCTATTCAGCATTATAGACAGTACTGTGGATGAGTGCTACCACATCGAGGTATTGAGTTTGAAACTCTGCTCTGGCATTCCTTTGTGAAATTAGCATTTTCTTCCCGTTTTGCAGGGGTTTTCTCTTGGTACTCCAGTGTAAATATTAATTGATTGAAAGTGTCTTCAAAACAGGTTGGTTTGCTGAAGAAACGAGTCAAAGGAATCTCTGATGGAGCTTTGGTCGTTGAGGGCGATCAGCCAATTTCTGATGTTCCCGAATCCGAATCCACCGGCTCTTCAAATGACCAAGAAGTAGAGTCTGAAGTGCATGAAGGTGCGGACATAATTTTACCTTTGTAAAATACAAAGCGTTTTAATTTTTAAGTAAGGGGTTTTATTTTTATGACAGAAGAGGGCGTCAGTGATCCAGCTAAACTTTTGGAAGCACTGCAGAAGAGAGTAAGGCGGCAGGAAAACCTGTTGCACAAATGCAAAGAAATGATTCGTATTCACAAGGATCGCAGCACCCACATTGCTACTGAGAATGAAACTCTGCAAGAGCAGCTGCAGGAGAGACTGCAAGAACTCGAAAGGATAAAGGTGGTTTACTTTTTTCTTTTTCATATAGTTGACACTTGGGTGTCAAGTTGTCAGCATTAGTGTAACAAGTGTACTCTCTTGACCTTAAGTTTATAAAATTGAGCACCTTGCTATACACTCTTCTTTTTTAATATATTTTTGAAGAAATGGGTCATTCATTGGGATGACGTGGCTCAGTGGTAGTGTAGTCGTTCCACAACCCAGCGGTTGTGGGTTCGATTCTCCCCCCTGATGAACTCGTCTAAGTATCCTTGTGCAAGATACTGAACCCCATGTTGCTCCTAGTGCTGTGTCACCAGTAGGTAGTTGAGGAGACAGTGTAAAGCGCTTTGAGGGCCTTAAAAGGTGGAAAGGCGCTCTACAAATGTAACACCGTTTACCATTCATTCATTTCATTTTTATTTGACCACGTTGTTTCACAGCTTTATATAAGGAAACGTAGATATGCATTCAGGGTCAGATAGTATACGGTTATTTTTTTTGCTATCCCATAAAACAATGGTAGTTGTCATCTTCCAGCTTTAGACCGAAATACGGTGAGTGTTTAGTTGTCTCAAGTACAGCTCAAATACCCTACAGACGTAAAGCACCTGTCATGGCACTGCCCTGAATATTGAAAAGCGGGGAGTGAATAGAAGCTGGTAAACGCTATGGCTGACATTAAGAAAGGTTTGTTCAGTTGTTATTTTAGTCTGTTTTCAGATCTAAGTGGTTTGCTGAAACCATATCACTGTGACATGTCTGCAACATTGTTTTTCAAAATTTCGCAAAATACAGCTGATCTGGAATGACAGGATTGCTTGGTATTTCTCAGTGTCCAAGCAGATGATCTTGCAAGAACTATGACAAAGGACAGTTTGACTTCATCTTTCTTGTAATTTTTAAAACTGGATCGAATTTGTAGTGCAGGTCTTCATGCTCATAAGCTTTAAGAACTGGGTAAGCAGTGGTAAAAATATATTCCTTCTGCAAGCCACTACCACTAAACTAAGTTGTAATGTAGGTTGTTCAGTTTTAACTGGTCTTCAGCGGTTTGGCTTGTGGGTTAAAGTGAAACTTATCAGAACGTCTTATAATACATATAATTGAAGGGAAAAAAAAAAAAAAAACTGGCTCAACAATTTGTGAATTTTACAACTTGACCTTTTTTCCATAATTTCTTTTAGGAACTGCACACAACAGAGAAGACGAAACTGATTAATCAGTTGCGTGATGTCAAAAACCAAAACGAACAGCTGGAACAGGATAAGGTGGGTGTGAGGCATTTTGAAGATTTCATTTAAAACTCCAAAGTGTGGTATCTTGAGTTTGTTTTGTTTTTTATTAACTAATTCACACAATGTTAGCACCATAGGTACGGCCAGCCTAAACTTTGTCCTAGCCTAGTCCATAGCAGCAAATGTGTCAGTCATAAACGAAAACGACTGTTTAAGGTGAACAACAGCAGCTGGTTGCTGAGATTTATTACTGAAGTTTGTTGCAGTAGTAAGAGGATAGAGAAGTCACAATTACACAGGCTCTGTAATATTGCAGGAGTAAAATCTATAGACGTTTTAGTGTAATTTTAGTGACAGTACAAAGGCAGGGAGTCCTCAAGAAAAACATCTTTTATTGACCTGGCTCCACAATCACCGTATGTACAATAGGAAAAATATGTATTTGAAGATGATACTAATAAAACTACCGTATTTTTCGGACTACAAGTCGCACCTGAGTATAAGTCGCACCAGCCATAAAATGCCCAACGAAGACAAAAAAAAAAAACATATAAGTCGCACCGGAGTATAAGTCACATTTTTGGGGGAAGTTAAAAATCCAACACATAGAACAGATATGTCTTGTTGAAAGGCAATTTAATATAAAAATACAATAGAGAACAACATGCTGAATAAATGTACAGTGTACAGTGCATGAACAACGAAATGCGAATATACTGTCTTCACCTGGACGATACAGCTCGGTCCTGGCTTTACAGCGAACTCCCAAATGACGATGCTGGACGTCCGTATAATTTGCTGAATCAATTTGGTCCTCGATACCATACAGGTTCGCATCAACGTAAATAAATGATAATTAGGTGCTATTACTGCAATGACATAAACGGTTAGCATGCGTTCGCTAGCGTTAGCAAATTGTTCAAACAACCACACAAGTGTCCGATCGCATGTGTAAAACACACAACAACAACAGAAAAGATGATACACACAGGCGTTGCCTCTGTAGAGATATTTTAAAAGCATAAACAATGAACGTAGGTTCGCAGCCGTGTTTCCCTCTAGCTAACTCGCCCACTCACTCAAAGCTACGTAGCTGTCAGTCTTCTTCTGGCGTGTGAGTGCTCTTCTTCACCTTAACATGTGCGAGTGCGCCCCCACGTGGGCGTGAAAGCGCCACAAACTAAAAGCATGCGTTTCAATATAAAAAAGTCAATAATACAATTGAACACACATTGCCAAAGGCAGAACGTGAACGTGGCCATAGGTATTAAGAGCTATTCAGATAACTATAGCATAACAAGTTTACCAAACCATCAGTCATTTCAAAAAAACAAAATCACAATTGAAATGATATAACAATGCGTTAATAATTTCACACATAAGTCGCTCCCGAGTATAAGTCGTACCCCCAGCCAAAATATGAATTAAAAAAAAAAAAAAAAAACTGTACCAGTATGTCTAATATAGCAATTTCTGCTGATAAATTAGCCAGGTGCAGGTGAGAGAATGTGAATCCCGCAATTATATATTTGTCCCTGGTTACCACTAGTGTTGTGTTTGGCAGCCATTTTAATTTTTCTCTTAGTCTTTTGGACAAAAATACTTATTAGTCTTAGTCATATTTTAGTCATTTCAAAATGTGTTCATCCTCGTCTTAGTTTTAGTCAACGAAAACTCATACAATTCTCGTCTAGTTTTAGTCGACGATTCTCAAAATGTTTTCGTCTATAAACTTCAAAAGTTTTAGCCCATCAATAAATAAATAAATAAAAAGTTTCCAACAATTTCGAATGAACATGACAGACGAGCACATAACTGTACAGTCTGCAAGGACATCAACATTTTCATGCCATGAACTGTACGTAAAATGTTTTCTAAGAGTTTAAGAAGACACCGAGTCACCGCGCTAAATTCTAATGCTAACGCTAACGCAAACACTATGCTAACACGGAAGCTATGCTAATGCTACAGGTTAGTTTAGTGTGTGATGATAACTCAGCACAGACCTTTAAAGGCTAAAGCAACATGGCAAAGCCAAGATAAGAACACAAAACTTACTAAACAGCACTTGACAAATGTGTTTCACAAAAAGAACCTGAATTGGCACAGGTTTACTCACCTGCTGGTAAGTAAGCATTTGTGTGGGGCGGGGGGCAGGCGCAGCACGTCACATGAGTGACACGACCAAACACTGCTAAATGCGTGCTAAATACACATACAATAAGAAATGATCACACATTGTGAATTAATGATGGAAACTGTCGAATTTTCATCTTGTTCTCGTGTCATCAAATGACAACTGGCATCCATCTCGTTATGTTTTAGCCTCCCAAGACACGTTTCCAGGTCGTCGTCGTGATGTCAACATCATGAAAAAAATTGTTCGTTGACGAAATATTTTCGTTATCGTCGTCGTTGCCGAAAACAACACTGGTTATCACAAAATATGACTACGACTATTCAATGCAATGATGATGTCAATTACTTTTTAGGGCATGGTAATTGCTGAGACAAAGCGGCAAATGCATGAGACTCTGGAAATGAAAGAAGAGGAGATAGCACAGCTTCGCTCCAGGCTCCAGTTGGCTAATACCCAGAATGAAGAGCTGCAAGATCAGAAAGAAAAGGCTGAGAAATCAGGTGAGAAAAATTATTTTGTGGGAACAAATTGTTGGAAATTGTATAAATCTATTCGTCTGCTTTTTATGGATGGGTGCAGCATTTGAAGAACTTGAAAGGGCGTTGGGTTCAGCTCATAGGGCTGACGAAGCACGAAAACAGCTGCAGGTTCAGATGGAGGAAAAAATGAATGAAGCGGAAAGGGTCAATGAAGAAGAGAGGAAGAGTTTGCAGCAGGAGCTCACGCGAGTCAAACAGGAGGTGGTCACAATCATGAAGGTCAGGGCATATGGTTTCCTCACACGTTTGTTTTATACATTTATTCACACATTTCATTTCATCTGGTTGCATGTCCTTCCGCATTTTGGCAAAGTGATTCAGTTACTGACTTACTGAGTCACAAAATGTCAAATGTAAACTATATGAATGATAGTCATTTTTCTTAACATTAGAAATCATCAGAGGAGAGGGTGGCCAACCTGCAAAAATCCCATAGTGAAGCTCTGGCTGCAAAAGAAGAGGAGATAATTAGCAGAATCAACAAAGCTGTGGTATGTCCCAATGTTGGCAATATTTGACGTAAAATCTAGGATTTCACTAGAAAATGTCGACACATCATGGCATTTTTTCTTTAATTTTCAGGAACTGTGTAAAGAGGAGTTTGCTCAGCTAACCAACGAAAAAGAGCATCAGGCCGCCCTGGCTTTGGAGGACGCAGAGTTACAGAAGACCGCTCTTATTGCAGATGGCGAGAATAGAGTTAAGGATATGCAGCAAGACCTGGAAGTGGCAAAAACTGTGAGTTGTTATTTTTAAAGACTGCGATATGTTATGGTATATTCCATTTTGCGACTAATTAACTACAACTGTAAATTTTAAATGAAACATCCCTCTGTTTTCAGAGAATAATGGAATTGGAGAGCTCCCATGAGAAAATTTCACAGGACAGATCATTGCTGTCCCTTGAACAATCCAATCTATTGGGCCAGATGAAGGATAACCACAAGGAGCAAATGTCCAGATTAGAGGAAGATCATCAGGCACAGCTGGAAAAGCACAAGGACGCCCTAACCCAGCAGCACAATGCTGCTCTGGAAGAGCTGAAGGAAAAACAGAGGGCTGAATTAGAGACACTTCTTCAACAGAAAGACTTACAGGTTAACATGCACACAGAAGAAATTAACCAGAAATTGAATGCAAAGCAGGCAGAGCAAGAAGCACTGTCATTTGAACTTTCTGAAGTTTTGAAGAGTAAACAACTTTTGGAAAAGAAGTTGGATGAAGTTCAAGATGTGCATCGTTTAGCTCTGCAGGATCAGGTGGCAAAGCACAGTGCCGAGTTGGAAAATATCAAGCTAGAGCATGAACGGTCACTCGGAGGAATGGAGAAATCGCTGAAGGAGGAACTAAATGCTTTGAAAATTATTATAAGGGAAAAGGAGAAGGCAATGAAAGAGGTCAGTGAAGGAGAGAAAAGACTAAGAGAAGAATCCCATGCCAATCTAGAAGAACTAGGCATCAAAGCTAAACAACTAGAAGATTTGCAGCAATCTTTATCTAATCTTCAGACGGAAAATTCAAACTTAAAAGCGGCTAATGAAGCATCAGAGAAAATCTCAAGCGATCTTGTTCAGTCTAAGAACGACTTGATAGATTTGCAGCATCAGCTTGAAGTAGCAAAAACTGACATTCAACAAAAAGAGCTATTACTCCAAGATTTAGAGCAGCAATTACAACAGAGCAAAACTACACTCTGCGAGCAGGAGAAGTCACACAGTGATGATTTTAACACTATGAAAGAAGAGATAACACATCTTCAGAAACAGCTGGAAGATGATAAAGCTGCTCATGAGAAAAAGCTTAACAATACTCTAACAGAAATGGAAGCAAAACTAAAAACACAAGAAACAAAGATGGAAAAACTCAAACAGAAGGCCAAAGAAATGCAAGATCATTTTAAGAAAAAGATGCAGCAGAAAGAAGAATCTATGAAGACGGCTCTTGCAAAGAAAGATGCGGAGCTTCAAGAAAAAGAGCAAGAAGTTCAAGGGAAAATTTTAGAGATGGCGCAAAGAAATTCCCAAGGCTTGAGCGATACAATGTCAGAACTGCAAGCTAACCATTTGGGGGAAATGGAGAAATTACGAGATAATCATAAACATGAACTCTTGGAGCTAGAGCGCCAATTGCAGGAGAAGTTAGGACAGCAGGAAGAAGAATTAATGGAAAAGCACTCGCACATACTGCAGGAAAAGGTACAGGAATTGCAAGATTGTTCTCTAAATCTTAACAGAAGCAAAGAACATAACGAGCAACTGCTTACTGCCATGAAAGACCTAAGGGAGGAATTTGCAATTCAAGAAACCACTGTGCAAAAGCTAAAAGAAGAGCTTCGTGAAGCAGGGGTCAAGCTTGAAGATTTGTCAACAAGTGACACTCTGCTGAGAGAGCAATTGAAATCCGTAGAGAACGCACGAGACTCCCTGCAGGAAAAGCTTAATATGACCGAGGAAGACAACCGAGAGAAATTAAGAACTTTGTCAGACAATTTGGATGACAAGGAGAAGCAGCTTCGAGCTCTTGAAAGTTCCAGACAGAAGGACTGGGAGGACTTGCAGAATAAATCTGAAGAAGCTGACGCTCAGAGAAAGGCTTTGGAAGCACAATTCCAACAGCAAATCATTTTGTTCAGCAACCAAATGGAGCAATACTGTAAGGACGTCCAGTACAAATTGTTGGACAGAACCTCTGAAGTTTGTGAAAACGTTGAGTTAAGAGTTTCAGATTTAAAAGATAGGCTTCTGTGTAGCCAGAAAAATATTTTGCACCTTAAAAATGTTGTTGCTAACAAAGTAGACATAGTTTGCACTTTAGAAGAAAATCTTCGTCAGAAGAGTGAGGAGAATAACAATCTATGCATTTCATTAGAACAGGTGACTGCTCAGGTAAATGCTCACATGGAGCAAATCAAAGCCTTAACAATTCAGAATGAGAATAATTCTCTTTCTGGTAGTGAAAAAGATCTGAAGATTGAAGAGTTAAGTGAATTAAACAGAGTCATATCAACGAAGTTGAAAGAAAATGAATTTCAAGTGAGTGACTTGGAAAGCATTATCAGTAACTTGAAACGCCAACTAGAAGATAAGGAGAAAGCCATACTTGAGTTGAAGCAGCAGCAGGAAGAAGAGAAACAAAAGACATTAGATCAAATGGAAGAGACCTTTCAGAGGTTGAAGGAGGAGCGTGAGTCTACAACTGAGCAGGCAAATGCACTTAGAGCCAGCCTGTCTGAGAATGACAACACGGTAGCATCTTTGAAGGGTAGGCTCGAAGAACTGGAGCGCACGGTATCTGAGAAGAACGAAGCTCTGCAAAGGCTGACGGTGAATTTTGACAATCAGTCCATTAGCAAGTCTGAGATGGACCAAGTTTTGAGCGAGAAGGAGCAGAAAGTGAACAGACTGACTGCAGAGCTCGATAACGCCAACCTTCAGCTCTGTGAGCTACAGGAGCAGTTGGCCTTAAAGGTAAAAGAGTGGGAACAACTTGCGTGTAATCTCAAACAGCAGGAAAACATCAGGGAGAACGAGAGGAGAGAGTTTGTTGAAAAGCTCCAACAGAATGGCCACTTTGAGCAAGAGATGGTCAACAAACTACACAACCTTGAGGAGGACAACCATAAGTGCAAAAGCCAACTTCAATCTCAGGAAGCCGAATTTGAAAGGCTTAAAGATGAGATGATAAAAAGTAAAGAGGAGTGTGTGAAGGAAACTGAAGAGAGGTTGACGGCAGAGAGTACTCGAAAAATTTCAGACCTAAAGAAGAAAGCTGAACAGAAAATCAGTCAAATCAGAAAGCAGCTTACTGCACAGCTTGATGAAAAAAATGATGTCATCAAAACTCTGGAGGCTAGCCATGAGCAGCTCAAGAAAAATGACACTTCTAATAAGGAATGCATTGACACATTAGAGAAGAAAAACAAATCTCTGGAGGAGATTCTTGTCAAGCTCAAACAAGAGCAGGCACAGCAATTGGAACAAACTCAGGCTGATGAGAAGATGATGATGGAGAAGTCTTTAGAGGAACAGAGGAGCATGTATGAGGAGAAGTTGTCTGCACTTCAGCGAGATTCGTTACACCAAACAGAGCTTCAACAAGGGGAAGCTCTTGAAATTGAAGTTAAGCTTAAAGAAGCAGAAAAGCATAATCATGAACTTCTTGAAGAAGTTAATACATTGAAGGAAGAAATTCGACAGAAATCTGTGGAGTGTGATCAACATCAAGCTGCCTTGATGCAGGCTCAAGTGGTATTTGAAACTGATAAGAACATAGAGTCTAATACTCTTCAACAAACTAAGAGCATGTTGGAAAATGAGAACCACTCAGCTGATCCGGATGACGATTCCTTTGATTCTCTCAAGAGCAAACTAAATCAGATGAAGAATGATAAGGAAAAAATTCAAAAAGATTTTAATAGATTACAGAAAGATATCAGATTAATGAGGAAAGAGCATGATCAAGAACTTGAATATGCCAAGAAACAGTTGATTGAGGAGAGTGAACTGAAGCACAAGTAAGTTTTAGCTTGTTTTTTCCCCATTTTTTCTGTATTTTGATTTCATTAACTTTTGCATATGTAACCTAACCGTTATGTATTCTTTTCATTTTCCATTGTATTTCAACAGATTGGAATTAGAAGACATTGAATTGAAGCACAACTCTGAAATCAAGCAGTTAATGAGGGAGTTTAACACGCAAATAGCTGTAAAAGAGAAGGAGATAGATACAGCAGTGAAAGAAACCATTGGTAAGATAATTTTCTTAAATTGGCTTTTAACTTTGATTCTTTCTTTTGAGCAGCTTCCTTAAATGGGTGAACTTGACCTCAAATGGGAATTGAGCCTTTCTTTAATTACACCTTCAATGCATATGCGAACATGGTTGGTGTTATCTGAAAGCATCATGCAGGATCAATGGTCTGGACTAAATTAGCTGGTTCTTGTTGGTGGATGTTTTCCTTCTATTGCTCTATAGCAGGGGTCGGGAACCTTTCTGTCTGAGAGAGCCATGAACACCACATATTTTTAAATGTAATTCCGTCAGAGCCATGCAATATGTTTAAAACTAAATATACAAATAATGTGTGCATTTTATGTAATTTCAACACTTTTAAAGTACAACGTGTCTGAGTTCTTTTTAATAACTTAATTATGCTGTTGCTAATCAATCAATCAATGATATTTCTTACCATTACTGCAACTTCTGGTGCTACATAGTTTTGCTGATGGCTATGTAGTCTGGTTGATACCTGGTGGGGTTAAGCTTCATGCAGGCGTTGAGAAACTTAGGATTTTCTTTTCATGTTCACAAAACAAGTTTATCCATCGGTAGATTTTTTTTTTTAGCAAACTCAGTGAAGGACTTGAATAAATCCTCCCGTCTTGTCCCTTTCATAGTCCAAACCTTGAAATCACGCTGAACTGGGAGAAGTTGCTTACTTCTGTTGACTCATCCAAAGCGAGAGAAAAAAAACTGCTGATAAGTATGATACTCCTCGTCTTTTTTTTTCTTCTTGCCATCTTCACAAGAGGGTTTCTAAAATTAGCTGACAAATGACAACGAAAACTGAAAACGAGTAAAGTTTACTTCCTGATCTTGCGCACATCGGCTGCTATTTTCGACAGCAAAATACGGCAACCCCACTTGAACTGTGTCTCTGCCTCATCCGTGTTGCCTATGCGAGTGATAGATAGTTTAATAGACAGACACAACGACATGTATGTTTGCCACTTTCCCACTAAAAATAGTGCGCTTTTCTAGTCACCGGTGACTGTCGCCGCAGTTTTGGTAATGCAGTGCTCTCAACTCCCAACCATAGTCGGGAGTTGACCGGCGATTTCCGTGGCTCGTTCGTCGTCGCTCCTCCGTTCGGTCCTTTCTTTGGGGAGGTGGCCTAGTTTATAAAAACACATAGACGTGTCAGATGGCTTTTTATCGGAGACTTTATTAACAAAAACAAAAACCAGTGGGGGACACCCAGCCACTCAACACGGCGCTCCCACGCAACTCTCTCTCTACACTTGTCTCTGTCTCCCCTTACGCTTGCCACTTCTTCTTCTGCACTAAATTGGCAATGCTGGTCATGTTGAAACGGGACAGCGGCCCCTTGGGGATGCCGGTAAGAGCGCAAAGGAGTATAATGAAACTTTTTTTTTTTTTTAAATAATTAAAGATTGTCTGCGAGCCAGATGCAGCTGTCAAAAGAGCCAGATTTGGCTCGTGAGCCATAGGTTCCCGACCCCTGCGCTATACTGTTTCATGAAATGTCTGGTTATTGCGTTTAACTCTCTTTTAGGTAAGGCACAGGTTGTGGAGGCAGAGCTACTCAGTAGCCATCGAAAGGAAACCACACAGCTGAAGAAGGTGATTGCCGAGAGGGAGGATGAACTGAACAGAACTGTCGGGAAATATGAGCAGGTCATACAGGTACTCAGCAAATTTGTAAGCAACCATTTAGATCCATAAATATTAAGACTTTGACACAATTATAATCTTTTTTATTTTAAACACCACAATAATGCATCTCAAATTGTGTATTAATACAGTGGTACCTCAATATACGATCGCTTCGACACATGACATTTTCGACATCCGATGTAAAACTTGACTCGCCATTTGTGTCTACATGAGACGAACTGCTTGAAATACGACGATTTATGACAGCGCCACTGTTTTTTTATTTTGCCGGAAGACTGGCGCACGGCGGATTTGTGAGCGAAAACATGGGTTCCAAGGTTAGTGTAGGTGGTGAAAAAGGAAAATGGTGACACTTACCATTGAATTGAAGATGGAAATGATAGAAAAATATGAGCGTGGTGTGCGCATCCGTGAACTGGCTCGAAAATCCGGCTGTAGAATATCTACGATCTCGACGGTCCTCCTCCGACCTCCATTAGCTAGTCTTTATAAGCAGGGGTGCACATATTTTTTTTGCCCAGGTTCTCAGAGGAGGACCTGGAGATGTGACTTGGTCCTCATTGAGCTTGAGAGCCGACCCGCCTGATCCGATAAAATTATGACAAGCTTTACTTAGAGCCAATTACCTTTAATTAATTATATAAACAATTAATGCTTGATTAAACTTAAACTGGCACAACAAAATTGCCATTACTTTGAAGTGAAATGTAAAGAAATAAACATAAAAGCACAAATTCAAAATAAAGGGCATTCATATGCGGCTCCCACATTAACTCCAAGCCTTTGTAAAAGTAGGATGTCCTCCTCATAAAAGCTCATTGAACGTGCATGTTTAGCTTTGTGAAAAGCGAGCAAAAAAACATTTGTCAGTGCATGGCGCTGTTCTTCAATAACTTTTTTCCGCCATTTGTCCATAGGGCGAGTGGGGTCCTGTCTGACATCGATAGTTTGCTTAATTGCCACATGCTCTGTTTTTTTCATGCTTTTCAAAGTTTGGATGGCTAAAATTCTTTGACCCAACATAAAATACGCTGCTCTTATTAACGACATTGGGATTCTCACGGAAAGAGTTGAACCACATTTCCGTTCGAGCATCATTTGCTTCTAGCCATGGTACCTCCTGCAGCCACTTTTCAGCAAAAGTCCTTTTTTCCGGTAGCTCCGGTGACGTCTCTGTCGTCTGTCTTTCTTTTGACGGGGGCTGGGGAACACGGATATAATTACTCAGTGGGGCCTGCCTCTGACATTTTGAGAAGTGATTTTCTCGCGTCTACCGCAAATACAGTTGTCAGCCATCGGTACGCAAAAGCGTATGGAAGCCGTTGAGGGCCAGCGCGTTTGTCTACGTCAGTGCTTCTCAATTATTTTCTGTCACGCCCCCCCCAAGGAAGAAAAAAAAATTTTCGCGCCCCCCCAAACTCTCTGCCGCCAGTGTAAATAGTATCATTTGTCTATAAAATTACTATTATAAATACGCATCTGCCTAACATTGTGTCCTTTTTTTCTAATAAAGAAAAAAAGTAACATAGATCAACTTATAATAAAGTATAACTTTATTAACATTGTTTTGTTTGTAACAGAGAAGACTTGACGTGCATCAATTTGCCTGAATTAAAAAAAAAATTCACATCCAAACTAAAAAATACACTCAAGGTACATTTTTGACCATTTGATACAGAAAAATAAAATGTAATAAAATCAGTAAATAATAACAAATTAAAATTGATTAGAAACATTCACTCATGAGAACAATGTGCCAAAAAATCTGACCGAAAAAACAAATCTGAATAAACGAGAAAAAAAAAAGTGTCCTTGGACAGGAGAGTTTTTATTTTTGCTGCTCACAGTATTTACCTCCTTTGCAATGGTGTGGAGTTATTTTGCAATTAGCATGCTAACAATGCTCACTGGTTTACTGATATAACACTGACAAAGCAGGACGATTGTTGGCAATATTCGGCACGTTTTCACTGAAAAAATGAAGCGGCATAACAATGAGATTGGGGTCTAATGTCTTTAAGTGGCGTCTTAATTGATTTGGCTTCTGGCTGTCTGCTATAATTATTTTTAGACACAGTAAACAGTGGTCTTTCATCATCACCCACTGTATTAAAAGTCAAAGCTAAAAGGCAAACGGCACGAAAAAGGCGCATTCACGGCGGTCGAGGTAGAACCGTAGGTGAGGGCGGTCGTCGTGACGATCCCAAGCCGAAAATGGCATTTCTCGGGCGGCGACGTGAGAACCGGACAAGACAGTGGGTCGCTGCGTGAGTGAGTCCGGTCGGAAAACGGCTTTCGAAAACGGCTTTCGAAAACGGCGGTGGCACACTGCTCTTCATATCTGTTGTCTGTGTGTGCTGAGTGCTCTTCCTTAGTTCAAAAATACTGCGCGCACTTTGAAAATGAGAGCGCCACTGCCACGTACTGAGTGGATGTGCAAGTACACTTTATTCCAGTACGACAAAAAAAAAAAAAAAAAAAAAAAAACATGTTCCCCGAGGTCACATGTGCCCCCCCTGGCATCGCTCTGCGCCCTCCCCCCAGGGGGGCGCGCCCCACTATTTGAGAAGTACTGGTCTACGTACAGTTCGCATGCGCGCATGCGGACCACTTATGTGCACCCCTGTTTATAAGTTAAGGTGACATTTATTTTTGTGGTAACATCACCAATGAACTCGCCGGGCTTCTAATCATTTATTCCATCAACTTGTGCAACACAACACGCCTACTGTCCGCCGCAGTCGACGGCAGCAACAAAACATTCAAAGAGAAAGTAAAATCTCTACCACACTCTCTATCTCACTGTCACGTCAGCCACGTGGTGCGTTGAGGTAGAGCACGCAAAAAACGTCCGCCACCTTAGAACCCGATTTGTTACATTATTACAGGAATTCTTATTATTTATTATAATATTATCCTGATTTTTATTTATAATGTATGTGTTTTGCTATTTGTAATTGCCATTTGTAATAGTACCAGCAGTATTTATTAAGGATTTAGTGTAGGTTTTTGGGCTGTGGAACAAATTAATGGAATTATAATGTATTCTTATGGGAAAATCCTGCTTTACATATACCACTTCGACTTACAAACAAGGTCATGGAACGAATTAACATCGTATGTAGCGGTACCACTGTACTTACAAAATGTTTTAAATTATACACCTTTCATTAATATTTATCAACCTATTTGTCCATCATTTACAGCCCTCAAGTTGATCGTGTTCCAAAAGTGTTTAACTGATTTTATTCCAGGCAATAATAATGATCAAGATGTCTTAGAGGGTGGGAGTTTTCAATAAAGCAGTGATGTGATCAACATATTTGAGTGATGATGCTCCATTGATACATAGGAAATGACTCAGCAATTGTTGGTGTTTTTTCAGAGTCGAGAGGAGGAGATGGGGACCCGAGTGTGGCAGGTCCAAAAAGAACTGGAGGAGCTGCAAGCGAGGAGCCACAACACTTTAGAGGTACTTCACTATTTCAGTGCCATTGACAATTATATTCGTCCAATCATGTGACTCATTTTATCCTTTGGCTGGGAATTAAATTTGTTTGGCAGTAGTAGACATCCAATCTATTTTAAATGGGAGTTCAAATGGATTGGATGTCTGTCGTTGTTTTGTGACCTCCTCTTGCTCTTTAAATGTTGAAATTATATAAATTTAAGGAAGACAATATAGGTGCTGTTTATGCTTAAGTCTTCAAAATACATTTACTGCGTGTTAAAAGTTAACAAACAGTTACAATACAGTTTCCTTCAAGTTGGGAAACAATTTACTCTCATGCTTCACTCGGCTTAGTCTTTCCCGCCTCAGTCGTGTGCCTTCTCTCCAAACTGTACCGGAAGCTGTGGAGTTGGTATGAATTGCTTAGGAATGTTCTTTTTGGAAAACAAGAGATCGAAACGCAGAGGCCAGATTCTGTCCCTGCTCTTAATTATTAGTCTGTGAGGTGACTCAAAGCAAGGGCCTCATTCAGCAACACTGTCATCCAAGAAAATGCACACTGGAAAGAAGCCAGGTAGGACAAAAGCACCTCAGGGAGATAATTGACCCAGGTGATGTAGTACTTTGAGAGCCAAGTTCGGATTCCTCTATCTTTACCACACAATACACAATAATTTTTTCTCTCTATGGGATGTTTCCTCAGTGAGGTAATGGTTTTATGTACGGATTGTGTGGGTTTATGGTCAGGGGGTCTTCCCCCTGCAAAGTGCCTCAGAAACCATTCATCATTAAAAGAGTGGGTCAGTGTGTCTTTCCGCTTAGACGGCACACCGGCAGTTCATTGTCTATCAGTCAGTTCCAAAATATGCCATTTAGATATTCCTTTAAGGAGAATGCAAATAAATATCAATGTTGGTGAAGGTCTGGAGTAGTTTAGTCACAGACAAAATTTTAGCAGGAACTCCATCCACTTACAGTGGTATGAAAAGTGTCTGAACCTTTTGGATTTTCTCACATTCCTGCATAAATCACCATCAAATGTGATCTGATCTTTGTCAAAATCACACAGATGAAAATACTGTCTGCTGTGTCTGCTTTAACTAAAAAAAAACCCCAAACATTTATATGTTTATATTTTAATGAGAAGATGGCATGCAAACGACAGAAGGGGGAAAAATAAGTAAGTGAACCCTCTGCCTAAGGTGACTTAAACAGCAATTGAAACCTATTTTTACCGTACCTTTTAAGTCAGGTGTGTGCCCAATCACTGATGAGTGGTTTAAATCGACCCTGCCCACTATAAAACACACACCCGGTAAAAAAAAAATGTTTTGATAAGAAGCATTGTCTGATGTGCATCATGGCTCAGTCAAAAGACCTGTCTGTAGACCTGCGATCAAGGATTGTTGATTTGTATAAAGCTGGGAAAGGATGCAAAACCATCTCTAAAATTCTGCATGTTCATCAATCAACAGTCAGAGTAGTTGTCTACAAATGGAGAGAGTTTGGCACTGTTGCTTCTCTCCCAAGGAGTGGCCGTCCACCAAAGATGATGCCAAGAGTTCAGCGCAGAATACTCAGAGAGGTAAAAAAATAAATAAATAAATAAATAAATAACCCTAGAGTGCTGCTAAAGAAATCACTAGCACAGTCCAACATCTCTGTGAACACATTAACTATATATAAAACTATGGCCAAGAATGGTGTTCATGGAAGGACTCCACAGAGGAAAAAAATAAAAAACATTGTTGGTCATTTAATGTTCGCAAAAAGGCATTTGCACACTCCACAGAAGTTTTATATTGATATTATTTTATTGATAATATTTTGTGGACTCATGAAACCAAAGTTGAATTGTTTGGGAGTAACACACAACGTCACGTGTGAAGGAAAAACGGAACAGCTCACCAAAATCAACACCTCATCCCCACCGTGAAGCATGGTTGAGGGATCATCACGATTTGGAGCTGTTTAGCTTCCTCAGGGCCTGGACAACTTGCAATCATTGATGGAAGAATGAATTCCAAAGTTTTTCAGGGTGTTTTGCAGACAGTTGAAGCTAAAAAGAGGATGAATGCTGCAACAAGACAGTGATACAAAATACAAAAGTAAATCAACTTCAGAATGGTTTCAGAAGAACAAAATACACGTTCTGGAGTCAAAGTCCAGACTTGAACCCCATTGAGATGCTGTGGCATGACCTGAAGATAGCGATTCATGCTAGACATCCCAAGTATCTGACTGAACTACAGCAGTTTTGTAGAGAAGAATGGGCCAAGATTAGTCCTGATTGATGTGCCAGACTGATCTGCAGCTACAGGAAGCGTCTGGTTGAAGTTTTTGCTGCCAAAGGGTGGGCCACAAAATATTAAATGTGATGGTTCACTTAGTTATTTTTCCCCCTTCTGTCATTGTTTGCATACTATCCTCATTAAAATATGAAAACCTATAAATGTATAGGTGGTTTTAGTCAAAGCAGACAGTTTTTTCATCTGTGTGATTTTGACAAAGATCAGATCACATTTGATGGTGATTTTATGAAGAAATGTGAGGAATTCCAAAAGGTTCTGATACTTTTTCATACTACTGTAGAAGCCAAAAAACTCAGTGATTTTCATTGAAGATAAGATTTTTGGAAAATTGATCATGACAGTGTGCTTGGGTTTTTAAAGTAAAAGCAGCTGGTTCTTTAAAAAGAAGTCTGTACATACTCAGGCGCCGGATGTTGTTTGTGTGTGGGACTGTCTGCAGTTGTGACACTGAATTGAGGATTTACAGCTGCAGAATAGGGCATTTAGGAGTGACTTCATGTCTTGTCTGCCAGAGTAGAACTTGAATCCACTGTTGTTGATGTCAAGACAATTATTGTCCATCATTATTCTTAAAGTAAGGTTTTTGATTAGATTATTATATGCAACTAAATGTTGGTTCTGGCATAGTATTATACATTGGAATATTAAAACAAGCTTTATTATTTCATTTTCGTTTTATTTATTAGTGCTCCCACTGAAATGAAAAAGATGAAATCCAATGCGAAGTGGAAGACATTGAACATTGTATTTCATTCAGACTAAGCTTCAAATTGTGTTTAAATATTTAAATTTCAAAATGTTTAGAATAGTGCTGTCAAATTTATCGCGTTAATGGGCGGTAATTCATTTTTTAAATAAATCACGTTAAAATATTTGACACATTTAACGCATGCGCGGAATGACCTGCCCGTGCATTGCCTTAAACAGATTACAATGCCGCCGGTTTTTTGCTCATTGAGAGCTAAGAGGCCGAGAAAGGCAGTGGACACATGCATTCATTGGTCCGCGCCGTTTATTGGCATAAGCTTCGGCAACTCCTTCACAACAAACATAAGTATCATTTAGTGAAAGCACAACAAAACTAATATTCCTATCTCTCAAAAAAATAATGTTCAAAAAACGAAAAGCTGGCATTCCCAATCAAACTAGCTAAGCAAAATACACATAAAACTTACTCAGACTTTGGTCAAACTCTATTCAAACATTTTGTTTAGCTCAACATATACACCGGATGGCAATATTTAGTCACAATATACTAACTACCAGTGGTCTCGTATATTGTGAAGCCAGCACTCAAATGAACGTGAATCACAACAGACCCAGTCTAGTCTTTGTCGAGGGACAAAACATTCATTGGCTTGATTTCTAAGTGATTTAAAACTCACCATTGACACCTTGTGGTGTATTTCAATCACTATCTTACGTAGTTAAAGACACTGTGGAAGAATGGCTGTGACTTCACCGCTCGGCGACGTCAACAATGGCGAGCTACTAGTTTATTTTTTGATTGAAAATTTTACAGATTTTATTAAAACAAAAACAGTAAGAGGGGGTTTAATATAAAATTACTATAACTTGTTCTAACATTTATCTTTTAAGAACTACAAGTCTTTTTATCTGTGGATCCCTTTAACAGAAAGAATGCTAATAATGTTAATGCCATCTTGTGGATTTATTGTTATAATAAACAAATACAGTACTTATGTACAGTATGTTGAATGTATATATCAGTCTTGTGTCTTATCTTTGCATTCCAACAATAATTTACAGAAAAATATGGCATATTTTAGAGATGGTTTGAATTGCAATTAATTACGATTAATTAATTTTTTAGCTGTGATTAACTCGATTAAAAATTTTAATCATTTAAAGAGCATATGACACGAGAAAAAAAGTCTTAAATGGCATTATTATGTGAATTTGAATCATATTTTGAGACGATTCGACAATACACAACAATTTAGCAAAGCACAGATGACGAGAAATTAGTCTTTTAATCTGCCGGTTAGCCACGCCTACCATTATAGGGCTTTAGCGTCCCCAACAGGTGGATGACGTCAGCAGTAGACTGTGCTCATCGGTTTTACTATTCAGCCCATTGAGGGGGAATTATTCAGAACGAGGAAAACGCGACGAAGAGAGCCGCAAAATGTCATTGTTTCAGTCTCTCTACTCCAATATTTTTACAGGATATTCTTTTTATCCAAGTATTTTTCCCCAATAGCTATATAAATGGCTTGAGAAGGACCAGTCAGCCCGTCGAGGGGGAACTATTCACAACGAGGAAAACGCGACGAAGAGAGCTGCAAAATGTCATTGTTTCTGTCTCTTTACTTCAATATTTTTACAGGATATTCTTTTTATCCAAGTATTTTCCCCAATAGCTATATAAATGGCTTGAGAAGGACCAGTCAGCCCGTCGAGGGGGAACTATTCACAACGAGGAAAACGCGACGAAGAGAGCGGCAAAATGTCATTGTTTCTGTCTCTTTACTTGAATATTTTTACAGGATATTCTTTTTATCCAAGTATTTTCCCCAATTGCTAAATAAATGGCATGGTCATGACAAATAACAGTCTTGTGCTGAATGGTATATGAAATAATAAAAATGCATTTATTCAGGACGACATGGCAAAATTACTCCATAATGGTCAAAACTGTCGACTTCACCTTTACTGTCGCACCTCCCGAACGATATTTTATGACTCCTAAATCAGACATATGTCATTTCCCTTCCCCGGCTTCGGAGAATGTAAACAAACCAGAAGGCGTGATAGCTAGCCGACATGCTAACCCGAACCGAGTGATGTTTCAAAGTCTTCGAAGCGGAAAATCACACATAACTATCCTGGATTATTTGACATGACGACCCGGTTGTCGATTGTCATTGCGGATCGGCAAACCGCCCGGCGGAGAGCAATTTACAGTTCGTTCCCCGGAGGAGGGTGGCTGGAGTTGTTGTGCAGCTAACGTGCTGCTGCTAATGAGCATTAGGAGAGCTTTTTACATGCCTATCAATGATCAAACGTAAGTAGTCCTTCATTTAAAGAAAGTTTGTAGTGTTTACTTTGTAATCGCTGTATTCGTATTTGACATAATACAAAACAAGATGTTTACTCACTTCCTCGTAAGTCCAGTGGTCCCACAGTAAATATCCACGGTGAATGGGAACCTTTTGAAACTCCAAAAAGGCGCATACGCCTCTCCCTCATTCAGAATGATTTTTCTGCAGCCGTTTGGCTGGCGTGATGCGAAAAATAAACGTATTAATCCGCAAAATCAGCTGAATCCTTCTTCCTCATACACAACAGTACACTGTAGTGTGAAGAGGACGTCTTCTACCGTACATGTCACAGCGCCCTCCTCCTCAATGCAAGACCGAAGCCGGAAGTCACTCATTTTCATGGCGCGGGATTAAAAAAACTAAATAAAAATAGCGATCGCTTCCACACACATCCAAGCGGCCCATATCTTTCAGGGGCATAAAATACCGTGTGTATTATGAAATAAACTTGCTTTTACGTGTCACAGGCACTTTAAGAGTCCTAGTTTCGAACAGTGGGCCCAAAGTGTTATGTAAAATGCAACAAAACCTCAATAATGACCTGATATTTTAAAAATGACAATTGACACTTAGTACATTTTACAAAAACCGCTTTTGTTATAACATGCACACTCTTATTCAGTTCAATTATTATAAGCTAAATATTTTTTTCTCTTATCTTTGAAACAGATGAGCCCTGAGGAACTGCAGGTATGTACTGTATACTGTCCATGCTCATGTTTTTCTTACGGTTTTAGGCCCTTTTTAGACCTCATATATGAACATGTCTTCATTTGACACGATTGTCAGCCTTTTTTGCCACATCAATATGTGGTTTTACATTTCCACAACATAATGTGCTCCTAATTTCACTATTTATCATTGGTGTGAGTTCCATGGTTGTAGTTGTTTTCATCCGACAACTTAATGAATAGTTAAACTATCTTTCCAATTTTAAAAACATACTGGTAGTGAGATCCTGATCCAACTGAACTCTTTATTACAATCCCTAATTTAAACACCATGCATTGTTAGATGGTTTCATGTTGAAGATTTTCTATTTCTGTGGTAGCTAAAACAATGAGAGGCTATGTAGTTGCTGCATCAGTTAAGGTTAGATAACTTATTTCCAGGTTTGAGTAGATTGAACTTGTAGTGTTTTCCATTTGATGAATAACCATGCATGTCTTTGCTTCCTGCTCCAATGTAAGTCATTTAGCTCTCACTGAGTCCACCTCTATATTTGCCTTTTAGGTGCAGCTGGCTGAAAAGACAACTTTGCTGAGCGAAGCTCGACTGAAGGAGCAGGGTTTTGTTGAAAAGGTGACTGCTAGGGGTGTGACAAAATATTGAATTGGTGATATATCGTGACACTTTGGATCCCAAAAGGTTATCGATATGCTTCTGCCAAAAATCGATACGTCGTAGTGTCGTAGTAAAAAAGGTGTTAATGTTTAAAAAAAATCCATTTAAAAAAATTAAGGAACCAACAAGTTCCTACCAAAATATTCCACCAGATAGTGTCTCTATTAACTGCCATTTGTTAAAATTGGCGGCGCTAGACGCCCAATCCAATTAGACTGGGAGGGGCAAATGAACCTTCGATCATTTAAAATCAGAGCTTTCGCAGCCAGTGTTTCTGATTTTTGGGGCGTTTTCAGGTCACTCCCAGTTGACTTCCTATGAATTTGGGGAGATACCTGTTCTGTAACCCCAAAATCAACACAAAGTCACCCTGAAATGCCCCTAAATCAGTGCTTCTCAATTATTTTCTGTTACGCCCCCCCCCAAGCAAGACGTAAATGTTTCGCGCCCCCCCAAACTCTCTGCCGCCACTGTAAATAGTATTATTCATCTATAAAATTACTATTATAAATACGCATCTGCCCAACATTGTGTCCTTTTTTTCTAATAAAGAAAAAAAGTAACAGATCAACTTATGATAAAGTATAACTTTATTAACATTGTTTTGTTTGTAACAGAGAAGACTTGACGTGCATCAATTTGCCTGAATTAAAAAAAAAAAAAAAAAAGTCACATTCAAACTGTAAAAATGCACTCAAGGTATTTTTGACAATTTGATACAGAAAAATAAAATGTAATAAAATCCTTAAATAATAACAAATTCAAATTGATTAGAAACATTTACTCATGAGGACAATATGCCAAAAAATTTGACCGAAAAAACAAAAATGAATAAAGGAAAAAAAGAGTGTCCTTGGACAGAAGGACAGTTTTTATTTTTGCTGCTCACACTCAGTATTACCTCCTTTGCAATGGTGTGGAGTCATTTTGCAATGAGCATGCTAACAATGCTCACTGGTTTACTGATGTAACACTGACAAAGCAGGACTATTGTTGGCAATATTCGGCACGTTTTCGCTGAAAAACAATCAAGCGGCTTATCAATGAGATTGGGGTCGAATGTCTTTAAGTGGCGTCTTAATTGATTTGGCTTCTGGCAGTCCACTATAAATATTTTCAGACATAGTAAACAGTAGTCTTTCCTCATCACCCCACTGTATTAAAAGTCAAAGCTAAAAGGCAAACGGCACGAAAAAAGCGCCTTCTCGGCGGCCGAGGTAGAACCGTAGGTGAGGGCGGTCGTCGTGACGATCCCAAGCCGAAAATGGCACTTCTCGGGCGGCGACGTGAGAACCGGACAAGACAGTGGGTCGCTGCGTGAGTGAGTCCGGTCGGAAAACGGATTTCGAAAACGGCGGCGGCGCACTGCTCTTCATATCTGTTTTCTGTGTGCTGACTGGCATTGCTGAGTGCTCTTCCTTAGTTCAAAAATACTGCACGCACTCTGAAAATGAGAGCGCCACTGCCACCCACTGAGTGGATGTGCAAGTACACTTTATTCCAGTCCGGCAAAAAAAAAAAAAAAAAGAAAAAAGCATGTTCCCCGAGGACACATGCGCCCCCCCTGGCATCGCTCTGCGCCCCCCCAGGGGGGCGCGCCCCACTATTTGAGAAGTACTGCCCTAAATCAACAGGAAGTACTAAAAATCAGCAGCAAATGGCTTGAAATGCCCTCAAATTAAACTCATTGGACACTACGGCGGTCAATGGTGAGCAATCTTTTAGAAGTGGAAGGGTTGGCATTCGTTCATTCGCTGCCACACTCCAACTTCAAATAGATTGGACATCTACTAGTGATAAACCCATTCCAATTCACAGCAGAAGGATGGAAATAGTTAGTCTTTCTGTTACTGAGTTGTTTTGTAGAATATCCTAGAATGATTTCCTGACCAAAAGGTTCCCACTCATGGTGACTACTGACTATCTGGACAAACATGTACACTTTCACCATGGATGAGTGATCAGCAAATCTCGTGCAGTGTGTTCCCATGCATAACTAAGTGGCCACCAGCAAGTCTCTCCTGCTGCATCAACCTAATTACTGCACATCTGTGTACATTTTATTTTTTACCCATATAAACAAGCGGAGCAACGCCTCCCACAGTTTCTCTCCCATGCATCATCTTTCTCACATCCCCAGGGATGCTACCACAAAGTGCTACTCATTTGTCCCACTTACCAATTAAGCTAATGGGTAGGCTTAACCTGCTAAGGTCTAATGACTTCTTCCATGATCATTTCTGTGCTTGTTTTTAGATTCACTCGCTTGAGGACAAGATTAAATGTTTCCACCGGAACACAGTTGTAACTCATCTGGGGAGCACATACAAAGGTAACACTGTGAATCACTTAGTTCTGCTTCTTGAGTACACCACCCCTTTTTTTCCCCCCCAGTAATACAAAGCTTTTGAAAATGATCTGCAGTACCCAGACTTGAGCATATGCATATAAGCTTATCTGTTCCCGGCCATGATTACTCACACATCAGAGGGGACTCAGGATGTGCGGAGGTAGTTCATGGGGGCGTTGTGGCATGTAGCCACACGGTCTGGTTTAGCTATTCATAAGAGAACAATATATCCAAGTGTGATTGAGGCCTCAGATGAGCTCTGTGGTTTGAGCTAGGCTTTGGTCAAGGTTAGTGTTAAGGCAGATTTTGACATATTGGATGTGTAGCTTAACCCCATGGGATTGTAAATCTGTGCCATATCTTCATGTACAAGGTATTATAAACCTATCATGGGGTGAAGTGAATTACCCTCTCCTTTTAAATGTTTCCTGCTGCTTCTGTAATAAAGTGAAGCTGCTGTCAGAAGGTGAAAGGTGGAGGGGTGTCTGTGAAGCAGCTATACTCTGAGATAATGACTTTTGCAGGTTGTGATTTTAATTATTTTACACAGCATTGTGACTCTGTTCTTAATGCCATTATTTTCGTGACAGACTTCATCAGAGCCAACATTCTGGGCCGTCCGACTTTTTGGCTTAATTGATTTATTATGCTTATATGAACAACAATCTAAATTACACAAACTAATATTTAGTGTATGTAGTCTTTAGACAACTGCGGCTTTTTCATGCATCCAAAATTCCTAACATGCATATCATAATAATATGTCTCCCAATGTGACAATTCACTTAACGAATGAATGCTTAGTGTATACGGATCTGCACCAAAACATTATCATTTCATTGCAATATGCATGAAACAAGACTATAGATGATAATTTAATAGTTCTTGTATTGAATTAGGTAAGGAGTCAGGAACAATTGATATATTCCATAACTTAATAAAATATTGACGATCTCTTCAACAATGACCCCATTTTGCAAGTCAAACTTATGTTTTCGTGCAGTGGGATAATAACATAGTGTCTGGGGCATTGTGGGGTCAGGAGGACCAAGGCAATATGGAATTTATGGTCAGCCATAACTTCATGCCAGGAGATCAAGGGGGTGTTTGAGTTTGTCTGACATCTCTTTCCTGCCCTTCCACCTCTCAGACCGTCTCTCCACAGGCACACACAAGCAGTTGTCTGTCAAGAATTCCCAGGAATGTAACGCATTTATTGGAAGAGGAAATGAATAAACAATTCTGTAAAAATTATTAATGTTAATTAATTAATGGTATTATGTTATTAATGTTATTAATAATGTTAATAAAAAATTTTTTTAAAAAAACAGGAGCATCAAAAAACTGATCAACAAGATACCAGCATTTGCAATGTAATTAAAATAATTTGATAACCACTTATTTCAGTAAAATTGTCGATTTTTTTTTTTTTGAAATTGTAATCAGACTTTGTAGACAATATGAATGTTGCAGTCTCAGGGGCCGTTTACATGGTGACGTTGCGACACCGAGACACAACTATTGTGTTGCGGAATGGCTTCGCTTTTACATGGTGACGCTAAAAACGGATAGCGGAGAACTTTTGATTCTGGCCTGCAAAGCTAAACGATTTGATTGCTGGGATAGCGCCGCAACCATTTGTATGGTGGAACGTTCTCGCGCCGATGACGTCAGCACTCGTACACGTCACTTTAGGCGTGCGCAGTCACCGCAACTAAAGATTCAAAACAGCAAACATGGTGGAACGTCAGCTTTAATTTACTTTCTATAATATTTTTAGTTTAAATATATTTTATGTTCGCTTTTTTGTTGTCGTTTATGTTGTCGTCTTGTAAAACCATACTGCCACCTAGAGCCTGGCATGAATACTACAACGTTTTCACGCAGAATTGCGACATCGTTCGAATGGAGATGGAACCAAGACCGAACCATGTACATGCAAACATGAAATTTGTCGTATTCTAGGAGCTTCACCATGTAAACTGCCCCTCAGTTAATATTCCAAATAAACACAGAGCGAGCAAGCGAGTAGCAACTGAGCTGCAGTAATTTTTGATTTGTAGTCAAATCTGTTCCAGTAGTAAAAGTGTTCGCACTTCTTGCCAACAATGTGCATTCATTGATTTTGTAGGTGTAATGTCATATACCCTTAGGCCAAGAATTAAAATGCTCTTTCAGCATGTTCACGCTGAGCCTGGACCTTTATTTAGTGTTTAATTTGCAGCCGTGCCACTGTGAAAAGTGCCCCCATTAATTTGTTGGTAGAGAAGCTGGGGCTCTTACAAGCTAAATTTGTAACGGCTTGGAGCATGTCATTGGATTATTACCGGTAGTTTCAGGCAGTGGTTTATGAAGTACTCACTTTTCTTTTTTTTTTTTTTTTTTTACTTAAAGCGGAAATGTGAACTAAGGTTGGGCAACCATGTTTTTGAATAATATCAATGGCTAAACAATTATAAGCATATTTTCATTATTTTTTTTAACGCAACCCTTCCAGATTCTTTGTTTAACCCATAGCAACGCCCTTGACAACGAAAATGCTTTTCTTCTGAAATCTTCGGAAATTACGTCACACCGGGAAGTGCGAGGGAAGTCCGACATACAACAGCATTGTTTGTTGCATTGCTTCTCGGTAAGATGCCACGGTGGTGTGTGGTGATGTTTTGTTCTCACTCAAACGAAAAGTTGTACGAGTGGCAGAAGGATAGCAGGGCACGTAAATGGACATCTTTCGTTCGCACGAAGCGAATGAATTTCACGCCATCATCGAGTAGTGTTTTCTGCTGCAAACACTTCGAAGATGCCTGCTTCCTTAACCGGTCTGCTTATGATCAAGGATTTGTCAAAAAGTAAATGTGATTTTTGGATAGATGACTGATGACTTTGTCAAAGCAGAGTTGCCAACTGTTTTGGAATGAACAGTATAAGCTAGCGACGTTAGCCGAAAGTTAACTCGTGGCAATCCCCGATCATAGTTGTTGTTGCGTTCGCTAGGTTAAGCGTGTTTAAATTGTACGTCATCTACGATCTTGTCCGAAAGGGTTAATCCACTGTCAATCGGGAAAGGGGTGTAGATATGCATATAAGCGGGTCGGCGTCGCGGTAATTCACAGTCACTTTGCCGTAAGAGACACACACCGCCGGTGAGTTTGTGCACATTTATTTGTATTATGTATTTCCACCTTCATGCTTCAAGCATTGCATTGCATTTGTACGGTTCGGCGTTTCTTTCACGGTGATTGCTTGATAGCCTTCTAGTTTGTGTTTTACGTACGAGAGCTGCTGACAGGTGACGACAACAAGCGTTTTGATTTTAATTTCTGGCAGCGAATCAGCGAGCGCGCAGGTCACAGAGTGAATCATGGGAAATGTAGTCTCTGGACAACACTGAAGTGGTGCTTTGTAATCTGTTCGCTTGTGTGAACTACATTTCCTCACGCCATTAGACGCCACTTCCTGCCGAGAGCCCCAAGCTGTGTTCGTACTGTTAGCTCCATGTGTAAATAAAGAAACAAAGTTGTCAGCACGTCGTGTGTTCGATACATTTGTCAACAAAAAGCTCATAAAAAGACACTATGCACGATCCGTTTAAGAGACGCTGGAGTAGTAGGAAGCGAGGAGGAGATCAGCGAGAAGCAAAACTTCGCGGTCGAATGTGGCGGCAGTCCGCTATTATTTTGTTTTCTTATTGTTGCCACGATAAAGTGGAGAAAGTCATCAACTAGGCACATTGTTTGCATCCTGATTAGCGTCTGGCTAATACATGTTAGGTCCAACCTAAAATTCCAACGTCCTCTTCTTCCTCCAACTCTTCAAAATCTTGGCTCTCCTCCCTTGCACTCTATCTGTCGCTTATATCGCTGCTTGAATCATTGTTTGAAGGGCTTTGTATGGCGGCCGTATGGAGCGCTGCCATCGCTGTTCTCGGTGTGACGTATCACTTCCGAGTTCGTCCCCTTTCAGGCTCAAACTTCGGAAACGCGATTTTTTTGGTCAAATATACAACATATAAATTATTTTTTCATGCTTTATTTGTTGGACAATATTTAATTACTTTAATTGTGACCCTATTTGGCATATTATGAAAGTACTTCACATTTCTGCTTTAAGTACATGTATATATATGTATGTATGTATGTATATATGTATGTATATGTATATATGTGTATATATGTATATATGTGTGTGTATATATATATATATTCGAGAATGAATATTCTTTCTTCAAAGTTTATTATTGCTCCCATCGTTGATTCATTGGGTTCAATCTACAAAGACACCCACCGACAATTTGGCTACCAACCAGTGTTGTTTTCGTCAACGATGACGATAACGAAAATATTTTGTCAACGGACAATTTTTTCATGACGATGACGAGAGTATAGCGAGTGTTTTGGCAGACTAAAAAAATAACGAAACTAATGCCAAGTTTTCATCTGACGAGACGACAACGAGACGAAAATGCACAATTGTTTCTGTCACACGATCAAAATGTGTGACATTTTTTGTATCGTTAGCCTGCATCACTGCAGCATCTGGTTGTGTCACTCATGTGATATGCTGCTGCTTTCCAGTCTCCAGGCTTGCACACACGATAACTAGAGGTGTGCAAAATTTCCGATTCTTAGATTATTCGCGATTCGGCCGTGGAAGATTCGAGAACGATTCACAAATATCCAAATTCCGATTATTGAAATATGCCAAGTAAAGCGTAAGTACAACACACTCAGCGCGCCGCGCGGTCTTGGGGACAGTGAGGAACGGAGCGAGAGTAGCTAAACATCATGCTTCTCGTTACCCGGCCCTTCGGGTAATGCCAATGCTCAACTCACGGCTCTAGCTCAACTCATGCCAAGAGATCAAAAAAACACAACAACATACCTGACTGCTGCCGAAAAGCTGCTACAAAGTACATCCACATAATGTTACGATAGATATCATTTATATAGGACTAGATGCAATATAGATTCGGTAGCGTTAGCAGCACATCTACAAAAAGCTAGATGCGGGCGTTGTAAACGGCCGCCATCTTAAAGCAGTACACTTCCCTGCAAGGCTGTTGTAGCGAACCTTCCAAGCAAACCTAATTAACTTTTTATCTAAAATACTCCTAAATCGGTAAAATATTGACTTGAATCTATCTTTAAAATAGTTTTAAAACTTTAACATGTCGAAAGTAGACAAAAGGGAAATTAAGGAATAACGGGAGAAATTTTAACAACTTTAACGGTTGATTCACAACATTAAATTAATTGAATGTAATTTAAAGCTGCTGATATAGAATGGGGACTGGAGTTTTTTTTACTTACTGTTATTTTTGTATATTTTTTTACTGCTATATGTTAACTTGATACTGAAACAATAGTTTGGTTTAGCCTGAGAGTATTTTGAACAATTTTGGAACTAATGTACAAAACATTTAAAAAATAAAAAAAAAAAGGAGGGGGGGTGCATCAGTAATCGTTTTATAATCGAATCGGAGCCTCTGAATCGTAATCGTAATCGAATCGTTAGGTGCCCAAAGATTCCCAGCTCTAACGATAACGATTTTTTTTTTTCTTGGCCAGAGTATGCAATGTTGCTTTAGCCCTTCAAGGTCTGTGCTGAGTGATCATCACACGAAATGTTAACTCATAGCGTTAGCATACCATTCGCTTTTGGGTTACCATTCTGCGAATGCTAAATTGCATGTGTCCTCTTAAACTATCAGACAACTTTTTTTATTTTTTATTTTTTCTTACATTAAATAAAAACGTGGATAGAATTAATTGAAAATAATGTACTGTTTTCCTGGCAAGTTTGTATTATCAGGAAGATGGTGTTGTCCTTGTAGATGCAACAATATGTGATCATCTGTCAATGTTCATTGAAAACAGTTGGAAACCTTTATCTTTGGAGTAGATTTTTTTAATTTTCCGGACGAAAACATTTTTCGTAAAACGTCAACTAAAACTGGACGAAATTTGTCCTGAGTTTAAGACAACAAAAACTAGACGAAGACCGACACAATTTGAGATGACTAAAATATGACTGACTAATAAGTATTATCGTCCAACAGACTGACTAAAACGAAAATTAAAAGGGCTGCCGAAAACAACACTGCTACCAACTGCTAAAGAGAATATGAGACAATATGTAAAGAAAGAACCGGACTGCTCACTTTTCTTTAAAATTGTGCAGAATGGAAAAAACAAATAAAATTGACTGCACTGAAATCAGAAGCTTAACAAGCTAAAAAAAAAAAAACTCCATTATTTAGCTTAATGGCTGATTGCAAGCAACTATCGGGTGCATACCACCACCTACCCTACAAGATTGTGCAGCACCCATTCTGAAGACACACGGCTCTTTGTTGGTTTTTAATTGGTCAATATCTTGTTCACCTGCCTGATCTTGCTTGTACTTGCTTTGCTGCCTCTCGTGTTCCCTTATAACTGCACGGGGCATATCAAATGTGCCGGAGGCATGAAACCGAAACTTTGAATTCACAATGAGGAAAAACAAACAAAAATAACGTGGAGTGCAGGTGACAAATTGAAATTCGTGGATTTAAATTACAGATATGTGCTGTAAATTGTAGTCAAGTAAAAGTAAAAAGTAACACTTCATATTTGTACTCAAGTAAAGTACAAATACACAAAAATTTACTTGTGTAAAATAACAAAGTACTTCGTTATATTCCACCACTGTTCTCGGACATATACTGTATTCACTTGACGTTCTCTTGACAGATGCTGCACTCCACAAATCTGAACCCCTTTCAGAGGCCACTGAGTTGGAGTACCTGAAGAAAGTCCTCTTTGAATACATGATGGGACGAGAAACAAAAGTATGATGTCTTTCTTTTTGTTCATAATTGTGTACAAATAATATCAATCAAAGTCTTTTTTCATCGCTCAAAAATGTTGCCAAGCTGAGCTGTTGGCAATGAGATGTTATTTCCTTGTTTTCTCAAAGTGTGGTTTGTTATATTTTATGGATCTATTAAAATATTTGAAATAACCCAAACCATTCACAACTGCGGAAGCTATAAAATGTGGAGATTAAAAGCACTAAACAAAGAATTAGATGAATTCTTCTAGTTCCAGTAGTTTACCTTTATTCATTGTGGTAAGGAAAATACAGAGTATTGTGTAAACTAGTTATTCAGTAACAAAGCATATTTATCGTATTAATTTTGGGGCATTTTTTCAGTCACTTCATTGTTAACTCCTGTTTCATTGTTATTGACGGGGCTAGACATCCAATCCATTTTGACTGGGAAAGAGCAAATAAAGAACCGTATTTTTTTTTTTTTTTCTCCGATTAAAATTTTTTTCAGTTTTCATATTTTTGCTGGCTTGGTCTGCATTTTCTGCATTTTTTTTTTCACTGTTTGTGCGGGATTTTTTTTTTTTTTTTTTTTTACCTTTAATTCTGGCATTTTTCAGGTTTTTAGACTTAGGATTTTTGCTATTTTCCTATTTTAGATTTTTACAGGGTGGGGTTGCATTGATGTGAAGGCATTTCTGAGTCACTTCCTGCAGGTTTGCAGGCTTTTTCACATTGGAAATTAATGTAGTCATTGGAAATAAATGGGGATATTTTCATCAAATTTTGGTAGAACTGTACGTTTTGGGCAAGAACTGAATATAACCATGATATAACTTTTGTGTGCCTTGATTTCCATTTTTTTTTTTTTCCCGCGTAAATTATGTGAATAGGATATAAAATGCAGGACGAGATACATTTTGAAATGTGAAAATTTTAATATTTTTGCCATTAAAATGAATGAAAAATAAACGAGCCCCCCCCCCCCGTTTCTAAAAAAAAAAAAAAAAATGTTTTTGCTGTGACTTTAAACGTGTAGACAAAAAAATCAAAACAACCTGTTTCGTGTGAATTTTTGGGATGTTTTGAAGTTTGAACTGAGCGAACCGTTCAAAGCCCGTGAACTGTGTGGCGTGCCAAAAAATTTGAATTATTATATTAATATAATAACCAGTAATTTTCATTTCAATCTGCATCTGTCCAGTTGACACAAAGGTGCTTGGTGATGACAGTCTGCAGAAACTTCTAATTGACATTGATCTCCTTAATTAACAGTGCTGTTGACATGGTCCTAAAATCAGCAGGACTTTCCCGGCACCTTCCAAAGAACATTACTACTTACATTAATAGCAGCATGGCAGTATTGTGTGCAGGATGTCCTGTAGCCAGACTGCGAGCGCATATGTGTTGCATGACGCACACATTTAAAGACACGCTGGCCTTGTTTATTGTTAGCGAAGCAGTTGGGTTCCTCAGTGCAGCAGCCCTGTTCCTGATTATTCCCGTGTTTATGGTTTATGCACCCTGGCAAAAAGGCCTGCTGTTGATTATGCGCGTAAGGTTTTTTTTTTCTTTTTAATCGGCTAAGTTTTTTGAGACTGCATCACACGGAGAGTTAATTTTTTTTCCCCCTTACATTTGAAAAAGATCATGTTTAGGCATTTAATGATGTCTCACTAAAAATCCGTCGAGTTTTAACTTACTGTTTTTCATGTTTATATTTGACTGACAGACGATGGCCAAAGTGATAACGTCCATGCTGAAGTTTCCTCCAGACCAGGCTCAAAAGGTTTTGGACAAAGAAGAGTCCAAAGCAATGGTAGGATGAATATATTTATGGTTTTAAACTTCAACTGATAATGTGTCTAATTTGTGTTCAGTAAATGTTTCATATGTCAACTGTAATGACGGTACAGCAAGACCTCCACAAGGACAGACGAAATTGTACACCAAGCCATATATATGTAAACATTTGTTGTATATCTGTCAATTGTGGTAAGTAACAAAGTATAGATACCAAAATACAAAATGGAGGGAACGTTAAGCGCCGTCACTGGCAGGTAATGAGTTAAATGACTATGAAAGCAGGGACAACAGCGACACAGAGTTGGTGGTAGACAGCATTAAGAATAAAAATGATGAGCAAGATATTTTAAAGTTGTTGGCAAACAAGGCATGGGCATATATATTATCCTGGCGGCGGGTATTTTGCTATAGTTTCACCAACCAGAAGCTCCTGAGGCCCATGCTAACAATTAGCGTGAGACTGCCAAGGCGTGTGTACTCTGTACTTGCCCATGAGTTCATGGCAAATAATTGACGTCCCATCTGTCATATCTGTGTGTTCTTTCTGTGATTGGTTGTCCCCTTTTAATTATAGTGTGAGTACTTTTGATGAACATTTGAATGCCAAATATCTGAGGGGCAAAACATATGGGAGGCGACGTCACTTGCGTTCAATGCATTTTCTATGGAGTGAGCACGACGAGGCAAAATGGCCAAGTGTCTTGTGGCGGAGCGACACGCGACGTTCGTGCAAGTGACATTTCGAGCTCGTACACGTGCACACGTGGACCAGGTACGCGTTATGATAAAATAGGAAATTGTTCTATTTCTGTCGCTGTTGCTTGGCACTACAACCTCAACCAATCAGCAACAGATTTATTGATCGATAAATCACTTCTGAGGACATCGGCCAGCCCAGAAATTGACATCCACATGCCACACTTTGTCAACATTATATGGCGGAAAACTCAGACAAGACTGAAAAAGCAGTTTCTGCTCTTGCACTCCTCTTTAAAATAAACTGCTGTATTTTAAGCCGAAAGAACTGTTGTGTTCGATAGAACAATATGTCAATATGCTGCAGAAGCAGATTCATGGCGCATTAAGCCCCCGAACTATTTTTAATTTGTCCATTTACCCTGGAAACCCCCATTTACAGACGTCGCCCAACCGCTTTTGTTTCAACCCAGCCATAAAACGAAGGTAATTAATTACATTTATTATTCAAAATATCTGTCATTTTTAACTTGGAATCATTAGTTGAATTCTAATATTTAATTAAAAAAAAAAACCGACTTTAAAAAAGTATTCACTCGCAGATTTTAAACTTTTAAACAAATTACGGTACAATGAAAAAAAATGGTGTCTATAAAAAAGTCACGGATATCTACCTCATAACTATCGCTTAATTGTTAGTTTTTTTGTTACGGTCACATTTTCTCCGATATGTTAGATGATAAATAATCGATCCAAACAAAGAAAATTTGCGGGGGAAAAAAAAAACGTTTAAAAGGGTATATATATGAAAAGGAATATCTCGACCACTCTTTGATATCTGAGATTTTTGCATCGCGACCCTTGTTGAATTACCATGTTTCACACATAAAATCTGCTGTGGCCATTCACAGCTGTCGCTTAACATTCAGTGATACATGCTACATGGAGTTTTTGAATCGAAACAAGGTAAGTACGCTATAATATCTCATTAAAGTCATGGCGTCTTTAATTCTGCTCTTTCCTGCTCTCACCTCTAGATAGGGTTTTGCTGTTTAAAATTGTTTGTTTGTTTTTTAAATGCCCTCCTGTTTAAAATTTTTCTTCCCCTAAAAAATTAAGATTTAAAGCTTTCCAATAATGTATCACACATGCATATCGGACAATTTTGAAAGTTGGTGAAATTGGGGGTCTCAGAGTGGAACTTCAGGTCACCCGAGTGTTTTCCGGCATATATATGCCGTCTTTCTGCAGTACTGTCAAGAGCCTGTTTTTCTTTATCTATAATTGTGGTGCTAATTGGAAAAAAAACCTTTGTCCAAATTAGTTTTGACTTTTACTTGGACTACAAGATGTTCGGTGTCATTTTTTTTTTACCTCAACCCTCACAACTTTTCAGGTTTTATTTAAACTCAGCAACGGTGAAGGTTGCCATAATGCAGATTTAGATAACGGACATACTGCTTTTAACTCACTGGCTCTAAATCATGGATGTCCTATGCAGGGAGCGACGCAAATTGTTGCTTTTCTGATGAATATTTGTATGCGCAAGACAAAAAACGAAATGCGGAGTGCGAAAATGAGTCCAAATGTAGTTTTTGTGTAATATTTTTTTCTCACTGATATCATAACTTATTGTTTGGATGGCATAATTTTGTACATCTTCTGTTTTTTCCATAATGTGAAATCCATGACTGAATAAACCTGTTTTTTCCTCTTGTATGTACAGAAAAAAAAAACACTTTGTCAACATGGAGTAGCGTATCATTTTAGCAGTGTACGAACCGCACGTACTTTATGATACCTCTCGGCATGATTTCCGGGACATACATAAGTCGCTTGCTGCTACAGTTGCATCGTGCCTCGTGCGTTGGCTTTCATCTCAACGGCGATGACTTTCGCATTTCACCATCGCTCATCGCCTCCCTGCTGTCCATTACAAAACATTTTGCTGTAAATTTGCTTTGTGATAGGTAGGGATGTAACGGTACACAAAAATCTCGGTTCGGTACATACCTCGGTTTTGAGGTCACGGTTCAGTTCATTTTCGGTACAGTAAGAAAACAAAATGCAAAATGTGCTAGTTGTTTATTACACACCTTTGTGCTTTCAACAATAGGAACATTAGCCTATACAAAGCTAGAATTCTGCTCAAAAAGTAGCGGGTATTTAAAGATAATTCAACAACAATTTGCCTTTCAGACCCCGCGTATTGGTCTGCTTTCTTTCTGAAATAAAGAGGAAAAAAGAAGTCCTGTGCTCAAGAGAAAAGCAATCCCAATGACAAAGATTTTAACATGTATTTTACAAATGAAATGGCTGAATGAATCATTTTTTTCCTTATGAACGGTTTTCAAAAGCTTTATTAGTGGATTTTCTCAAGTTAAAGCGCCATACAGAAATTAATAAATTTAATTGTGTAAGCAGGATCTGTGTATTATTCTTATTATTCAGTTACAGGTGTTTTAGCTCATAGGGGGGTTTTGTATTAAACACGGGGCCGTGTTGGTTATTATTATAGCAGAGAAGACAGCAGTAAATCAACAAAGACAAGTCAACTGTGCCCCAATCTACCACTCAAGAGATCTGATGGACTCAAAAAGAGGGTTACGATTGCATATTAGTTTGAAAATCGACCGGATCCACCATATTTTTACACGAGTGACTTCCAGTCTGTCCAATCCTAGCTACCGGTAGTCGTATTGACGCAGGAGGGTTGCGTCTCGCGTCAAATAATAAACTCTGCCGTTCTTTTTGCGTGCATCGTGTTGAGCCGCTTCTGGGACGCGACTAACACGCGGCCGCACTGCAACTGGTGTGCATTGGCTGAATGACTTTAACGCCCGCGTTTCACTGCAATCTCGCGGCGGCCACATTGTCGCGCCATTGACTTTCTGGGTTATACTGTCCTACCGTGTTGGTCCTCATTATAGTAGAGAAGACGGAGTAAATATAATCTACACAAAGAAACTAACCCGATCGACTCACAGCCTAAAAAGGTAAGGTTTATATTACGTCAGAAACTCGTTCAGTACACCATGGTTCCGAACCGAGCACCACGTACCGAAACGGTTCAATACAAATACATGTACCGTTACACCCTTAGTGATAGGATACCATTGTTGTTTTCCTCAACGATGATCACAAAAATATTTCGTCAATCAATTTTTTTCATGGAATACAATAGAAAAGCCTTTATTGTCACTGAGTACAATGAGATTTAAAGCTTTGCCGTAAAGTGCACCACATAAAACAAAAGCAAAAGTACAACAGAAATAAAACCACAGGTCACATTGTAAATAGATTAGTAATAAAGTGAATAAGTGATTAGTAGCAAGTGGTGATATAGTGGTAATATAACAGTGCTTATATGAAAATTTACATGGGAGGTTGACTTTATACGTTAGTGCCAATGGCAGCTTGTGCCTATATGTTGATGTAACAGTGCAAAAATGCTATAGTGTAACTGCAAATTTTGCATATGCAGTACTCAGATTATGCACTACCCAGATTGAGAAAGCTGTATGAACATATTATTTAGTGACATGCATGTGACAGTGTTCTGGCATTAGCAGTGTAATGACAATGACAAGCTAAAAACGTGTCATTGAAGACTAAAACACAACAAGAATAATGGCAGTTTTGTTTGAAGAGACGAGACGAAAATGCAACAGTTTCTGTCATTTGTTCTCAAAACGTGACATTTTTATATTGTACGTGGAGTATGACAGCCTGCATTGTGTCACTCATATGAGATGTGCTGCCGTCCCACTGGTGTTAGGATGTGCTTCAAACTCAGCTGCACTCCATCTTGCTTGTTTTTTAAATACATGATGTAGATAAGGTTTGTTTTCTTATCCTTTCAAGAGAGAATATACAATGTTGCTTTAGCTCTATTTCAATCTGTGAGAATGACAGTGATATAACACACTAAATGTAACTCATGGCATTAGCATAGCGTTCGTGTTAGCTTTAGCATTTAGCGTAGCACCAACTTTTTTCCAGTTCGTAGCATCCAGGTGGGTTTAATTGATTGAAAATAATGTACTATTGTATGTCATTGTATGTCATCATCATTAGAAAGGTTTGGACTGAAACCTTTGAATTTTACAGAGGAAACATTTTCATTAAGCATTGACTAAAACTAAAAAAAGACGAAACACATTTTAAAATGACTAAAATATAACTAAAACTATTAAGTATTTTTGTCCAAAAGACTAAGACAAAAATTAAAAGGGCTGCCAAAAAACAACACTGTAGGAAACAATATAAATACTGTCGTGATGATCCATGTTTGTCTCTCTACAGCATTGGTTGAGTGTCTGATGCTGAGATAAAAATCATACTGCTACTGCTGCTGCTGCTGTTGCTGAAGGGGAAGACTGCCAAGGATTTGCTCAAACCCTTCTCTCTGCATTATGTATCTATGTATGTATGTCTGTGTGTGTGAGATTGGGATTTTTGTGTGCTTTGTAGTTTGGAATGTATGATTAACACTACAGGTATGAGGGAATTTAAACACAAATCTTCCATAAATCTGCATTTATTTGAGATTGACTCATGTTTTAGGAGCTATATGTTTTATTATTTAATGTGTTTATACAGAATGGCCTGTGCAATAAATGGTACTCTTATCACATATCAAAGCTGACGGTCAGTTGATTTAAATTTTTTTGTGTTTTTGTCTGATTCACTTCCTCTGCAAACCTGTATCTGACCCTTTAACTCTGTCCTTGTTACAAATTTAAGTTCGTTGCCTGTTGACCATGTTTTCATTTCCCAAGCATTTTATTCCATCCCTTACCCCAAAAGACACTGTAATTTGTATTTAAAATGGAAACTACTACAGGGCTCTCTATATGACTTGCTATACGTTTTCTGTATAACAAATTAAATCTTATTTACAGAATGTTGTCTCTGCGTTGTTAATCTTTTGTTAGTCACTTTTGTAACAGATTCGCTGCAAACCCACGTAAGTGCATGCCATGTTGCCGTGCCATCAAAAAGATCGTTGATCACTCTTTTACATCATTATAGACTCAAATTTCTCTTATTGTAGTTTGTTATCATTTGGCTAATTTGGCGCTGGTTCTCAGCTCCCTCCAATACGCACACGTGCAACTTGACCAGGCGCAATTTACGGCAGGATATAAATAAAGCCATAAAGCTTTTACTGCAAGTATGCTCTAAAAAAAATTAGACCCCAAACACCTGTATATTACACAGGCCTGATTTCACTGTAGTATCACAGAAAATGCATATTTTTTTTCAAGTTTTTTTTGTGTGTAACCATTTATATTGACTGCTTGAAATTTTCTCAGGCCTAATTGGTTGGTTTAAAGAAATAGTGAATACCATGAATGTTTTTGCTATGAAATCAAGAGTATACCAAAAGAAAACCCAAGCAAGTATGGGGTGAACCAGGGACTGGAGCTCAATCAGCAAGCTATGAACTTTGAGGTGGGTCAGCTAGTCAGCCACCATTGTTTGTTACGCGTTAATCTAATTACTACTGTATAAGCAAGTTTTTTTTGTTTTTGTTTTTTTTTCAAATAAACCACCATGTATTTTCATTCACACATTTTACTAAATTCTTGGTGAGTTAGCTGTTCTGATTCTTATACTGTAGCAGTATTAACCCTTTATATGGCAAGAGACTATTTTTGGTATTTAAAAAACGACTTAACCCTATAGACAAGTTTCTGTACCTGGTCTTGTAGGCCAGGGATCCCTAACCACGCCCAACCACCAGGCCCGGAGAAATAATAAATATTTTGTCAGCGACCGCAGTCTTGCCTGTTTCTCTTGACACATCAATATGCCTGTCTGCTCTATAGATATACCGTATTGGCCCAAATATAAGACTGTGTTTTTTGCATTGAAATAAGATTGAAAAGTGGGGGTCGTCTTATATTCGCGGTCCAGATGTTATACCCATTCACGACGCTAGATGGCGCCAGGTATCATCGAAGCAATGTTCTGTCATGACAGATCTCAGCTACTCTCAAGTTTAACCAGTTTGCATTAATTTATTGCAATGTTTTTCCTTATTCAGATTTGTTCGAGGACTACGGTTACAGTTAGACTTCACTTTGATGGTTAATGCAGTTATTGCAATTTTCTTGTTTTATCACAATAGATTGATTTATTTACATTTCAAAAACCAGAAGCCATTCATTTACAAATGTGGTTGCACTTTAGTTTAAATATTTAAATGTTCAGATATTAAGATTTGAATGAGGCAAAATAACTTGCTTTTTCTCTCAAATATATTATTATAATCATTTGTTTCAGATTTACTGTAATTATTTTCTATATAAAAATTAATTTGGTGTTCAAAAAGTCTTTTTTTAAAACTTGAGTCTTGAAAAAAAGGGGGTCGTCTTATAATCAGGGCCTTCTTATATTCGGGCCAGTACGGTAATAAAAGTGGGTAGGAAGTCGTCATTGAAATCCATTGGAGCTAGCATCTATGTTTTTTATCTATGTGCGCTTGTCCTCGATAATGATGTTGGAGCATCAGATTTGTTGCTGGAAATTAGAAGCCCACACGTTAGCGAACATGACTTAAAAACACGTCTTTAGACAGCTTTTTTTACGGGGACAAGGCCACCTGCTGAGCCAAAAGAGGAGCCTACAACCAATTCCCTTCTGCATAATACCGTATGTGGCTAAAAGCTAGCAAACAAGGCAACAAAAGCGAATGCACTGAGATCAGGCATGTGCTGATAACTGGTTTCAAAGTATACCGTGGGATGAAAACGTCACGGTTTCAAAACCGCCATAATTTTCCATCATACCGTCCCAAAGGTATTTGCTATTTTTTATGTACCATAAATGCAGGGAGAAATCCCTCGCTTGCAGCTGTAAGGCTCAACCCTCCCCCACTGATTGTTGCTCAGTGTTCGTGAGTCAGCTGTGCTACACAATGGATGAAGGTGAAACTAATTGCAATACTGTGATATTTTTGCTGAAGGTTATCATACCATCAGAATCTCATAACTAATTGAGAGAATTATACCTCATGGTGAACCGTATTGCTGAGGCCAAGAAACCTTTCATGTTTGGAGAAAACCTCATTATGCCTGTGAGGCTGTGACCAACGATATTTGCCGTCAAGTTTTAGGAGAGGCCGCTGTTAAAAAAGGTTGATTCAGCGTATGGTAAGTTACATTTTCCCCACACTTAACGTTCGTTTTTAGCCCTATCGTGTTATTGCAGGTCCAATAAAAAAAGGCTAACATCACACCAGTGCAAAAAAGGTTGAGGACCACTGATGTTGGCCACAACATTAACATTTGGCATACAAGTGTGACCTACATGGCCCAAAATGTGATGTTCACATATGTGGGCGCCAGGTCTCAATTAGCATTATATTATTATTACAAATCATTATTTGTATATATTTTTATGAATAATTCAAATCAAGAAAAATGTTAGTAAAACAAAATTATTACAATAAAAAATGATTACAAATACACCCTGGTTCTGACCCCCAATAACACTAACTTAAAAAAAAAAAAAAAATGAATTCATTTAAACTTTGAGAACTGGCTGTGAAGGCTCATCTTTCAATGTCATTAATGGCGCAAGACGTCCAGTCCATTTTGACTGGAAGGGCTATAGGCATCATTTGCTCCAATCCCATATAGCAGACCGACATTGAATAAACGTTGATTTCCCATCAAAATCATCAGTATGGTTAACATAGAAATTTTCGACGTTCTATGGTATGTTGAGCGATGGTTGGGTTACCATTGTTTTATAGTTGATGAACTAATGTTGACAAATAGTTGATTTATGATTGACCAGGAAATATGATTGTAAAGTCATTGAATTATGGATGATGATCAATAATCGAAATGACATATAGGTTCTGTAAGGATTTCAACGTTGAAACAACATTATTTGAGGATGCAAAAGTGACGTTGAATCAACGATACAAGATCGACAGCGGAATGTTGATCCAACATCTTTTCAACGTCTGTCTGCTATCTGGGATATGTCCTCCTGTCAAAATGGATTGGACAGGTAGCGCCGTCAATGGCCGCTGAGTTATATGGCAGAAAACGCAAAAAAAACGGCAGTTTCTGCTCTTGCACCCCTCTTTTAAATAAACTGCTGTATTTTAAGCCAAAAAACTGTTGTGTTTGATAAAACAATATGTCTATATGCTGCCATAGCAGATTAATGGCGCATTAAGCCCCCAAACTATTTTTAATTTGTACGTCTTACCCTGGAAACCCCCGTTTACGAACGCCGCGCAACCGCTTTTGTTTCAACCCAGCCATAAAAAGAAGGGAAGTAATTATATTTATTATTCAAAGTGTCTGTCATTTTAAGCTTAGAATCATTAAATGGTGTCTAATACTCCGTTTAAAAAAAAAAAAAAAACGACTTAAAAAAATTATTCACTTGCATATTTTAAACTTTTAAACATATTCCGTCAAAATGAAAAAAAAAATGGTGTCTGTAAATAAGTCACGGATATCTACCTCATAACTATCGCTTAATTGTAATTTTTTTTGTTACTGTCGCATTTTCCCTGTTATTTGAGATGATAAATAATCGATCCGAACAAAGAAAAAATGTTAAAAAAATGTTTAATCACCCTTATAATTCCCCCCAAATCCAGATGTGGCCATTCACAGCTGTTTTGAATTTTTGGATCGAAAAGAGGTAAGTACACGATAATATCTCGTTAAAATCATAGGGTCTTTAATTCTGCTCTTATGCTCTCACCTCCAGTTAGGGTTTTGCTGTTTAATAAAAAACTTTTTTCTAAAATGCGCTCCTGTTCAAACCAGTGATGTATCATACATGCATATAGGACAATTTTGAAATTTGACCAAATTGGGAGTCTCAGAGCGGAACTTCAAGTCACCTGAGTGTTTTCCGCCATATGAATGCCATATAAAGAAAGGTTAAAACCAGGGACATTAACAGGGGGGGCAGGAGTGGTCAGTGCCCACCCACGGACACGGCCAAAGAAAACTGGATGTACTACTAACAGCAGTCTGGGCACCCTGTATGGTATGGTACACACATTTACACATTTTTATTTTTATTTTTTATTTATTTATTTATATTTTTTACATTTTATCAAAGTTTTCTCCAGTGTTCACCTGGCTGTTAAGTTTGGTGAGTTTCGAAGCATTCTGAGGGGGTCAAGAATGATTTCTAGGGGGCGCTACATAGTGTATTTGGAAATTGTCTTTACACGGTATCAAAGATTGCACCTGTCTTGACCTGCCTGTCGATTTTGGTGCATTTAAAGCATTCTAAGGGGGTCAGATTGAGCTCTAAGGAGCTGCGGAACAAAGAATAACTATAATAATAATAATAATAATAATAAAACCGTGGAACCACAATAGGTTACCTAAAAAAAAACATTGTCACCTGCATGTCCATACTGTTCAGTTATGGATGTGTTTCTAAGTCAAATAAAATAAAATCAACTTTTATTTGTTTAGACCAAATCACAACAACAGTTATCTCAAGGAGAAAACAAAACATGTTTTAAGGTGCAGTAGCCCTACGCTGGATTTCGACCTACTTGAGCGTCGTAGCTTTTTTTTTTTTTTCTCCCACACCTGGCATCCTGGTAACACCGCTGGTTAAAACGGTCAGTTTGACAAATTTATCCACACCTCCGAGGATTAACCTGGCACAGAAAATCTTTTGCTATATTTCTTGTCAATTAATTCCCAGTTCTTTAGACTTAATATAACCGTATTTTTTAATTCAATAATTAGTAAATTTATGCTATAATCCAATGGTGGGCCTGGACTCACAGCCCGCGAATAACCGTTAGAGGGCAGCAATGCGCTCTTAGCGTCCTTCAAAACGTATGTGTGAAAATAAAGGCTTTTATCCACGGTCCACTCTTTTTTCCTTTCACAGTAAGCCCAGCTCTCCGATTGCGACGAGCTAACACCGTCAATTTCACCAGACGTTTGTGCTTTTACTTTGTTAAACCGTACAACTTCCTGTTACTCCTCTCTTATTTCCCGCTAGCTTGATGTAGGATAACCGCTTTCATATCAGCGTCAGGCTGCCAAAGTGCAGCAACTTTATCAGATGACCTGAGAATGGAGCGAAGCTGACGCACCGTTATTTTGTGGACCGTGGCTTTCCTCCGCGAAGCTTTTCCTCATGCCATTCCAACCGGGGTGCTACGATAGAGTGGGAAAAACGCTCTACATTACTTTGAGAACTTATTGACTCGCGTGCTACCAATTTACCCTTAATATTTTAACCGTCATTTGGACACTTTTACTGCGTAATTACGCACGACACGCAAAATCGGAATGGCTCCTCGTCGAAGACAAAAAACAGGAGTACAAGCTTTTTTACACGTGTGCCTCTCTGTTTCTGTTGTTTTTTCATACAATATAGACTTAAAACATCCTTTGGTGTTCCGTGGACCTAATTCTAGTTTTTTTGGCTACTCTGTGCTGGAGCATTATCATGACAACACTCGCTGGTGAGTCCCATATTTGATGCCGATGCAGCTGTTTTGACCATTAATAACAATTGTTTCAAAAGTGAAATTGAAGGTTGTGCTGAATAAAATCTCACAGTTGGGGGGGGGGGGGGGTAAATGGGAGTATTAAAACTCAATAAACAATTAATGTAAATAATTGAAAGAGATGCTCGATGAAACTACTGTCCATGCATAAATTGCAAAGACCATTCCTCATCGTTTCACCTCTTGATGTTTTCAGGGTTATTGTAGGGGCTCCCAAGGCCAACTCTACCTATAGTAGTTCTGTGCACGTTCCTGGTGCTGTTTTCAAGTGTAGAGTCCACAGCAACCCGGAGCGCCGCTGCACAGAGATGGACTTGGGAAGAGGTCAGTCAAGCTTGCAGCATCCACACCACAGCCATGTGTTAAGTTGAGACAATATGCCCACACACACACACACAAAAACCCTCTATACACACAGTCTCACCTTCCAAAATCTACATAAAACGCCCCCAAACATCTGTTTTGTTTTATCCAAGAGTGCAACCCTTTACTAGTGTTTTCTTTTGAGCACATAACCGGCAATATTCACATGAGACCAGAGGCTTCTGTATGCAGTGGCTTTCCCGCTAGTCGTCTGGATAAATAGGATGTATTCCTTTGCTAAGATTTTCTATGTGGATAAGCCAAAAAGGCTTCCACATCCCATCTTGAAGTACTGGTTTTAAGATAAAGAACACTAGGGTGCGACGCTTTGATCTAATTGATATGTCACAAAAACACATGCTGGTTTACTGGAAGTATCATCTTGATAATTTCAAAATACAAACCCAGATAGCAGAATGACCTTGAAAAAATGTTGGATCAACATTCCGCTGTCGATCTTATATGGTTGAATCAACGTCACTTTTGCACCCTCCATTAATGTTGTTTCAATATTGAAATCTTACAAAACCTAAACGTCATTTTGATTATTAATAAGATTGGAACAACGCTGAATCAGTGTTATGTTTTCGACCAAAACGCCCGCTCATCCAGAATTGAATGACTTTTCAATCATATTTTCTAGTCAATCATAAATCAAGTATTTTTCAACATTAGTTCATTAACTATAAAACAATGTTAACCCAACCATCGCTTGACATACCATAGAACAACATTGTTTCAACGTCACTTGACGTCGAAAATTTGGATGTCAACCATACTGATGATTTTGATGGAAAACCAACGTTTATTCAATGTCGGTCTGCTATCTGGGAAGTATCGAAAGTGACTAGTATACACCTTTAAAGCAAGAGTAGGTAACTTTTCAACCTTTATAAGATATTTTCATAACATTTATATGATATTTATGATAATATGTCGACTGACAACTAGTTGGATGACCTCTTTTATATCTTAAGGGGGTCTGTATCGCTTTCACCGACACTAATTAACTTTGAGGAGGGTGGTAGGAACAGCATTATAAATTAACATTATAAAGACGGAAGTCAATGCATAAAGACGGAAGTCGATGCAAATTCTGTAAAGATGGCAGAGCAATAAAAGAGACAAAACTTTTTGTCTGAGGACGAAAAAAATGGAAGACTACCAGGATACACAGAATAAACATTGGCCCGGCTTTCACTCGCTGGCAGGAACCCCCCCACCCCAACCAACTCATTAGCGCTGATGAGTTCGGGTGGGGTGGGGGGTTTAGCTAGACTAAGCCACACGGTTGCTAACCGTCATATGCTATTGTTTAGACACAACTGGATTCATTACCTTATTACTTTTCATCCTTCACACAGCCTCTGGAAACAGAAATGTTGTTTAATCCATCTGCAGGCGAACAGGAGATTGATTTTTTTTTTAAATTGATTGATGAATTTACGACATAATTGATGATTTTATGACACCGCTGGTGTGTGCTGGTCATCATGGGAAACGCAGTCTTCCTTAAGGCAAAACATTATTGCTTTTGCACACTGGCGTCGCTAAAATCGACCAAAACTGAAACCTACCAAGTGTTGCTTTAAATATATATTTAAAAAATATATTTTCAGGATATCTATGGGAATATATTTGACTGACCGCATAACATTACAATGTTATATTACAATGATGTCCGTTATAATTTACATAAGCTGAGTTTTTTCAAACAATTTATTTAAACAATACATCTCACTGTCATATTACGGTAATACAACCTCTAAGGTAAAAAACAAACTGCTCTTTGAAACCGCTTGAATTTCAAAAAGTTCTAATTTCAAAAACATTTCACCTATTGGAAATCATTGACTTATATCACTCCATGCCCTAACTATTAACATTATAAAACCTTTATTAATATTATGGCACCTTTTAAATTTATATTTTTACATTCCTAAACTTCATAGTGGCTGACTTATACACATCACAAATCCCTGGGAGACGACCCAAGCCAATTTATTCTTTCTAGTCATTAGCCCTTATGTTTATCACATTTCCTATACAGTATTAAAATCTATTTGTGAAAATTTGCCTTTAAATACAATATGATTTTATTCATTCTATTTGTTTTATTGTACTGCGAGGTCAGATTCTTCATATATCACCATAAATTACACTTTTTTACCCATCGGTTACTTAACGTTAGATCTAAAAATCAGTGCTGGATGAAGTACTCCCTTTTTATTAACTTAAGTAAATGGACAGATCCAGGTGCAAAAAAAAATACTCAAGTAAAAGTACAAAAGTACTTGCTTTAAAATTTACAAGTAAAAAATATAAGATACGATTGCATATATATATATATATATATATATATATATATATATATTTTTTAATATACAGTGATCCCTTGCTACTTCACGCTTCCAACTTCGCCCCCTCAGTCAAATTTCAGATCTTTTTTTTCCCAATTAAAAAAAAATAAATAAATAAATACAGATGAGCTGTCCCGATCCGATCACGTAGTCTCACTCTCCCTCCTGCTCCTTTTCTTGTTCAGGCAGTGCACTGGAGCTCATTAAAGTTAACGATGATTGACACATTAATGTTTGATCTTGCCAGAGATGCCTGGAAGCTGAAACTTCAAGACGCCACAAGCGTCAATCATCGTTTAACTTGTTAAATATTTGCTGTGGCAACTTATTGTGTGTAAGTGAGCAGCTTGAGTGGATTTGAGTGGACTCACAATGAAGCATTTAATATGGATAAGCATTTTTCTACTTTATTCTTCTTTAAAAATAATTCGGTGGGACAGTAACATGTTTAAAACTTATCATAATTATTACGTTGGAAGTGATTAAAAACCATTTATTAAACCTGCCTAATCTTGCTTGTACTCCTGTTGCTGCATCTAGTGCTCAATTACGGTATAATTTCACTGAGCTTATCGATTGTGCCGGAGAAATGAAAACGAAAATATCAATTCACAATGAGAAAAAAAAAAGACAACAAACAAAAGTTATGTATAACATAGGCGACATTTTGGAAAGTAATGGAGTAAAAAGTACAGATGTGTGCTGTAGAATGTAGTGAAGTAAAAGTAAAAGTACCACTTCCTATTTGTACTCAAGTACAGATACACAAAATTGTACTTAAGTACAGTAACGAAGTACTTCATTACATTACACATCTGTTAAAAAAATGAAATAAATAAATAAATCAAACAAAAAGCAAAACACACTTGTGAACAACACGTACAGTATTCTTTTTGGATTCTTAGCAGCTGTGTTGCGACCTAGCAACAGCCCTTAAATAAACAACAACACTGTTTTTAAAGTGACAGGATATTATTTGCCAAGCTGACAGGAAAACACTAAAAAGTGTGACAACAGCAGATGCTTATTTTCAGCAACACCCTCTTTGTCCTGATGTGGTGACATCTGCTCTCATTGTCAATCAGGAAACAAGCCCCGGGAGTCCTGCGGGAAGACGTGCCAAGGGGACAGAGACGACGAGTGGATGGGAGTTAGCTTGGCCCGTCAGAACAGAGCCGATGGCAAAGTACTGGTGAGCTGATTAACGAGGACTGAGCCTGATTACAGCAACATCATTGTTTCAAAAAATACTCCCAGCATGTGGTTTAACATCACTTCTTGGTATTTTCACTGTAAGACAACAGTTGCCTTCTTCTACAAATTGCTAATTACTTGCCTGAGGTGGTTTTATTTCAATTTAGTTTTATTTAAATAGCACTGATTCATAACTTCAACTATCCAAAGGACTGATCATGTGGTTTCCTGTACTTGCAGGACTCTGTTCATTATGTTTTAAAGAGCCCAAAATAATAAGGACCCCCAACCCCAAATTTTCTGTCAATGTCTGAGCAATATAGTCATTTAGGAGAGAGAAAAAAAACTACTAAATAATATGGAAATTGGGACTGTGTGACAGAGTTCATTTTTGAAGGGGCTAATGAACAAATCAGCCGCTCATTCCTTACCACCAATTACCCTTTCTAACAACTCTCCATTTAAAATGTATAAATGAATTAAAAACTAATACAATAAAATATTATTAAAAATATTTGGAAAAATTAAAACAAATTCAGTAAGACATTAGGGCAGAGGCTCATGTTGTTGAACCAAGAAATGAAATTGGACAGTGTGGGTGGCTTGTCCAATACACACATGTAGGTATTCCCATAGTAAGGAATCAGTCATTTAAAAAAAAAAAAAAAATCGCTTTCCTCACTGAGTTTCAGTTTATCTGCGTGATCTGAATGTTAGTTTGGGAGATTTATACCTTGGTGATTTACAGCATATGACAAGGTCACTTCTTCTGGATACTTGGACTTAATTTATTTAAAACATTATCAACTACTTGCTTTTTGAGTCTCTGAATCTCACTTTATGGGTTTTTTTCAGAAAGTAAAGCCTAGCATAGACTTCGTAATGATATTGACGGGGTGCGGGGCCGATTAATTGGGGACTTGCATTGTTGGCGTGGCCGTCAAAGCTGACCGAGTGGAATCACAGAAAAAGAGCTTTTTTCGTTGAAAATTCTTGTGAATATACTGTATTATTTAAATCCCTGGATTCTTTTAGATATGGACGTAAAACAGTATCGATTCTTAGTTAAAAGCAAAAAAAAAAAACGCACAGTTTGCATTTATTTTACATAAATATGTCGAAGTACAATGCTAGTCTGTCAATGAATGTGGTGACCGCCATATGTAAACACAGCTTTTGCGGTAAAAAATCTAGTGAATAAATGCTTAATTCCCTGAATTCTTTATACAGTAGATATGGACGTAAAACAGTATCGATTCTTGGTTAAAAGCAAAAAAAAAAAAAAAAAAACTTTCAGTTTGCATTTATTTTACGTAAATATGTCGAAGTACGATGCTAGTCTGTCAGTCAATGTGGCGGCCGCTATATATAAACAGAGCTTGTCCGGTCAAAATTCTTGTGAATAAATGCTCGATAAAGCTTACATGTACAGGTCCAGCCTGAACTGATAGGACAAATCCTGGACCTTCCAGGATTTGTCTTATCTGTATGAGGACTTTTCAAAAGAAAATAATTCATAGCGTCATCTACTAAAATGTTCACATTGATAGGTAAGCATGCCTTTGTTGGCGTTGGTCCTCTAATAACGTTGAAGCAAAATGGGTTGTATCTGTAAGTAACCATCGTGGACCGTGTGGGACAGGGTAAAAGTAAGTTTCAAAATAATTGTGAGTCACAGAGATTTAATGTAATTATTCACTGGCTTGAACACCCTTCCGGCTGACTTCCTCCTCAGGGAGAAGAAATTACAGGAATCTTTCGGTCTTTGAGGATCTTGGGGTCTTTTTTGCGGCTTTTCAACCTGTATACTATAAATGTATTAAAGACACTTTTGGAATCTATTGGCATGCCTTCACATCAAGCTATTACCCCTGGCTCCACTATCAGGAATGTGAGTGAGAAGTTACGCAACCTTTGGCTACAACATGCTGCGGCTGTCTAAATAGGTAAATGATAAAAGAAAGGTGCTGACTTTTCATAGAACACGTGCTGCTAAAGTGCTCTAAAGCCCATTTTAACATTTTTTTGTTCTCGTCATCTGAATGAGCTCATGTTACAACACACCAGGGGGGAACCGGCTGCTTGGCAGATGTTCCTTCCAAAGCTCTCACTGAACTAGAACATGACAGTAAGCTGTAGCTCCATTTGCAATGTATTCTTTCAGGCAATCACCACTTGAGTTTATAATGCTGCAGTTACAACCGAGGTTAATCAAATCCAATTGCCGATAGGTGTGAATGTGAGTGGGAAGAGTTGTTTGCCTTGCTTTGCTATGAGGACCACTTCACAATTACACTGATCTAATAATAGTCATGCAACAATGTGATAAAAAGTAAATGTGAAGAAGAAACATGACAGTCATGAGATTAGAAAATGGATTATTGGCAACAGAGGTTTTTTTACAAGTCAAACTTGCCTTATTTTGATAGAAGGTATATTTGAAATCTGTTTTTATCCAAAAAAAAAAAAATAAAAAAAAATGTCCTAATATAATTTAGCTTTCATAGGCCATTACTACTGTTTCTGAAGGCCCTGGGCAAATTAGGTTGAACTGACAACACATCGAGGGTCAAAGCTCATTGTGCAAAAATATCAACACCCATACACAGTCCACATACTAGTATAAGGTAGCCAGTGCATATAAAGTGCGTATAAAGTTCAGCCAAAAGAATCTACCAAATAAGTACACTAGAATAAATAAACACAATTTCATGGCATATGTCTTAGAATTTACAGTAGCTTGTAAAAATACGCCTGTACATCTGATATTGTTTTAGCCTGGGACACCAGACTCACCGCTGTTCCAGCTATTGAGTCTGGCCACCATTCAGCGGATAAAATTTACAGGGCGGAGCAAGCCACAACAAACAGACAGCAGAGTGGACCAATCAGCGACGGGCGGACGTGACGTTAGTAAAGCGACGAGGGACTTGCGCGCGGAAGTAAACATACGAGGAGAACGGGGTTTTTTCAACATGGCTAGCATGAGACAGACTGTTGTCAATGACTTGTGTCGATGTGTTTTTGGTAATTTAAAACTGATTTTACCGTGGATTGGGACATATTCTCGGCTCTCCTGTTTGCCATCTGTGTTGCTGTGGAGACGACTTCCGACGCGGAAGAGTGAAGTTGCTCGATAAGCGCACGTCACGCGAATAAACGATTCTGATTGGACGGTTGATTTTGTTCTTGCGCGAGAGGCTGTTAATGGGCTGGATCTCAGACTATTCTCACAGTGTTTGAAAAATACAGGGAGAATAGTCTGGCCGTGCCAGGCAAATATTGTTTAGGCCTTGCGGATCATGATTACTTGCCACTGGCATTGTCATTAATGGTCCTGTATGGCTCCTCATTGCTAAAGTATTGCTAAATGTTCCAGGGTCATCACAGAGGTGAACGAGACACTGTATTCTCCCTCTGTGCCAGTGTACTCTACAAATTATTTAAATGTGATTTTACGGTCAAATTTATGTTGCCTTTAGCTTTTTGTATTCTCTAAAATAGATACAATTCTTCCTCACTGCATGTTTAACACCGCGAGGGCCGCATTGAGTTATGTGTCCCGCAGAGTGGAACTGCCGCTTCCATTGAAGATGGTTCCATATTCTCTTAGACCCACTGACTCCAGCTCAGCACGAGAGCATCTTGAGCAAACACAATGCGGTCGGGGTCAATCTAAGTTGTATTTTATATCCTGCAGGCTTGTGCCCACCGCTGGAAAAATGTCTACTATGACTCGGAGCATATTCTACCGCATGGATACTGCTCGATCATCCCACCGAATCTCCAGGGCAGGACACAGCCTCTCATTCCATGCTATGAAGGTACAGTGGATAATTAAACATTGAAGATTTCAAAAACACACTTATTCATGTCTTTGGGGAGAGTCGGAACGGGGCCGTACAGTCCTGGCCTTCTCCCCCTTGATTTCAATGCATTATGCACCGAGGATGCAGGGCGGCTGGGACCATTTGAGGGGGGGGGGGGGTGACGCGTCAGTTGCCGCACCGCTTTCAAAGCACCAACACATTATCCTCCATGGGGGGCTTCGGCGAGGGGCGGTGGGATGTGTGGCTGGGAAGAACTTTCGTGCGGCGGTCCCGCTGCCCTAAGCAAGGCTCTTCTATTTTCATGCATGCACTGCACTACCCTCCTCACACAATCCCATCACTGTGTGGGGTAATGGCTGCCAGTCTGGGACCTGGCAGCCACAGTGGCGCTAGGTGGGTCCCACACTTTTTCTCTCTGGCGTGGCCACCTCTTCGCCTGGCTGCCGGTTGCGGGGGAGGATCTGGGCACCGGTCCCCCGCTGCCCCGCAGCAGCTTCTTGGCGCTCTCCGGCTTCCGCCTTCCCCTCTCTTATCCTCCTTGGGCTCCGGCGCGGGTTCGCTGACCAAGTGCCGGTGGGTCGGCGAGGTGTTGCCCACAAGGTGTTGACAATGTCCTGCCCCGGGCCTAGTGGGCCGTGGAGGTCCCGCAGTGTGCCGTGTCGGTTGGGGGGTTGCGGCGGTGGCTGGTGGGCGGGCGGTGGTGGGGGCGGGCGTACGTCCCCTCATCCCTTCCCTGAAGGCCAGTTATTGGGGGAACGGATAGTCCAGGGTACCACCCTGGATCCCGAGGAGATGACTGCATCCCTCTTCCTGGAGCTGCGGGAGGAGGGATGGGCTGCGCTGGCTCACCCCCCTGATTTGCTGGGGAGTGGCCGTGGCCCTGGGCCGGCCCCCGCGCAGCTTTTTCACTTGTCTGCAGGGCTATCACACGTCTGATGGGATTCATGCATGACTGGGTGCTACGTTCATACCGCAGGTGAGCGCTGAGCAAGAAGACCCACATGCCCAGAAGCTTCAAAACAAATGACTACACATGCTGGCGCTCATCCAAAATTCCAGGGCGATCATATTTTGATTTCCAAAAAGAGGACATAAAATAACAGACATAAATAATCCCCGTTTAGGCTTATATATTAGGCCTGTCGCAATAAAAAATTTTAGTGTGCGATAATTATTCTCATAAATTATTGCGATATGCGATATTATTGCGCCCCCCCCACTTTTTTTTACCAATTTCCAATAACACAGTGTGAATACAGTATATATTAATAGATCAAGTACAGCCATTTAAACGCGATAGATATTTACTCTTAAATTCAAAAATACTTCTTAAGAAATCACAACTAAAAAAAAATTGACCATGCCTCTTAAGTAAAAAACAACAATATTGATACCGCACAGAAACATAGAATAAATAAAATGTGTTTGAAAAAAAAAAATCACTTAATAACGTAAGCATTTAGGCAAATGAAAACTTTTCCCGTCATAGCTTCTGCAGTGGTGTTCCATAGGGATGCAACGATACAGTCAAGTCATGGTTCGGTACGATTTTTGATAGGGGGGGACACGATTTTCGATCTCGATTAATGCGCTGTAAAAAAAAAATATATATATATATATATATTTTTTTTTTGTCTGTTTTTTTTTTGTTTGTTTGTTTTTTTCTTTTTTTTTTGCGTACACGTACTGAATTAACAATATTTGCAACATTATCTATAGTCACTGGTATGGATTGATTTGGCCTTCTTAACTTCCATTCAGTCATGACAGTTTAGAATTCATTGATGTAGTATATGGACTACGTGTCCCATAATCACTCTGGGCTCACGTAGCCAATGGCATGGGACGTAGCACATCTAGTTTGCCATTTCATGATATCTAGTGTGTGCGCGCATTAAAAAAGTTAGCAAGCGCCGCTGAAGTCACGTCTGCTCATTACTACACAACGCCAGCATATGACAATCGACTTTCATAAACAGGACGAGTTTGAAGCACAGCGCTCTTAATTTCATTCAGCTGTTCGTTGTCAAAGCGAGGTTGTTCGTAGCAGCCAAGTCGGTAACAATGTTTTGGCGGACTTCGTTGTAAATATCCGGCGTTGTGCCAAAAAATAGCCACCCCGCGTGAAATTTCACTCCTGACGGGAGCGCCCACACGTCAACAACACCGGCACGCCATAGATGGTCCACAGTTATTCACTCCCTAGCACTGACGGGGCCGGTATACGTTGAACAATAGGATATAATGGGAACGATTGGGTCTGGCGCTAGTTTTTGCCGGACCTGGAACAAAGATTCATTTTGCGCAGTTGGTAACGAGGAATCTGAACTTTTAACAGCACGTCTGCCGCACGCGCGCACGCATGTGCACGCGAGGTGATAAATCGCAGCGGAAAAATTACCCCCTTCATTTTTATTTATCGCGCGATAAATGGAATTATTGCATATTGCGACAGGCTTATTATATAAAAGTTTCTGTGAATCAATAGCATGCATGCACTGTCCGTGCATGTAACACACACGTACGGGCAGTTTACCCCGACTCTCGGCGCCGGCCGTGTTAGCAATCTTGAAATATTGCTCATATAGAGCAGAGAGAAAAACGCTCATTTTCAGGCTTATCTTCAACCCATTTTTATTTTTTACGACTGTTGCCAAGCCTGACCCGTCCCCAAAAGCCTTATTCAAGGCGAGCTAGGCGCTAACAGATAGCTGCACCGCTACCGTAACGCGCCGTCTCTCTCACACTTTGATGATGTAATTGCTGCATGAATTCCGATTTGGGAGACTTACCAGTTCAGACTGCCGCAACGTTCTGGAAAAATGTGGCCCTGATCGGATTTAAACCACATACGAAAGTGACCCAGATCGGATTTGAAATGGTCCACTTCTATGCGACTTGTCCCGTTCAGACCGTCAAGTTAATGCCTCACTCGAGTCGGAAAAACACAAAAAAATCGGATTTGTGCATTAAGACCTGTAGCATGAACCTAGCCTTAGACACACTCAAGTAGAGAAACCATCGGTGCTAGGAGTGGCGATCAGGCAGCATAGAAGAGGATGTCAACATTTCCTCACTTACAAGTGATTCACATAATACTGGGTTCTATACCTCACATTGCTTATTTGTGTACGCTCCCCCCCACCTAATCACGTCTCTTTCTGACTCCTGCCCCCTTCTTTTTTCTCATCGGTCATGGGCCCCCCCCACGTTGCATAGTATTTTACTCATTCAAAGGCATTGCAAGTGAACACAATTAGTACCTGTACCATTTGAAGACTTCCAACATAGGAAACAATCATCTATACTTAAGCCATTTTCCCTTTGTCAAACCGCTGCCATAATAGTCTTAACTACAGTGCCTTGCAAAAGTATTCGGCCCCCTTGAATCTTGCAACCTTTTGCCACATTTCAGGCTTCAAACATAAAGATTTGAAATTTAATTTTTTTGTCAAGAATCAACAACAAGTGGGACACAATCGTGAAGTGGAACAACATTTATTGGATAGTTTAAACTTTTTTAACAAATAAAAAACTGAAAAGCGGGGCGTGCAATATTATTCGGCCCCTTTACTTTCAGTGCAGCAAACTCACTCCAGAAGTTCAGTGAGGATCTCTCAATGATCCAATGTTGTCCTAAATGACAGATGATGATAAATAGAATCCAAATGTGTGTAATCAAGTCTCCGTATAAATGCACCTGCTCTGTGATAGTCTCAGGGTTCTGTTTAAAGTGCAGAGAGCATTATGAAAACCAAGGAACACACCAGGCAGGTCCGAGATACTGTTGTGGAGAAGTTTAAAGCCGGATTTGGATACAAAAAGATTTCCCAAGCTTTAAACATCTCAAGGAGCACTGTGCAAGCCATCATATTGAAATGGAAGGAGCATCAGACCGCTGCAAATCTACCAAGACCCGGCCGTCCTTCCTAACTTTCTTCTCAAACAAGGAGAAAACTGATCAGAGATGCAGCCAAGAGGCCCATGATCACTCTGGATGAACTGCAGAGATCTACAGCTGAGGTGGGAGAGTCTGTCCATAGGACAACAATCAGTCGTACACTGCACAAATCTGGCCTTTATGGAAGAGTGGTAAGAAGAAAGCCATTTCTCAAAGATATCCATAAAAAGTCTCGTTTAAAGTTTGCCACAAACCACCTGGGAGACACACCAAACATGTGGAAGAAGGTGCTCTGGTCAGATGAAACCAAAATTGAACTTTTTGGCCACAATGCAAAACAATATGTTTGGCGTAAAAGCAACACAGCTCATCACCCTGAACACACCATTCCCACAGTCAAACATGGTGGTGGCAGCATCATGGTTTGGGCCTGCTTTTCTTCAGCAGGGACAGGGAAGATGGTTAAAATTGACGGGAAGATGGATGCAGCCAAATACAGGAACATTCTGGAAGAAAACCTGTTGGTATCTGCACAAGACCTGAGACTGGGACGGAGATTTATCTTCCAACAGGACAATGATCCAAAACATAAAGCCAAATCTACAATGGAATGGTTCAAAAATAAACGTATCCAGGTGTTAGAATGGCCAAGTCAAAGTCCAATCGAGAATCTGTGGAAAGAGCTGAAGACTGCTGTTCACAAACACTCTCCATCCAACCTCACTGAGCTCGAGCTGTTTTGCAAGGAAGAATGGGCAAGAACGTCAGTCTCTCGATGTGCAAAACTGATAGAAACATACCCCAAGCGACTTGCAGCTGTAATTGGAGCAAAAGGTGGCGCTACAAAGTATTAACGCAAGGGGGCCGAATAATATTGCACGCCCCACTTTTCAGTTTTTTATTTGTTAAAAAAGTTTAAATTATCCAATAAATTTTGTTCCACTTCTTGATTGTGTCCCACTTGTTGTTGATTCTTGACAAAAAATTAAAATTTTATATCTTTATGTTTGAAGCCTGAAATGTGGCGAAAGGTTGCAAGGTTCAAGGGGGCCGAATACTTTTGCAAGGCACTGTAAGTTTCAAATTATGCTGGGTTCTCGCTAAAAGATATTCACATTCTCAGACTGGAAGTCAAAAGAAAGTTTTAGAAGCATACAATGTTATTTGGACTAGAGTGAAGCATAAACTCCCTTTCGCCGATCCAACAAAAGTACACTTACAAAGTTGAAAGTACTGTGTGTGTTGTTTTGGTGAGTCCTGGAAGGATATTTGATAACCATTACCCACTATTCTAAAAACATTGAATGCATTTGCACTGCCGGTGACAATCACCGACTCACACTTCCTTCCAGGACTTAAAAACTGCAGCAGTGGCAAGGCAAGACTTGTGATTTGTGTTGTATTCAACTTACTGCGCATTTTGCACTGATCCAAGTTGAGCTTTTTTTGTAACTTGAGAGCGTCCCCCTCAAAGTGAGTGGTCTCGTTGGATGTTGCGCTGCTCTTTTCTGCCTACGCTCAGCTCCCCTAGATTCCTCTTGGATGTGACCGGCTCCTTGACTGGCTCCATATGGAATGCCGAGAGAGCGAAAACTCCAGTAAATGTTGGATCAAGCACACAGTGAAATAATTTGTGGTTTGTTTTTTGTGTCCAGATTATAAGCAGAAGTATGGGGAAGAGCACGGCTCCTGCCAAGCTGGGATAGCGGGAGTTTTCAGAGAGGTCAGTGATGACAGTGCTTGTTCATCTTTCTATTAATCTCCTTAGCACAGTACAATTGACAAATGATGTGTATTTAATGTTTTTATTGTGTATATTTAATTTGTCTCCTTACCTAATTATTCAGCTAAAAAACTTTTTACCGGTATATATGCACGAAAGGGTTTATTTTTTTACTCCTTGAAAAGGAACATGATGAAAGGAACATTTTTACAGTTGTTGTCAACGTCTTTTTATTTGTGAGATTATGTGAAAAATCAAACTAGTAAACCACTCATGAGCCATGTAACTATGAGATTATGTTTCCTTTGGCTGTACAAGCCTCATTTTACCTCTGGGTTTTCTGTTTTTTTTCAATATAGCGGAGATGCACTGGTGACCGATGAAATCATCCACTATCGCACAATAGCTTTTTGTACAGCACCGCATCCTTAAACAGCCTGAATGAAGCCCATCTGAGCTGAACAGATGAGGTCAAATGACTTCTTTCCATCAAATGTACTGTTACGAGACAAAAAAAGTGCACATATAAGGCATACATTAAAATGTCAGGTTTTCTATACATTTGCAATCTAATTCTTTCCTGGTGGTGCTCAGAAGCAGCATGTTTCAAATTGCTGTCATAGTCGATTCAGGTAGAGGCGACGACACACATATCTTCAAGTACATTTTACTTTAATTCATGATAATGATAATTGATCATTAAAATAATCTGGCTCTGATGGAAGTCATTTATATTTTCCCGTAATTTTTGGAATACAAGCCGCTACTTTTTCCATATTTTGAATCCTGCGGCTTATAGTACAGTGTAGTTCATTTGTTGAATTATTTGAGTTAATAGGTATCACTGTATTTGATAGTGGCATCATAAGACTGTCATAAGAGCGTCATAATTATGGCATGACACTCTGAATTCTTATGAAGGATGTAAGTGTCATTCGGTAAATTTTGTACTCCATTTATGTACAGCTCTTTTACATCCATTCAAAATTGAGATCATTTGCCAGGTGACACTAAATGACATCCGTCATAAGCATTCATGAATGCTCACGACAGTGTCACGTCATAATTATGTCAGTCTTATGCGGAGGTGGGTAGTAACGTGTTACATTTACTTGAGTAACGTTTTGAAAAAAATGTACTTCTAAAAGTAGTTTTACTAAGCCATACCTTTACTTGAGTAGATTTGTGAAGAAAACGCTCTTGCTCCGCTACTTTGGGCTACAGAAGAACAGTCTTAACATTTTACCTCTTTATTCTATGTATTAGATTTATTTATTTTTATTTTTTTTGCCAGCGAGTAGTTCTACCAATTTCACCAATGAGACGTTGCAACAATGATCACATGACTCCATTACAACAATCTGACGCAAGCTTGCCGTTCTATGATCACGACAGCCTGTTCAATTACCTGGCGTCTTTAAAGCACCGTAAGAAAGGAAGTATTTGACGTAGCGCGCTGCCCTCAACATGAATCGAAAGCGCTGCTTTTAACCTCCCTCCCAGTTTTTATTTGGAACAGATTGATCTCGGAAAACACTTTCTATAGTTATATATATATATATATATATATATATATATATATATATATATATATATATATATATATATATATATATATATATATATATATATATATATATGCATATATATGTGTGTGTATATATATATATATGCATATATATGTGTATATATATATATATAAAAATATATATATATATAATATAACTATAGAAAGTGTGTTTTTAAACAGAACAAGTGAACTCGTTAAAGACATATCTATAAAAGTCATTATTGAACTGTTTAGGCATTTGAATGACACTTCACCCCCACCAACAATCCCTCACTCCTGAAGGAATGCATGGAATTCCTTGAGAAGATGTTAAATCTTAGTTTCGTCTGCACCATAGGCTGATGTTTGGCATCTGTGAATGATTGTAATGACTGTGTGTGTGCACGCACGTGTGACTGGTCTACTAAAATGTAGTGTTATGAATGGCACAAAAGAGCAGGATTTTCCTTTCTTTTTTTCATTTTTTTTTTTCATTAAAAAAAAATTTTTTTTTTATAATTTTGAAATATGTTAATATGTACTGTAGATCAGTGTGTGGCCATTTAAATGTCATGAAACAGCAATGATAATGCCATCAAACTGTCACATGTGCTAAGCCGTGACAATACAAGTCCGCCTACAGCTGTCAATTTTACACAAGCCCTGCATTCCTCATCTTACTTCTCGGCCTCAGACCGAGCGGTTTAGCAGCAGATAGTGCGCAACCGTCTGTGGCCTTTGGTTAACCAAAATTTCACCCTGCGGCACTTGTGTTTTCAACTTGAGCCGTGCAGATGAAAGTTATTCACAGCCACAAAGAAAGAACTGTCTGAATGAACATGATGGGGGTTCATTTTCAGGAGCTGGTGGTGATGGGGGCCCCAGGGTCTTACTACTGGACGGGGACAATTAAGGTTTACAACCTGACGTCTGACACCTTCTACAGTCCAAACAAAGACGATGTCGACTCCCATAGATACAGCTACCTTGGTGAGAGGATATTAAGAAGAATTCGTGTGGAATATAAAACTACAAATAAAGGCAGCTGACTCCACCTGTTTGTGCAGGCTATGCTGTAACTGCAGGACACTTCTGCTCCCCTAATGTGATTGACATAGCTGCAGGCGCCCCTCAGCACAACGGCAGCGGAAAGGTAGTGACTTCATTGTTCAGCTTTTATTTTGTAGATGATACTGCTTGCAACAATAATCGTGTTATTTTTATCCTAATCAGGTTTACGTTTTCAAAATTGATGGCGGATCTTTGGTGAAGAGTTTTCAAGCCTCAGGGAAAATGGTATGACTTCAAATGTGGTTTAAATGGACTCACTGATAGTCCTTTTTTTAAATTACTATGCAGATGAAACCGTCTGCCAGAAGACGACAATTTGCATGATGCTATGGTTTTGACAGTCTAATACTGCATTGTTGAGTTTTACATTGAAGTGAATGAGTTAATGTTTTCCATACAGTGAAATTAAGACCAGCACTGGACCTGCCTTGATAGATACACTTTACATGATAAATGTACATTAAAGGACAAAATGATTACTAATCCTTTGATTTTTTCGCTAGAAATAAATGAAAACTAGCCTATTTACCGTATTTTTCGGACTATAAATCACACCAACCAACGAATGTACATTGAAGAGGAACAAAACATAAATAAGTCGCATTGGATAGTAAGTTGCGTTTTTTGGGGTTTAACTTTTACTTGATCAAAAACCAAGAACAAACATTAAACTTTAAAGTAATACAGTGATCCCTCAGTCCATCGCAGATTTTTCTGTCCCTAGTCGATCACGTAGTCACTAGCCCTCCCTCCCTCCCTGTCCCAGCTCTTTGTTCATCAGAGAGTAAACTGGAGTTGCTTATTAAAGTAAACAATGATTGCCAGACGGTTAAGCTTTGATCTTGCCAGAGACTCGACCTTCAAAGCGCTCCATGCGTCAATCATCGTTTAACTTGTTAAACAGTTGCTGTGGCAACTCATTGTGTGCAAGTGAGCAGGTGGAGTGGATTTGAGTGGACTCACTCAATGAAGCATAAAATGAAGAACAACAGCCGAAATAGGCCTCTGTTAATGTAACATATTTACAGTTTTTGCATAACCATAGCCTAAAATAGACAACATAACAGGCTGAGCAGGCCCAGTCAAACTATGAAAAAAGTGTGACTTACAGACCGAAAAATACGGTAGTTGTATCGGCGCTTTCAATGAAAATATGTTTTTCAATTTTGTGATTTTAAAATATTTATATAATTTTTCTTTACTATGTATCATTTTTTTTGTTTGTTTTTTGTTTTTTTAAACAGAGTGTTTGATATTTTATGTCCCATCTCCAAATGAGCAATAACCGTCCACTAGATTAAAAAATAGCCAAAATAAAAATACCATTTTCTTTTTTTTTATTATAGAATTTGGTTAAGAATAATTTCGTACAGGTTTTAACTGTAATTTACCCAGGAGTCAAGCCATATATAACAACTTCTGTAGTGGTTCCGGAAAACCTTTGAAACAACTCAGCAATATCTGGGTAAAATATGCCTTAAGATGTCCTAACCTATACTTTTTTGTCTATTGAACTATTTCTTTGAATTTAATGCACCTTTACAAGGAAACATACCATCAGTCAGACTGTCTGCATATGTCAATGATGAAATAGAAAAGAAATGTCTGTGATCTGACCCAATGCTTTGTGGCTCGGCTTGGTTCCAGATGGGCTCTTACTTTGGCTCCTCATTGTGTGCAGTTGATCTGAACAAGGACGGCCTGTCAGACCTGCTGGTGGGGGCACCCATGCACAGCCAGCTACGGGATGAGGGCCGCGTATTTGTGTACCTCAGCATGGGCAATGTAAGTAAGGACCTCATGGCTCGGCATTATTATACAATGAACAGTATGTGCTTCAGTTCACGACACATTATAAATAATCTGAAATTGGTTCCACATTGGTGCACGCTTTCTCAGTATTCAGTTGTTATTTCTGAAGGAATTAACTTCCAGTATAATATCAGGATTTATGCGGGTCATTAAAAAGCATTAAAGTCATTAAATGGATTTTTTCAAAATTCAGGCCTTAAAAAGCATTAAACTAAATGTTCGAGGCATTTAAAATTATGTAAACTTGACGGTTAAAAAAGCTTTTTTTACATAATTTATTTGAGTTGTCCGATAAAATAATTTTAAAATGATATCAGATAATATTGACTTCGTTTTTTCATGATCCATTTTGGGCCAATATGCATGTTGCCTTCATAGTGAATGCAGAAGCCTTCTGCCTTTGTACAAGTGCTGGTCACATTAAAAGCATGAAATGAGATTTGCTGATACCTTTAGAAACCGTGAATACGTTATGTGTGCAGTATTTTTCCTATTGTAACTGGCCAAGTGCCGGTCTTAGACGGTATGATAACCTTAAGCAAAAATACCTTAGTTTCACGGTATCACTGTATTGCAATTATAGCTCAAAAATGTGTTATTTTGAGATGTGTGACTTAAAAAAAAATTACTGTTTTCCATTGAACAGGATTTTTTTCATTTCTCACAATATACAGTATTTGCAAATTGGCAGATGTTTACAATGGCGGAACACTACAAAAGTGGGCTAATGGTAGAGAGGAAACTAGTTAGGCGTCTTGGCATGGTAACTAGCCCCATTATCTGCCTCGTTAACAAGCTTATGTTATGGTATTTGTTTTACCATCATTAAACACACTAAACCAGGTTGAGTGAACTCTCATAGCTGGTGGGAAACGTTCATGACAGCATTTACTTACCTTAAATTTTGTGTAAAGCGATGGATGATGATCACGTAAATGTGAAATCATGTTGGAGGTGGTGCCTGCACGTCAGCTGTCCTTCCTCCTCTAAGCCGCGGCTGTTTCTTTTCGGTAGCCGAAGTACTCCCACACTAGCTACTTTTTCTATTATTGAGCGGGGAAACCGCTCACGTGTAGTGTCACTGACAAACACGGGACAGAGCAACAACTGGAAGGAGATGGGTGAGCACTGCCGTGCCAATCCAAGCCACGGATTTCTCGCTACATTTTTGGGACCTCAAAAATAGCTAATACCGTAACAACGGTATGATGGAAAATTTTAGTGGTTTTGAAACCGTGACGTTTTTCATACCACGGTATACATTGAAACCGGTAACCGGCACAACCCTAATAGTGAGACATTAGTTATTTTGTTTTAAAGCTCTGCGGGATTCCATCATGAACTTGCTTTTGCCATCAAGATTTTTGTGTCTTTATTCCTCACTTGTCTGTATTTTTGTGGGCAGGGGGTAATGGAGGAGCATGCCATTTTGACTGGGGACAATGCTTACAACGCCCACTTTGGAGAGAGCATTTCTTCAATTGGAGACATTGATGACGATGGCTATCAAGGTCAGTGAAAAGTAATAGCATCATGGTTCGCTTACTCTGCGGCTCAAGGGCAAGCATAGGGCAGCAGAGCTCAGGTGCTATGATAGCCATCAAGTAATTGGTAATTGCAGTTTAGTATGCTCTTTGAACTAGATCTATATCCACTTAAGTGTTCTTGGTCAACTTGAGACCAAGTATTGCATTTACAAAATTGTGCAAATGTAAACTAATTAGATGAATCAGAGGTGAAGTGATCTTTTGTGTGTTTAAATGGGCAATCAAGAAAGCATTTTGCCATTTCAGTAACTACTGATGCTGTCCTTTGGTCACTGTCATGTTTTGAAAGTGAAGGAGGTCAGAACAGTGTAGTGTTTGTTCAACCTGAAACGTTAGTAAATTTGTCCTGATTTGTTGACTTAAAGCTATAGCTCAAACTGTCATCCCTACATTTTATTAAGGTGTACAAACTCCCTATTTTCCTGGCTATTACCATGCTTGGATCCACGGGTCTGACTTGGCACCCTTGCATGCGGCACTATTTCCCAGTTTAATCCCTTTCTCGACTTGCAGGTTGGCCTCGTTCTTCTGTGTTTGGGGGAAAATGCCGGGTAGCAGTTATAAATTATGTTAGGAGCCATCATCATTATAACCATTTGGATGGCTAAAGAGCCAGACTGACTGACTGACAGGAGTAACATTCAATTTTAACATCTGCAGAAATAGGAATTTTCATTAAAATAAATGTCTTGTTGAGTCATAATTAGTTAATTATTGCATGAAAGAAATTCAAATGCACCATCCCTATTACGACTTCTGCTTTTGTATGCTTCGCTGCATTATAGCTTATATGTGGCTCTTTTCTGTGGCAATGGGATATGGTAATGCTAATTTACTGCGCTTGCCCACGCTTTATAGTCCTGTTTCCACTCTCTCAGAGTTCACACAACTTTTTATAGCCACTAACAACACTTAATTGTCTATTAGGAGTCTATAGCTAGCTGTTTGTGGCCCTAGTGTCTACTGCCCTCCAGAACGCAAAGAGACATTGAAGCCTCAGTTGCTTCACAAACTTACAGTCTGCTGTTGTTATACTACATTATCCTATATTTCCCTGCAGACGTCGCCATAGGTGCGCCGAAAGAGGACGACTATGGAGGAGCTGTTTATATCTATCACGGGGATGGCACAGGAATCATCAGCAAATATTCAATGGTAATACATTGCAATTAAAGTTCACAAATGTATGTACATTGTAGCGTGCATGCCGAATTTTAAATGAAAACATATGGTCACGTGCATTTGAGTCAAATTGCAACGCTTGAGGTTAAGTAATTGAGAATTGTGAGGCCGATGCGGTCTAGTGAAATTAATGTTTGTCCCCCAAGAATTTTAATTGAGCTATGACCATTACAACCCACAATTTTAATGCTGCTGAATGGTTAAAACAATATCTGGGCTCACAACTGAGAATGGTGTACTACTGTAATCATATTTAATTTGTGGATAAATCTGACATTTTTCATTTTAATGTGTGGAACAGTATGAACAGTATGATTCCTGTTTGGGGGAATATATTCTCACCCGATTATCTAAGCCTAGTGTTAATAGTAAAAGTACAGGCTTGTGTTTTGGTTGTCATAACTGTCTATGGTACATGGCGTTAAAGTCCTGTTCATAGGCACATACGGTATTGCATATAACATTTCCTTTGGAGAGTTTAAACTCAGGAGTAATAGGTTGTGTCGTGGGATTGTCAAAATGAGCATTGGCTTACTGGCATGAAGGATCAAATTTGTTTCTTTGTTAATATGTCACACAGTGTAACTAGGCATGTGCCGGTATGAGATTTTGACGGTATGATAACCGTCAGCAAAAATACTGCGGTTTCACGGTATGACAGTATTGCAATTTTAGCTCTGAAATATGTTATTTCGAGATGTATGGGTTAAAAAATAAAATAATAAAAACTTTTTTCCATTGAACATCAGTTTAAAAAATCTGTTTCTCTACTGTTTGAAAGGGCATCATATCTTTTGCTATGAAATATGCCACAGCATTGTTGAGGTCATTAGCATGTTTGGATGAAGGTGCATAGTTGTTCTGTTTTTGAAAAGTTTCCAGAACTGTTGGCTGATCTGGAGCTTTTGATGTTGATGCCATGTTGCTGTCAGAGCTACTGCTGCCCTATATTGAGGAAAAATAAAGATATATATATATACTAGTATATATGTTAAATTACCCTTAATTTATATCGACTTTGGTAATATAGAACTAGACTTAAACAATGTGTGATCAATTTGATTTTATTCAAAACACATTCCACTACTACTATTAATATTAATTAGTTGAATATTAATGGAGAGCAAGAGTGTGTGTGACTCGTATCATTATTTACACATTATATACACACACGCACACAAGTACCCACCCATCCATCCCCTCTCAACACAGACAGTCACCAGAGAGAAAAAAAAACACCACAGGCTGTATTATGAAAATGTTATTTTGAACAGATGTTTACAATGGCAAAAGAATTAAGGTTGCCAACAGTCCTGGGTTGTGCGGGGCAACCCGCAATGTAGGAAGTTTAGATTGGTTCCTATACTGTATTGCGGGTTGTCCCGCACAATCCGGGACTGTTGGCAAGTACTCTAGCGCGGAAAACTTTAGAAAAGTTAGCTAATGGTAAAGAGGAACCTGGTTGGCCGTCTTGGCATTCTAACTAGCCACATTATTTGCCTCGTTAACAAGCTTGTCACGTATTTAGTATTTATATATAGTTAGTATTTCTTTTACCATCGCTAGACACACTAAACACGCTGGAGAGAACTCTCGTAGCTGGTGGGAAACGTAAATGACAGCATTTATTTACCTTCAATTTTGCATAAAGTGACATATGATGGTCACGAAAATGTGAAATCAAGTCCGAGGTGTTGCCCCCCTTTGCATCCACCCTCCGCAAGCAAGTCTTGCACGTGGTATGTCCTTCCTCCTCTAATACGCGGCTGTCTGCTCTTTTCGGTAGCCAAAATGCTCCCGTACAAGCGAGTTTTTTTTTTTTTTTTTGACGGAGTAAAAAGCTCACCACCTTCAGCCATAGTTTCAACTCTTGTCTGTAGCATATAGTAGCGTCATTGACAGATAGCAACAACCGGTGGAGGAGTGGTGAGTGCATTTTTCGCTGCATCTTTGGGACATAAAAGATAGCTAATACCTGACTACGGTGTGACGGAAAATTTTTGTGGTTTTGAAACCGTGATGTTTTAACACAACGGTAAACTGTGAAACCGGTAACCGGCACATGCCTAAGTGTAACGTGTAAACTCAAGTTAGACTGTTAAAACAAACTTAAATTCAGATTAAGCTAATCTATTTAAAAACTACAGTAGAGTAAGTAAGCCTTTACTTGACCCATAAATAAGATTTTTTTTACTTTGTGATGTTTCCACACATTTAATTACATGATATGACAGTGCAAGTTATTAATTTCCGGTAGCGGTGCCAAGTAACTATTTAAGCATATGCCTTGCAAAAATATAAAACTTTGATTGCATTACATGAAAATACTTACACATACAGTATTAGTGCATTTTATAACTGAGTAGCTTTTTTTCCCTCCCAAACTGAACACAGTGGAGCTAAATTTGATCTGCTACTTTTTTCAATTCACATCTAAAATGCAACTTTACGGACACTACATTCCATATTTGACATGTTTTGGTAATTATTCTTTATTAATGACTGCTCTTTAACTCGACCCCGAGTGCTTTTAAATACGTCACTGTGAAAAAAACAAACATGAGTTCATGTTAGCTTGAACTGTATTTTAATGGGTGCTATCTTGTGCTGCAGAAAATAACTGGGCGTAGTGTCAATCCTGGTCTCCAGATGTTTGGACAGGCCATATCTGGCAGTGTTGATATGGACGGCAATGGATACGCAGGTAGGGTCAAGGAGATATGATAGATTCCTCAAACCACATCATAAAATGGAACGAAAACCTCAGCAACAACAAAAAGAAAACAACATTAAATATCTCCTACTAATGTCTCCTTTAAAGCTAATGTTTTGACTGTCATTCTTCTGCAATAGCTTCACTAAAGGCTCGTGACTGAGGCATTTTGTTGACAGCATTCCTTGGACAACATTCAAACTGAACCAGAATGACTTTCAATGAGTCTTTGTTTATCCGTTGCAGGTGTATCAGTGATGTCATGTAATATACAGTATATTTTGGTGTGCTCTTGTTGCAGATGTCACAATTGGAGCTTTCATGACGGATAGTGTGGTGCTACTGAGGTGAGGAACTGTTAAATTTTAATTTGAGATCGACCGATATGGGTTTTTCAGGACCGATACCGATTATTAGTAGTTAAAGGGCCCGATATTCATTTGCAGTTAAAATGTAAAAATTGGGGTTAAAAAAATGAATAGTGCAAACACTGAACTTCACTGAAATAACTAAAGCATGTTTATTGAATCACACAAAGAGAAAAGTTCAGGGATACTGTAGTCGTTCCCCAACCCAAAGGTTGTGGGTTCAATTCTCCGCCCTGAAGACCTCGTCTAAGTGTCCTTGAACAAGATACTAAACCCCTGATGATGTGTGACCAGTAGGTAGATTTGGATAAAGTGTGAAGCACTTTTAGAGCCTTAAAAAGGTGGAAAGTTGCAATACAAGTGTACAGTGGTATGAAAAAGTATCGGAACCTTTTGGAATGTGTCACATTTCTGCATAAAATCACCATCAAATGTGATCTGATCTTTGTCAAAATCACACAAAAGGACAGTGTCTGTTTTAACTAAAACCACCCATTTATAGGTTTTCATATTTTGATGAGGATAGCGTGCAAAAAATGAAAGAAGGGGGAAAAATATGTAAGTGAACCGTCTGCCTAAAGAGACTTAAAGAACAATTGAAACCAATTTTTACCAATTTAAGTCAGGTGTGTGCCCAGTCACTGATGGGTGGTTTAAAGCTGCTCTGCCCACTATAAAACACACACGGTAAAAAAATGTCTTGATGAGAAGCATTGTCTGATGTGCATCTTGGCTCGGTCAAAAGAGCTGTTTGAAGACCTGTGATCAAGGATTGTTGATTTGTATAAAGCTGGGAAAGGATACAAAGCCACCTCTAAAAGTCTAGATGTTCATCAATCGACCAGTCAAAGAGGTCGTCTACAAACGGAGAGAGTTTGGCACTGTTGCTTCGTCCCAAGGAGTGGCCATCCACCAAAGATTACGCCAAGAGTTCAGTGCAGAATACTTAAACAGGTGAAAAAGAACTGTAGAGTGTCTGCTAAAGACTTACAGAAATCACTGGCACAGTCCAATATCTCTCTGCACACATAAACTATATGTAAAACTATAGCCAAGAATGGTGTTCATGGGAGGACTGCTCGGAGGAAGCCACTGCTGTCTAAAAAAAACATTGTTGCTCGTTTAAAGTTCGCAAAAAGGCACTTGGACACACCAAATAAGTTTTGGCAAAATATTTTGTGGACTGATGAAACCTAAATTGAATTGTTTGGGAGCAACACACAACGTCATTGTGTGGAGGAAAAATGGAACAGCCCACCAACATCAACGCCTCATTCCCACCGTGGAGCATGGTGGAGGGAGCATCATGATTTGGGGTTGTTTGCTGCCTCAGGGCCTGGACAACTTGCAATCATTAATGAAAGTATGAATTCAAAGGTTTATCAGGTTGTTTTGCAGGAAAACCTGAGGCCGTCTGTCAGACAGTTGAAGCTAAAAAGAGGATGGGTGCTGGAACAAGACAATGATATGAAACACAGAAGTAAATCAACTTCAGAATGGTTTCAGAAAAACAAAATACACATTCTGGAGTGGCCAAGTCAAAATCCAGACTTCCCCATGAAGATGCTGTTGCATGACCTAAAGACAGCGATTCATGCCAGACATCCCAGGAATCTAACTGAACTACAGCAGTTTAATATAGAAGAATGGGCCTTAGTCATGATCGATGTGCCCGACTGATCTGCAGCTACAGGAAGCGTCTGGTTGAAGTTATTGCTACCAAAGGGGAGGGGGCACAAAATATTAAATGTGATGGTTCACTAACTTATTTTCCCCCTTCTGTCATTGTTTGTATCCTCATTAAAATATAAAAACCTATCAATGTTTCCAGTTTTTTCATCTCTGTGATTTTGACAAAGATCAGATCAGATTTCATGGTGATTTATGCAGAAATGTGAGAAATTCCAAAAGGTTCATATACGTTTTCATACCACTGTCTGTAACTCCATTTACCATTACAATTTAACCAGAGGACAGAGTAAAGTCTTGTGCAAGAGACAGCAGGCATGAGAGAGAGGCGTGGCTGCATGAGCTGAAATGAGCAGTTTTAAATTGAGTTTTTCATATCGGCCAGTCGGATTAAAAACCAGGCCAATACCAATATAAATCAAATTTCCAAATATCGGCGCCAATAGTCGGCGCGGCCGATAATCTGTCAATCTCTAATTTCAATATTTTTGCTGCAATTGTCTTTCTTAATTCACTCTTAATCCCTGCACAATGCGTTGCAAGGTCCCGGCCTGTCATTACTGTGGACGTCTCCATCTTCTTGCCTGTGTCGATCAACATTTCTGTACCTCAATGCCACGAGGGTTATAACGCAAACTGCTTCAACATGACGGTCTGCATGCACTTCCATGGAAAACAACTTCCTGGACAAATAGGTGAGGATGAGAGAACACATCAGTAGATTTCACACACACAGCCTATTTCCATCATATTCTGACATGTTTCTTAACACTAAATAAAACCAATGTCAGCTACTTGAAACTCTTTAAAGTTGTTGCAGCTAATGATCAGCATTTTTGCACCCTGCCTGCCTGGTCTCAATTTAATACATTATGTGAAAATAATGTAAGCCAAGAATCCCATTTGGCATTCACTGATGCTGTTGCTCAAATAGAAATCTTACTTCTTGACCTTTTGCTGGTCATTTAAACAGAGGGAACGTTTAAATGTTGAGCAATTCTGCCTGGAGTGGAGGACAGTGTGTGGTTAGCCTTTGCAAAGCGCTCATGGTGGCGCGGAGCGCTGACGTGCCGTCCTGTTCCCGTGTTTGGGTGTGGTCTCTCGCAGCTCTCACCCCCAGGGGAGTAAGAGCCGTGTTGCATAATGACTGCATCCTGGCTTGTCGAAATAAAGCCCCTCTGTTTGGCAGTCTGGCAAAGTACGTGGAAAGAGCAGCGCCATGTGTTTGGTGACGTCCTCAATCAAACCTTCCGTTGCCTGCTCACGAGTGAGCTCATGGCACTCCTTCGACTGGATGGTGGAAACAGAGGGGTTTGGTCCTACTGGGGTGTTTGCCACCCCTCCCAGTTTTTTACCAGTGTAACACCCTGTGAAGCAATTACCGGTACTATGACTGAGGGTGATTCATTCATGGTACTGGAGTTTGAATGACAAGAGGTGTGTGTATGGCTTTCTCAAAAACACCAGGAACACCCGACCTAGTATTTTATTATTGTTCTTAAAAAAATACTTTATTTGTTCATTTCCTCCATCACAAGAGCCAGGGGTGGAACCAGCAGGGGGGTGATAAAACTCAACTTGACCAGCTGGAGGATTGGTTTCCTTTTTCATCATCTTCTCATCTTAAGATCCAATACTACGCAAAGTTTTGCTTCAGTAATCTCAGAATTAAGACACGTAGGAATTTGTTTGTTGTCAAAGAAGCTTTGCTCTTATGGTTCATGTCTGTGGGTAGCAATGGAGTTAGGACCATTGCATTAAATATGTATTATTTTGGTAGCTGATATTTTATATAGGTTCTTTACGAACAAATGTGGAGAATTTTCCATCATTTCTCAGTGAATTATGTAATCTATTGTACCAGAATTATACTGGAGGATTCAATGGCCATTTTCTATTTCATATGCTCCATTGTTTCTACATGCTACAGCAGGGGTCAGGAACCTATGGTTTGCGAGCCATAACTGGCTTTTTTGAGGAGTGCATATGGCTCTCCGCCAACTCTTAAATGTGGAACTGGCTGGCTCGCTTGACATTAACAACCTGTGATGAGCTCATGGCGCATACTCATATTGATCTTGAACACTTCAAACGTACGTTGCAATGATATGCTTTAATTCGTTGCCCATTGGTTGTCGGGGATTGCATGGAGATAGGCTTTACATAGCTCGCCTCGCGCATTACGTCTCCACTCAACCAGCAGCATGGCAATAACGTATTGTATAGTCAACAAAAATGCGTAGGTGAAAATTAAAACCTGAAAGTGAACTGTGTGGTACCCCAAGTTTCGGTTTCACTTTCATGACTTTTTCGCCTGTCAAATTGTTGCCACTTCCTGGAGAGTGGGACTCACAAAACTGCTGCCCTGAGAGACTCCACCTGTCTCGGCCACTGTGATGCATACGTCCCCCTGGTTGGGGGGCTGGGGGGTGCTTCCAGGAAATATACGCAACACCAATCCATGTTTCTATTTGTTATTTTCCAAGTGGTGAGTGTGCGACTGAGCTACGATTGTAACATATCAAATGATGATGTTAGGCTTTCGTTGTTGTTTTCTCAAGATTTTTATCAATCACAACTCAGTGACTATATAATATATATAATATATATATATATATATATATATATATATATATATATATATATACATATATATATATATATATATATATATATATATATATATATATATATAAACACACACGCACACACGCACACACACACACACACACACACACACACACACACATCTATAGACAATCTCTGTATGACTCTCGTGGAAGCACATTTTAGAATATGTTGGGTGTTTTGGCTCTCTCAGTCTAAAAGTTTTCCGACCCCTGTGCTACAGTTGAGTTGAGTAGTTGAACGGACAAACCATTCAGAGATTGCACCTTGGTTTCAGTTGCCACTGTGTATTTGTGTGTGATCCTGGTTAGAGCTGCTGTACAACCTGACGGCTGACGTGGAAAAGAGACAAAAGACCCTTCCTTCCCGGGTGTACTTCATTCAAAGTGGCTCTCAGATCAGCCAGAAAAGCCAGCAACTCAGCCTTGATGTCAACAAGGAAAAGTGCCAGCGCTACACGGCCTATGTCAAAGTAAGTTGGGACTGTCTGGTCTTCGTGTTTGCTTTGCTTCTAACTCCCTTAAATAGTCTGTCAGTTTGTTTCCCACGCCGGAAACACTCATCATCCAACAGGACATGAGGACTATTTCTCTCCGAAGTTTGTTTTCGTTTTCATCTGTTTATTTGACAGGCCAAGTGCACACTTTTCCAGTTAAACTTGTTTAGAGTGTTCAAACCCAAGTAAAATCACAATCAAGGAAGTGACATTACAGAATGCAGAGGCTATGAGAATATTGGGATCCTCCCTATCACTAGTTGCTGAGGTTAATGTAACAGTCATGCGCTTGATGGCTGGTCAAATCATGCTGTCATAAGGCTGTGTGTTATTTCCCTCAAGTGTACGTGTCTCAGAAAAAGACAGAAACAAAGTCCTCTTTGTCATCACAGTCCCTCTATTGTGTTCCACTGTGATTAAATTGTGTAGCCACAAGGAGGGTCCACGTCCTGAGGGCACAGGCCGTGCTCGCCTTCCTTAAACATGGCAGCACACAACACATGCTTGTAAATTGCATGACCTTTTTTTACAAAGCACTTCTGGCACTTTCTCTGTGGGAGGGTTGGCTACCAACTGGGGAGGAATTGGTTGGGCAAGCCTCTCCTCGGCACACAATAATGAGCATCACGGTGTAGCTGGAGCAATGAGTGCTTTCATTAACCTTTACATCATACCTTATTAAGATCTATATGTTGTCATCACATTCCTTTTTTTTTTTGTTTTGTTTTGTTTTTTTTTTGTTACAAACGCTTATGTTTGACGCGTGTGCTTCAATGCTTTACTGCAGGGTAAAATAATAGGTGTATTTTTTATCAGTATATCAACGCTGCGGTTGCTTGTTCATATCCAGCAATGCTGGTTTCTAATACGATACTGACAATGGTCATGTAAAAGGTGTTGTTTTAACATGATTACGGTACAATTTATTGACCTGTCGACTACTAAAAGGGAAATAAGTATGTTTTATTCTATGCACAGTCATAGCATTTCCAACTGGCAGGGAAAGATGATAAAAAGATGATTTTTTTAAATGAAATGAGAATTGGGTAAAGAACATTTTGGCTAGCATACAATGTAGTGAAGTGCAGAATTTGGAACTACGAAGTTTTAGAAAGACACTTTTTAGTGTTTGTTTGTCCTTAAAGGTGCGATGTGGAATTTGTCACTTTTTTACTCGCAACTGCAACCTCTGGCCTCAAGCGTAACCGCAGCCTGAGTTAAGCTCGTGCATGGCGCGAATGCTTGTACAAGAACTAACATAAAGCAACGAGCATTTTGTCTATCCAGTCAGTACCATATATGTAAAAATAGCAAACATCATTTTTCAGTGTTAGTGGCAGGTCTTGAAGTGGAATTTCAGGATTTTTGACATTAGGCTTAATCTTCAAGTTAGCGGGGGTTAAATTAGTCGGTGGAGTTCATTTGAACAAATTCTGTACAGTTTGTTAGTTATTTATTATTTCAGAGCTCCGGAGTGGCTAAGCTAGCGCGAGTCACGAGTGGCCGAAGCACTCCTCTCTATTGTGGTTGCATTATGCATGTAAGAAAATAGTCCCGCAGAAATAAATGGATTACGGCAGTTTGGTGTGACATTGTTTTGGCTGCATGTGTATTTTGAACAACGATCTGCATTGTGAATTTATTTGACGATGTTAGATAGAGACGTGCGAAATTTCCGATTCTTAGATGATTCGCGATTCGGCCATGGTAGATTCGAGAACGATTCACAAGCATCCAAATTCCGATTATTTAATTATACCAGGTAAAGCGGAACTAAAACACAGTCAGCAATGTCTTCGGGACGCAATGAGGAACGGACCGAGAGTAAATATCATGTTCAACTCATGCTGTTACATAAAAAAACAATAATACCTGAATTGGCCGACAGCCGCTACAAACACATGGCAACATAATGCTACGGTAGATATCACCTATATATAGAACTAGATGCGAAATTACAGACGACGGCGGGAACATCTATAGAGAGCTAAATGCGAAATGACAGACTTGCCGGCGTTAGTAAACAGCCGCCATCTTAAAGCAGTAGACTTTTCTGGAAGACTCTGTTGTAGTGAACCTAATTGACTTTTTATCTAAAATACTCCTAAATCGGCAAACTCTTGACTTGACTCTATATTTAAATGATGAAACAGTTTTAAAACTTTCCTGTGTCGAAAGTAGACAGAAGAGAAATGACGGAATAACGGGAGCCATTTTAACAACCATTTTGTACATACATTCATACATAAGCCTCTCCTGTCTATAATCCGCGTGTGCCCACATAGTAACCTGAGATATTTACAAAGAAATAAACAGAGTTTTCTAAATTTTAATAACATAACTTAACTTTTCTTTCTAAACAGCGCCAGCAACACGGCACTTACATAGCAGCAACACAGAGTACAGCACTAACCGGGCTGGTTAGTAGAAACATGAAAGTGTTTGTTAGCCATCTTCATCTTCTTCCTGTGCACTGAAACCATGGAAGTCTTCACCCTCAGTGTCGAATATGAATAGGCTCAGATACACTTCGCCACGCACCCTCTGTCTCTGTTTCGTTGTCACTTTCAATGTCTCTCATAATGAGGCAAATTCACCCCTGAGCTTGTGCCGTCCTGTTCGTCAGGCAGCAGACAGGCTTTTCAAAACTCGTTGGTGATGGTGGATTTTTTTTCACACTGCTCTATGGTGTCAGGATCCACTGGCAGACTTGTGCAAAAGTTGCTCTTCGCATGCGGCCAGTTTTGGTAAACAATCTCTTGCCGCTGGTCATCTAAGCCTTCCATTCAACTCGGAGTGGCACTTTAAATGCACAATTCACACTAATGTCAAATTGCAAGGTCATTTGTTCAAGAATTTTCCATTATGTGGGTCTGCTAATTTTACTCATGCACAAAGATGAGGGTCTGCTACTTTTATTCACACAAAGCACAAAGTTAAATCACCGGTAATAGTGCAAACAAGCGTCTTCCTCAACACATATATTCGAAGCGTCTCACTTTTAGGTTTTATGCTCGAGCGCTCCTGGCGGCCATTAGAAAAATCGATAAATTGACCGCATCATTGCACACGCAGCAGGATTAGCCTCTGAATCGTAATCGAATCGTTAGGTGCTCCAAGATTCGCACCTCTAATGTTAGATCTGTTAATATCGTTTTTTTAATTGGCATGTTAGGACCGGCTCATTGACCCATGCTAGCTCACCCACACCGGAGCCCTGAGACTAATTAAACCCCCACTAACTTGAAGATTAAGCTTAATGTAAAAAAATCTGAACTTCCCCTTTTAAGTGGGTTAGGACAGTGTTTTTGCCAAGTTGAGACTAGGTGGAGGCTCGGTGAAACAGTGCTGCTGCTGACGCAAGGACTTGCACAGGCACGTGTTCGTCCCGAACACTCTCAGTCGACGGGAAGAAAAAAGTCTTTTTGGGGCAGTCCCAGTTAAAATGTCAGGGCTCTGTGTATTCATCGGGGCATTGGTGGAGCATGCATGGAATAGAAAAGAGTTGACAGAGGTGATCTATTTGCCTTTTCAATGAGTCTTCCTGACCAGTCGCATCATTTATCTTTCTTATGTGTTTCCCCACATCAACTGGACAGTCCTCCAATACCCCAGAAGAATATGCTAATGGGAAGCATCTGGCTTCCCAGATGCAACCTTTATGGGTGGGTTGTTAGCCTCACTAGGGAGCCGTATACAGTAGAAGAACAGAATGGAGCCGAATGCCTCAGCAGGGTGCAAGTCTCGTGTTGCTCCTATGTCAGCCACACGTCAAAGTTGATTTCTTGAGCTGTGAAACGTGAGAGTTGCTTGGCGTCGCGTTTAAACTACCAAATCTGGGGACAAAAACATACTTTCTGGTACTATTATTGTCAGTCAAACATATATGTTGACTGAATTGATTTTTTTTTACAAGACATTTAAGCGAAATATTATAATACACTGTTAAGTTGAACTGTTCAGCAAAATGTGCAGTGCTGGAACAGACATGCTCAATTTCTACCATCTTAGTTCACGGGGAAGTCTAGACCGGCAGATCAGTAAATCACCACACTTTGAGAAAACATATAGCATAACAGCAGGTATGCCCACATGCAGCGATTCATACTTCAGCACATATTCAGTATTACCGTCTGAAATTATGCAAGTCTTTCATGTTGACCATTTTCAACATGTTTTCATTGGCATGTGCTCGCAGCACACTCGCCGTCCAGATGGTCTATGTTTGGTTATTTTCAGCTAAATAAACCGCACACTTGCTTTTGCCCCTGTTGGAGTAAAAAAGGATTTTGCACACTTATGAGTAATTAGGATTTAAATGACCAGAGGTGCTGTATGCCACTGAGTCATCTCGTCAAACCAAATTCTTCAGTATGATTTTTCCCTTAAATGATTTGGAACAATTGACATCTTTTTCTGTTTTAGGAGGGAATTGTGCCAGGATAAACACTTCTCAGCAGATCCGTTCAGCAGATAGATAGAGCTGAGAATGAAAATTTTTTTTAGGATACATACCTGACTTTGCTGGTGACAACGTATAAAGATCAGCATATTTTTGTGTATATATTTAGTAAAGTGAAATAATGTATTCTTTCAATTTTGACTACTCTCTACTAGGGATGGGAATCGAAAATTCCAATTCAGAACCGGTTCCTAGTGTTTCGAGGCCTCGACATCACAGTGAAAAAGCCTTAACGATCCCTTTAACGATTCCTAAAGACGCATATTGCGTCGTGACGTGTCTTGTTGTCCAGACGCATCAAACTAGCATGGCGCCAAGAACCGCCCGCTCCAAAGTTTGGCTACACTTCACCAGGAGAGAGGGTGAAAATGAAAGGTTACGATGGTTTAGCACGAGCATTGCAGCCGTAAACATAACAATGACAGCACGTAGGTTCAAACGCTCGAAAGTGTGTCTTCACTTCACGAGGAAAAATTACAACAAAGCGACTTGCAGTCATTGCAAGGTGGTGATAACTGCATCGGGAGGGAATGTGGAGATAACTGCATCGGGAGGGAATACGACTGCACTGTCCTCACCGAGACGCTAAGGCTCAGTCCTGACTATACAGCTAGCTAAACTCCCAAATGACGATGCAGAAGACGTTGGTATAATATGCTGACTTTATTCAACCATCACTTGAAGAGTGAAACTAAAAATAGAAATGAAACAAATCAATTTCGTCCCCAATAACAAACAGGCTCGCATCAACGTAAATCAGCGATGATTAGCTGCTAATACAGTAATAACAAAACAGTTGGCGTGTGTTTGCTAGCATTAGCACATCGTTCAAACCACTACACAACTGGATTTAAGTGTCCAATCGCGAGTGGAAACACACAAAAACAACAACACAAAAGATGATACATACAGGCGGTGCCTCTGTAGTTATTTTACAAACATTAACAAAGAACGTAGGGTCGTAGCAGTGTTTCCCTCTCTCACTAACTCGCTCACTCGCTTGGATGCGGCATTTCTTCTTCGCGTGAGGAAGTGCAAGGACGCCCCCACTTGAGCGTGAAAGCACCATAAAAACTAAAAGGCATGCATTTCAATGTACTGGTAAATAATACACTTTAACACGGGTCCCCAAACTATGGACCGCGGGCCGGATACGGCCCGCCTCTACATTTGGTTCGGCCCCCTGAACAATACCAGAGAGCATTTTGATTTTTTTTTTTTTTTCTTCTCAATAGTGTTATTTATTTTCTGGCCTTTTTCTGTGAAGAACTCAGAGAGGGTTATTTGGTTATTATCTATTTGATTAATAGTGTTAATATTATTTATTATTATTATATTATATTATATTATTATTTTTATTTTATTTACTTTTGTTCCGTGAAGAATCCAGAAAGGGTTATTTGATTGTGGCTTTCTGAAAAACAATATTTTTTTACATTTAGGCACTCCTGCAATCGTCACACTTTTTCTGTTACAAACTGACCCCGGCCCCTCATCAGAGAAGGGAAAAGTTATGTGGCCCTCACAGGAAAAAGTTTGGGGACACCTGCAAGTTTAACACATATTGCCAAAGGCAGAACAACGACCTATATGCCAATATATACCAATATTTTTTTATTTCTATGAGAAAAATTTTTCAGTAAAATGTTATACATTCTTGTGCATTTGCCACTTATTGCCACAGTTAATATTGATGCTTTGGGCCTCTTTTGACCTCGTTGTGAGTTTGTAAGGTTGTGACTTCTGATTAAACAAACTCAATGCCAATCAAAATGTTTGTTCTTCTTTTTCCCCAAATTAGAATCGATAAGAGAATCGATAAAGAATCGAATCGTTAAGCAATATCGATAATGGGATCGGAATCGTAAAAATCCTATCAATTCCCATCCATACTCTCTACTAATATTAAAACCCTCTAAATCTGAAAATAACATAAATGCTAATGCAGTCCCAAATATAAAATTAAAAATCTGGAAGAGTTGAGTAAGAAAGATTCGAGGGCTTGTATACAGTAATTAGCAATTAGCTAACCAGTGGTAATTGCCTGAAAGTTAAATGAATGCCACAAACACCACAATGATGTGGTCAGCTATTCATATAGATGAGTTTAATGCAGCTAGTGTGGAATCAAGTACCACTCTACGCGCTTTTCAAGACTGCAGCATGTTCAGTGGAGCAACAGGTGCAGCGTTAACATTACATTGTGATAAACAATATGTCTCTCTATAGCATAGTTATTGTTCATGTCTATGCATAGAGTCTACATGGCTTGCATTGCTTTGATTCATAACCCACCCTAGTAAACAAACCCCATTTTACCAATCCCTTATTAGGTGCTCTGCACTTCTCTTGAACTCCGTCTCCAATTACGTGTCACGCTTATGGGCTTGTTTAAAAAGTTTCCATCGTCATACATGTGTTCTTGTGTATTTGCAAGGGCATTTGTGGGCATTGACCGGTGTTTTGTAGCTCAGTAGATGCATCGCTGTCTCCAAGGAGGAGCTAAAATAGGCTCCCAAAGTCCTGCCTGTAACAGTTGTGCGTTTAATTTAGCTTGTAAAGTGTCATGCTTGCTACACCCCAAACGTGCACTTTACTCTGACCTATATTCCTCTGCCCTACTAACATTTACTGGGCACAATACACTGTTAATTATTTTGTCTTTTGATGCCGCTCACCAGAAGAAAATCTCACCATTTCTCATTGCTTTGATTCATTCTGCTTGTGAGCAGCCATAGTCAAGAACAAGCACTAAGGGATTTTGCGCTGAGCACCACTCAGTATACAGTTAGTCAACAAGGTATTTTATATATCATTTAGGAAAAATATAAAGGCACATGTAGCCGCTAAATTACTACAGCACAAACAAAACAAATGTGAAGTCGTTAAGATGACCACAAAATGTTAAGACTTTCTTTGTAATCTTGCCTACCTGCCAAAAGATGTACAGTAAATGTAGAAGTAGCTAGTAGTAGTTACTGTTTGTCGTGACCTAGGTTGTACTAGT